>NW_023596921.1:43026008-43223508 GCF_011947565.3 Pollicipes pollicipes | reverse complement strand
CAAGCCTCTATCAGTTCGGAAATGGTTTGGTGAGGTCGCATCAGCCCGTCTCTGTTCACTTTATGGAAAAGGGGTGAATTCGAGCGAGTCTTAACATGTTAGCTGGCGTGGCAAAAGCCTCCCAAGTCAGCTAAAATGCCTCCCCAGTCGCTGTGTTTTGTTTTCCCAGTGGTGCACATGCTGAGACGCATGAATAACGATACCTTATTGCTGACCTGTACAGAAGGCTAATGCATTAGAGGCTGACGATACGGAAGGCCGCATAGAAGAGCCAAGTCTCCCAAGAAAATACGAAGCCCCGAGATGGCTGGGTGGTAGTGGTGATCCCCATTAGTTGAGCACCCAGGCCTACGTCTGGCACCAGTTTTATGGGGTGTCTGACCTGATGGACACAGTTGGCAGAGCATTCCAGCCAACCATTCCTGAACAAGATGCGGAAGGTCAGCGATCTGTTGGAGGATGCTGCACCTGGGGCAAGCTGCTCAATACCTGCCAGCAGCCGGGACTGTATAGCAACGACCTCAAGCTCTCTCGCCTCAAAGTCAGGCTGAAGATACTGCCGGACATCTTCGACACGACTGGCATTCGTCCGAAAATCTCCAAGATGCGTTAGACCCTACGAAAAGCATAGACGATGTTTTGTAGCGCGCTCCGCCAGGTGATGAGAGACGTGCCAGCGGCATAACTGAGGTAGTTATACCTGGCGGTGTCAGTGACCACGGCAGCATCCGAATTCCCGTTCTCAGCGCTGAAAAAGACCCGGCGTATGTACCTGCGATATTTTATGGATCAATGCAGGCTGGACGCGCCACCACCGAGGGTGAATTCTTCCCTGATAACAACCGCTGCCGCTTCCTCTCCCGAGTGTGGGCTGTTGTGCGCGAGTCCTGCGCCTGACCTGCTGGCTATCATGCTGTTATGTGGATCACCTCTTCTCGTATTGCAGGTGTGGACACCACGCTTTACTTGCCAGCAAGTCCGCTGTTCTTTGGATAAGGAATGCACTTTCCTAGCTTTGCATCATTTGGCCCTGACCCGCCTTTGCTCGGTCTAAAGCGTCCCTGTCTGGCACAGAATCTCCTGTCAGTCACATTTTCTTTACTTCTGCCAAGTAACTCTGGGCTCCCTGATCGAGAGCTGGGACTGTCGCTCCATCAGGGCCCGCGTGACGTCAGAGCAGGCCTCACAACTGGCACTCGAGCACAGGCCTCACGAGTGGCGCTCGAGCACAGGCCTCACGACTGGCACTCGAGCACAGGCCTCACGACTGGCACTCGAGCACAGGCCTTACGACTGGCACTCGAGCACAGGCCTTACGACTGGCACTCGAGCACAGGCCTCACGACTGGCACTCGAGCACAGGCCTTACGACTGGCACCCGAGCACAGGTCTCACGACTGGCACTCGAGCACAGGTCTCACGACTGACACTCGAGCACAGGCCTCACGACTGGCACTCGAGCACAGGTCTCACAACTGGCACTCGAGCACAGGCCTCACAACTGGCACTCGAGCACAGGCCTCACGAGTGGCGCTCGAGCACAGGCCTCACGACTGACACTCGAGCACAGGCCTCACGACTGGCACTCGAGCACAGGTCTCACGACTAGCACCCGAGCACAGGCCTCACGACTGGCACTCGAGCACTGGCCTCACAACTGGCACTCGAGCACAGGCCTCACAACTGGCACTCGAGCACAGGCCTCACGACTGACACTCGAGCACAGGCCTCACGACTAGCACCCGAGCACAGGCCTCACGACTAGCACCCGAGCACAGGCCTCACGACTGGCACTCGAGCACAGGCCTTACGACTGGCACTCGAGCACAGGCCTCACGAGTGGCGCTCGAGCACAGGCCTCACGACTGGCACTCGAGCACAGGTCTCACGACTGACACTCGAGCACAGGCCTCACGACTGGCACTCGAGCACAGGCCTTACGACTGGCACTCGAGCACAGGCCTCACGAGTGGCACTCGAGCACAGGCCTCACGACTGGCACTCGAGCACAGGTCTCACGACTGGCACCCGAGCACAGGCCTCACGACTGGCACTCGAGCACAGGCCTCACGACTGGCACTCGAGCACAGGCCTCACGACTGACACTCGAGCACAGGCCTCACGACTGGCACTCGAGCACAGGCCTCACGACTGGCACATGGCTCTGTCCCTGTTTGACCCATGGAGCCCCTGGCTAATACTGCCCCGCTGGACCTGGCTCCGCTCCATATTAGAGCTCCTATCTTCAGCATGGGACTCCCGTGACCGACAGCAGAACCTTTTTGATTCTTCAAGGGTCCAGAGCAGCGCCGGAGGAGGCTAACTGGCTGCCATTCTGGGGCTCTGGCTCTGCCCCTTAATCACAGATGAGGCCCCAGTTGACACAGATCCGGTCTGGCGCCAGGATGCATGACTAACAGAGAGCCTCTCATTATCTCAGCGAGTCTGTGAGTGACATCAAAGAAGTTCCTATGACTAAAACTCGAGGGGCACGGCCCTGCTCCTCTTCGACTGGTGTGGCCACGGACCAGCATAGAGCTTCTGTTTAGTCTCACTACCCCTGTTCAGTATTGCCGATCCTCTTCTCGGTCTAGGGCCCCTGGCCGACAGAGTGCCCCCCCCCCCCCCCATGCTTCAGTGGACCCCGAATACGATCCTCGGTCAACCGGGGTTTCGGAGCTGCGAACCGCCCTTTTTGCCGGTCAGGGGGGGGGGGAGTATAGCCCCTTCCGTGTATCCGCGGCGTCGATACGCACAGCGACATCCACCGATCCTCTACCGATCCTCTACCGATTCTCTACCAATCCTCCGCCGATCCTCCACCGATCCCCCACCGATCCTCTAGCGATTCTCTAGCGATCCTCTACCAATCCTTCACCGATCCTCCACCGATCCCCCCAAACCGTAGCACGCGCGATAAGTCCCAAATGCCTACAGCTTGTCATTTCGCAACGCAAGTTAGCTGACAAAGGGTTAACAAGACAGCACCTACGTAATACCTGATTATGACCACATATGAAAAAGCCAGGACCATCATTTTGTGATGGTATGTCATTGGCAGGATCCCGAACGGCTCGTCAAACATGTCATCTCACGTTACTGGTGTTAGCAACTGAAAAAAATACTTATTTATACCTGGATAAGAAGACATAGCACATGCGTGCGACAATGAAATGTCCCCAGTCCCGTGAAAGTAAAACCATACATGGTGATTTACGGCCAGTTTGGTGCCGTGATGTGCGGTCGGGACTCGACCTGCGACGTTACAGCGATGCGTCAGACGCCTCACGCTACGAGCAGAGCAGACGCGGCCACGTGTCAGCAGCACTGGCCGCGCGCCTGTCCAGCAGACGGGTGACCCACCTACGCCCCAGTGGTGGCGGTGCGTCCGGTGAGAGGCTCACGAAGCGCTGGTCGAAAAATTAAGAGAGGGAATCAGAGTGGGAGGGGGCAAATGGGCGCTGACCCGCGTCGATCTGCACGACCCTAAAGGGAAAGCGCTTTTGGGGGGAAAGTGCCAAGATGGCTAGCAAGTATTTTAAGTGAACGGATGTGCGCCAGTATGGTCTGTTTAAGTTTCAGCCGCAGTTTGCATCATCGTGTCCCCACAGCGAGTTTAATCAGCCAGTTATAGGGTTTGAGGGGCGCGTCAACTGCATCCGTTACTTGTGGCCGAATTTTGGTGAAGCCCCGCCACACACCAGGGTATCGGCTGCCTTGTCCTTAGTGGGCTCCACACGTAGGCTGCTTGTGCTGTCAGGGGGTCAGACAGTGCGTTTTGCTGCATCTGTGCACTAAAGGCGCTACGATATCGCTGCGTTCTTGGCTGTTTGAATGCCTTAAACCGGTTGTAAGTCGGGTTCGTTAGGTACTTTACGGCTTAAAGATACCGCGTGCCGAAGTTACGTGCCGGGATCTGGCCCACTGTGACTTCACCAAAGACAACCACAATCATTCAGAACCACATTCCCACGGTCATGGAGACCCGTGCGCAGTTGACCATGGGTCAAGGACATTGAACCGAAGAAAATGACACCAAAATCATAAATGATGACCACGAATAACGTGACCAGAAACTCGTTGCGTTTCTCACGCATGGTCAGCCACGCCAGTTTCGACGGGTTCCACGCCTTCCGCAAGGTGGTGGGAGCGAGTCCGGGTCCAACTTACATCCAATGCGCTGGACCGACGGCTAACTAAGCGGTGTCCGCCACATGGCCGCCGGACCTCATGGACGGGGTCAGGCTGCGTGACCGCGTGGGTGCCCAGCCCGGGGTGAGGGCTACACAGTCCGGGGCGAGCTGTGATGGCTCGCGATTGGGTAAGCGAGGTCACCTCAGGCCGGCGCTACAGGCATCGGCCTCATTCGTACGCAGTGCTTCGCAATGTTGGGTGGTGTCCGGGAAGGTCGTCAACGCAGCTAGGCTCGCCAAAACTTCAGGTGTTCCCAGCTAATTGAATACCAGTGCTTACAGTTGTGGATGACCAGGGATTGCAGTGGTGATGATAACCATGAAGTCGACTTGCAAATGAACTGGCTGAGTTCTCTTCAAGCCTTTATAGACCCTGCCATTCATCAGCTGTCATCTGGGGCGCATGGAAGGGGCGGCCTTGATACATCGCTATGGAGTCAACGGAGCTTACTCAAACCCGTGTCTTGCCACTGAGACGCGGCACTCGGGGTCTCCTCCACACATGGGGAGCGGCCAGTCGGCTTCGGTTCTCCTCCCTATCGCAGCACCGAATCATCGATAGATCCTGCCGTCGCCTGGTCTTAAAGGCATCGCCATCTAAGAGATGAGACTTGTCGGCGACCGCTCAAGTCCAAGAGGTGTCTGGTCCTTGGAACTCATGAGTTGGCAAGTGGCAGATAATTTCCTTACCGACCGCTGAAGTCTACAAGGTACCTAGTCCTATGAAGTTAGGGGCTGGCAAGAAGCGAATCATCCCCTCACCCTGACTCGTTTCCTTTTATCCCGACCCTCGTTTCTGTCCCTGTCTCTGTCTCTGTCCCTGTCTCTGTCTCTGTCTCTGTCTCTGCCTCTGTCTCTGTTCTGTCTCTGTCTCTGTCTCTGTCTCTGTCTCTGTCTCTGTCTCTGTCTCTGTCTCTGTCTCTGTCTCTGTCTCTGTCTCTGTCTCTGTCTCTGTCTCTGTCTCTGTCTCTGTCTCTGTCTCTGTCTTGTATGAGCCTCTGTCTTGCACAAGGTGATCTTGCTCATGGATATTCCAGCTTCATTGGCGGACAAGTCCAAGACCTCAACTCGTGGGAGTAAACCTAAGATGACTTGTTCGTAGGTCACAGGAATTTCTCATACCTAGTACAGATACGGAGCCTCCCCTACTCTTTCAGCAACAATGGGAAAAATCTGACACACAGGGAGCCAAAAATGCGTTGCATGACAATGGTCGTCCATGTTTCTTATGCAGCTCTTTGACGGTGAGGTCATATGTTAATGGACTGGCATGGTAGCCAGTGATAATATTATGTTGGACGTACAAAGGTCACTAATGCAGAGTCAATGATGCATTCATGATGTTCATTTGTTCTGAAGATGCGTTCCAAAAACTGGGGTTTGTTGAACCAACCCCAGTTCGGACGACAGTTGAAAATCATTTTGGAAACACATCGCCTTGAGTGCCAGAATATGTGCGTGGATCGCAGCAGTGGATCCAGGGTCCGACAGGATTCCGTGTTACGGACATTTCCGGGCTCCAGAAACATGTCAGATCATGGCTGGTCACACAGAGAAGCAGACTGCTGCTGTGTAGTTGCCCACACTCGTGAAAGGTAACGGGTTTAAAGGGCAGATGCGACTGTAGGACGTTCTGTGGTGCATGTCCAGCTGCATGACGTACATGATGATAACAAAACGACAACTTAATGCCATTTACAGTACTCAAAGTGCTCAGGTTTTCTTTTTAAGCCCTGGGAAATGTTCAGAACTGGTTTTTAGCTTAATTAGCGCAGCTCAGACTCCAAGCATGCTGTCTTACGGCGACTTTCGCGTACATACCACCGTGGTGAGCGTCTCGACGGAGTGCTCCGAGCTGCCGTGGCATGTTCTTTTAAGCCGTGCCCCTGAAGTGTGTCGGAGCTGCATGATGCCACGCGACGCGATGCCTCTCAGGCGGTGCGAGAAGTATTACGACCATTACCATCCGTGGAAGCTCTTCTGGAGAGACCTGCGCAATTATTCAGGCAGATAGTCGTCTGCTGGACCATTGTTCGCTGAGTACGAATGAGCTTACAGTTTACCATTACCCATTTATTTTGGCGGTCTGGCCAGGTTGACAGTTTGGCATAGCATAGGAATAAGCGGATAAGTCTGCATACGGGCCAGAGAATAGAGAGAGAGAGAGAGAGAGAGGGGGGGGGGGGAGAGACAGAGAAAGAGAGAGAGAGCGACGACAGCCAAACACAGACCACGGAAGGGATCCCGTCCTTTACACAAGTCTCCCAACTTATTGAAATTTAACTTAACGGTTACGGATAGGCATCAGGGGCGGATCGAAAGGGGAGGCACGGGGACATGGCCCCCCTTGGGCCCCGAAGGGACCCATTGGCTCAGAGTGGGCCTATGGCCGACCGAACAGGTGCAGTTTTTAAACACAGAACGCAACAAAACTGTGTATCTTTGGACTTTCAAGGGACCAAGAGCAGTTATAAGCAAAAGTGAAGGGCTTATGAAAAGTCAAAAAAAAATATTGAATGATTGGAAAAGCTGTGAACTGGTAATTGTAAGCCTCTTACACTGTCTAGGGGCCCCATTCCGTTTCCGGGGGACCTGTATGCCCACTCGCGGGATCATTCCGATCGTTAAGGAGCATTCCACGTTGCCCTTCACTTCTTTGCATTTGCTCGGAGGGCCCTGCGCTGTTGTTAGGGCCCTTCCTGTTAGCGTGCCTGGGCACTCTTGTCAATCACGGGTCCTTCCACGGATTTTTTCCATTCGCCGGAAAGGCTCTGTGAGCTGTAGCCGGGGTCCATATCTTAACCTGCCGGGGTATTCTCGGTTGCTCAGGGCCCTTTACGTGGGTCTTGTTTAACTCACCGACACACTTGCGATATGCTCATGGGCCCTCTACAATGGCCTAGAGCGTTTCCGATTTTCTGTCACTTGTTTATGGCCCTACACTCTTGTCGGGGGCCCATCTGATGGCCTGCGTGGTTACACCCAGTGGTTCGGGGACTCTCCACACTGTGTCTTGGGCACTTCTTCTCTGAATGATGGGCCCTACGCTCTTGTGGGGGCCCTATTTGTTAACCTGCTCGGGCACACTCGATCATTCCGGGGTCTCTACATGGGGTCTTGGGTACTTCCTATTTCAGTGAAGGGCCCTACGCTCTTTACGGGGGGCCCTATATGTTAACCTGCTCTGACGCCCTGGTTAATTCGGGGTCTTCTGCGTTGGGTCTTGATTACTTCCTATTTAAATGGAGGGCTCTATGCTCTTATTGGGAGCCTTATCTGTTAACCTGCTCGGGCACACTCGATCATTCGGGGTGCCCTCTACATTGGGTCTTTGGTACTTGTTATTTGAAGGGGGGGGGGGGTACGCTCTTGTCGGCGGCCTATCTGATAACCTGCTCGGGCACATTTGATCGTTCGTGGGCCCTCTACATTGGACCTTGGGCACGTGCTTTTTGAATGTGGCCCTGCACACTTGTCAGGGGCCTCCTCTGTTCGCCTCCTCGTCCACAATAGATTGCTTGGGGCCCTGCACATTGGTTATTGGTGTTTGAATTTAGGGCCCTCTGCTCCCATCCAGGTCATCTGATAACTAGTTCGGGCACACTTCATCTTTCGGGGACACTCCGCACCGGGTTTTGGGTACTTCTTATTTGAGTGGAGGGCATTGCGTTCCTGTCAGGGCCCATTCTGATAAGATGCTCGGGCCCGTTCAATTGTGCGAGACCTCTACATCTGGTTTTAGATGCTTCTTTTTTAATGAAAGACCCTTCGCTTTTTTCGGGGGCCTAACCTGTCAACCTGCTCTGGCGCACTCAATTGTTCGGGGCACTTCATATGTTGTCGTGGGTATTTCATATTTGAACCCAGGCCCCTACGCTCTTGCCGTGGCTCCACTTGTTAACCTGCTTGGTCACACTCGAATATCCGGGGGCCCTCCACATTGTGTCTTGGGTACTTCCTATCTGAATGGAGGGCTCTACGCACTCTTTGGGGGACCCAATCTGTTCGCCGCTTCGGCCACACTGGATTGTTCGTGGCCGATTTATTGGGTCTCAGTGTTTGAATTTAGGGCCCTTCACTCCCGTCTGGGCTACCTGACAATCTGTTCGGGTATACCCCATCTTTCAGGGGCCGTTCGCACTGGGTTTTGGATACTTCTCATTTCAATAGAGGGCCCTACGCTTCTGTCGGGCCCCTTCTGATTGGCGGCTCGGACACATTCCATCATTCTGGGTCCATTTATATAGGGTCTTCGATGCTTTCCATTCGAATGGAGGTTCCTACGCTCTGGTTGAGAACCCAATTTGTTATCTTGCCCGGGCACACTCGTTCATTCGGTGGCCCTCTACATTGGATCTTGGGTACTTCCTATTTGAACGGAGGGCCCGACGCTCTTGACGGGGGCCTTATATGTTAACCAGTGCTCTGACGCACTGGATAATTCGGGGGTAAGCTGCATTGGATCTCGAATGCTTCCTATTTGAAAGGAGGGCCCTACGCTCTTTTTACTTGGGCCTTTTTGTGTATGCGTGCGTGGCACACGTATGCTTTATAGGGCTGTGCACAGTAAAACGTGTTTCCGTGTGTATTGTCTTAAAATGCAATGACATTTTTGGGGAAAGGGCCCAAAATTCCAGGGGGACACACAATGTTCCGTGCCCCCCCCCCCCCCCCCCCCACTCCCCACACCTGACGAAATCCTGGATCCTCCCCTGATAGGCATACCTTACACCAGTGTCTATATGTCTATAAGCATTGCATGAAAAGAACTGCCTTCAACCAATCGAACGCATACGTAACAAGCTTTTGAGCCAATGGCACAGGCTCCATTGTTCTCTGACGGGCCGAACCCATAGCATACACGCACATTTAAAGCTGCCAATTACCTATAGACTTCAGCATTGAAAATAAAGCATCAAATGCAAGGTATTCGGTGGCCTGAAATCTGTCTGCACTGGCAATGGCCAGGATTCACGAACTATTGTAAATTTTAGGCAAGAGGATGCGAATCAGATTCATGTCATCAAATTGTGTGACTCATTGAAACCTTGTTCACCCTTTTATTTGAAAACTGAATCACACTTGTCACGGCATTTGCGTACTCTATGTAGAGGAGCAACAAATGTGCAGGGGTCTGCACTATCACAAACTGTGGCATTGGGTCTTTTAGGTGATTTAAGTAAGAAATGCCTAAAGCTCCTGTTTTCTTCGGCATTTTGAGTTAAGACACTGCCAATGCTGCCGTATGCCATTTTCTTTTGTCGAGCATTAATAATACAATCAACGCTTGCTGTGCAGTTATAGAGCAAACACCGCTTATATTGACAATGCTCGGTATTTCAACGTGAGCCGATAAGCTTTGACGTTAAGGGCAGAGCTTGAGACGTGATCATAGCACAGCTTGTTAAAAGAACAATCACCGTGATCATAAGTGTAGTCGGTGCACCGTTTGCATTTCTAGTTTGATTTAGTGCTCGCTTCTCGTTTGTTGAGTCACTTAGCTTGCGATTATCTTGAGGTCTAATTTAGCGTCAGTCAATCCATGCTATTTTGGTATTCATTTTGTATTGCTAATTTTAGTCTCTGTTCTGTCTGTTTCTGCTCTGTTTAGTTCTAGGTCTAGTCTGTCCATTTCCGAGGTTTCGTTGTTTCCCTGTCAGCGTCCACGAGGAGTTGAAGCGCGGTGTTGGCGATGGGCGGTCATCAAATATAGTGCACCTAAAACCTCGGTGTCTTCGACGTGGCGGCCGCCTATATAAGTACGGCACAAGATCATACACAGAGCACGCCAACGAATGTTTGCTCTATAACCTCTTTTAACCAGTATCCTAGTATGCAGTAGCTCGATAACTCAGCATCAGAGCCGTGAACACATATGGCTTTTTTAGGGATCGAATGTGTAAACAATTCCATTTACGAAACGAAAACACGAACCTCAAAGGTCTGCAGTAAGAGCTTGATTCTATAGCGTGCTTTCCCTCGAATTATTCGGGCAGGGCGTTGAGAGTTATAATGCTGAATGCAGACCATGGGTTGCGTGCACGCTACTGCAAAGCTGGCACGCAACAGTCTGTGCTTACGTAAATCAGGTTAGCCTCTTTTTCATTATTTTTCTCTAGAAATGCAATGGGATGTGGTGTGGTCTGATGCATGTCGAAACGTTGTATCAAAATATGATCTTCAAAGCTCAATATTCCAGAAAAAATTCCTACGCTGCCGCCCCCTCCCCAAATTTTTTTACGGCATACCAAGCGCACGTGTTTCGGACATGGTATTGTATGGTATCTCGGTATTTGTGAGGAGTATACATGGCCTTGAAGATGACAAAGCAGCTCGTTGCCTTCTTCTCCGCATGAACCGCATTGGTGAATATTCTTAGAAGCCCTGCACTATTGCTCGCTAGTTGGTACGCACGGCACGGTCACAGAATAGATGTCGCTAGCGTCGCGCACGCAGCTGACCACGCGTCCAAAATACGTGAATTTTGTTATCGTCGAAACATGAATAACAAGGCGTGGGTCTAGCTCAGGTGGTGTTCACCAACACTAAGACTAAACGATGACTGGTAGCAATAACTGAAGAATGTCTCAGAACGTGGGGTTGCTAGATGCAATTCTCGCGGTCGACCCTATCCATGCGTCGCCATAGAGTTAATGCTCAGCATTCTCGGAACGTTTTTCCTCACCAGTTTGGAAAGTCCATGGGAGCCATGGCCCCCACGCACTTTCTGTTCCTCGCCAAGCAAGCACAATATAGTGGCATGCGAAGTTGACAGTGCGGTTACAAAGCGGTTACAAGCTTAGAGTCGTCCGCTCTCCTACCCCGGCCCGATCCCAGAGTTGACGCGTTGGCTCGCCATGTGGCTTATGTACATGTGCCCATGGTGATCTTGACCAAACGAAGTTGGAAGGTGCCGCAAGCTCAACGCCGTGCGGCGGGGAAGTTACGGCAGCAGCGCAGGGATCCGAGAGATCCTCGAGCGGCGCTCAGGAGGTCCAGCCGGAGAACATTGCGATGTGGATGCTGGGTGACACGACGGCCAGCAGGTTACGGCCGAGGTCATCGACCTGATAAGGTCAACAAGATAAGGTCCGGCCGGTAGTCAGTTTCGATGCTTCAGGTTCCCTGAAGTCATCCGTGGCGCCTATAGCTACCAGGATCTGGTGCGCGTGCGACGTGCCGCCCAGGCGAGCGAGGCGGAGCTGCTCCGCTGAAATCAGCAGGCCAGCGATCAGCTGGAGCAGCTGGTGCACAAACCCCTAAGAACTGAACTGGCGTGTTGTGCCACACCCAGTCCACTGGGCGGCCAATCAAGCTGACCACTGAGGTGGTCATACTGGTGGCCGGTGCTGCCCGCAAGGATGGCGCGGCTCTGAATGAGAAGGCGTTTCGTGAACGCCATAAGTGTAGATATCAGCGACTTATATGACGTGGCGAAAACGGCACGCTGGTTACTGCACGTTTCACTGTGGGTACCTCGATGTCGTGTTTACTTGACGTATACTCCTTAAAATGAGCTTTCTTAATTTTTGGTTTGGTTTGGATGAGAGCCTTTACGCCAACAATGATCATTTGAGACGCATGAAATAAAGAATGCAGGGCAAACAACAATAGTAAATATAAAATGCTGGTCAGCACTGAACCCGCCTGAGCGTTCCCCTCCCATGACTGAGCTCGCGCAGGGTGCCCAATACGGGTATGTGCTCGGCGCTCGGACGGCGCCCCACCAGGGGGCGCTCAGGCCCGCTCGTGGCTGGTGCATGTGTCGTGCCCCAGACAAACGGGGCTTTACAAGGATGCAGGATAAAGTGAAAATGAGAAGAAGGGTGGATGTGCTTTTAATAGGTGAATAGCAGTCATAGCTGCCATATGAGTCAGCAATTGCCGTTTAGTTGTCTTGCTGGCCAATGCAGCTTTGGCAAGACTCGTGTTTTGTGATTTGAACTTGAGGCGTAATCTAGATTTAACTATCCCTCCATCTGCCAACATGTGAAGTACGAAGTAACCAGACACTGGTGTGGCATCGGTTATGGCCACAGGTTCGGCGGTTCGCGGCGTGCGTAGCGCCAGCGCCATCTAGTCTGTGGAAATGAAACTTGTACAATGTGCACCAAAACTTGTATGCGATATGAAATACTAATAAATATAATAGCACGCTGCGGTTTACACTGAGAGAAAGACGGGGAGGCCTGTCATCTTTAAAATTTGACACATGACGTTCATGATCTGGCATGCGTGACTTTCGCGTTGTGTCGAAAACTTATTGAGGTGGCGGCGGGCAATTTTGGTCAGAAATCGAACTTGGCAGTGGGTCGAAATGCGTCAGTCTTTGCGATGCAACCTTGCATTTTCGGAAAAGTTGAACACCAGAGACCAAATTTGAGACAGCTGTCGCACCTTTACGCACTAGCAGTATTCATGGTCGCATGAAGGATGACAATGAATAAAGAAGTGGGAGGCACGGTAGGACCCAGCAGTATTCAGGGTACCTGACAAGAAAACAAACTGAAGTAGATTGCAACTGTTAAATGCATTAGCAGTAAAGCAACTACATTGCTTGCGTTTGCGAGCACTGTGCGTAAAGCTACAGACAGGACCAAAAGCTAGACGAAAGCACCAATACGGAAAAAGGTGAAGTTTAGGGACTTTTCATTAAAAAAACAACAAGCATGCTTACACTCAAATATATATGCACAGGTGTTAAGTCATGAAAAAGATCTATTAACATTGTCACCACTACACACATCCCAAGGGTTATATCGACATCGGCGCCAGCGACCGATCAATGGGCGGCTGCATGCCACGCACCCGTCGTTTACAGCCTGCTCTTGGTATGAGCGCACGCATGGAATGCTCGCCTTCAAACGACAGACCACTGGGTGACGTTCGGACAGCGTTCCCCCGCGTGCATGTGGGGTCTCGCGGCAGTGAGCAGTCTCCAGCAAAGGCTTCGCTCGGCGGGTGGCTCTGATCTGCACCTCTGTCTGTCGGTGACCGGAGTTGGCTGCTGACCTCGGCGGCAGACGAGGGCGGCACCCCACAGTGGAATACTATAACTGTTTCAGAGGTCAACTTTTATGGACCGCGAAGACAATGTCATGCAATCACCGACCACGGGTATCATATCTGAAGCTGTTGAAAAATGTGACAGAGTAAAGTGAATCGTTAACAAGCATACAAAGAGTGGCATCCTGTCAAACATACCAATGTGTCAGCGTTTCAGTTCACCTAACGCAAAATGCGGCGGGCCGCACTGGCGCTCCCTACGTTTTGATCAATAAGTGTTCAGTAATTGACGGTCTCTGTCTGCTGGCATCACTTACTGTTCGTTGGCCCTGGAACTAGTCTTCAGATGACGCCGATACACGGCGAACACCCTTGCTCGAGCTCAGCCTCACTTCGGCGGGTTTGCGGCAGCTATCCGGCCCGCGGGGTCCGAGACGTTGGATACCGTCTCAAGCTGTGCATGCGACACGCTGAAGTCAGTTGCCACATGGTTAGAGAGGTGCACGTTGCGCAACAAGCTGGCAGGGCTGGATGGTGTATATCTACGGATGCTTTGGCAGTTAGTCTTCAGTGAGCAGGGGAAATCATGACAGCGTCAACCAGCAGACCAGGTGACAGGAAAGTCCATGTTCCATGTTTAGCATGGTAATCCATCCCGCTCCTTTCGCCCCTTCCAACAGCATATGTCAGGAAAGAACCCGAAGAGAACGGCGCTATAAATCAATTGGGTTTTCACTAGACCACAGGCGTACTTGGCCACGTGCTTGTGGTCATGCAAGACACGAGTGAAGTTTCGATACCATCACAGATAGCGTCGTACCAATGCATTCCAGCCGCCCGTAAGTGGATATGCAACATAAAGCTCGCGAAGAATAACCCACAACAATACTAAATAGCCACCTACTCCTCAACGTTTGCATGCAAAATTATGGCGCCGTCTGTTCTGACTAACAAGTATGCGGCGAGACGGAGCAGGCCGAGCCAGAGGATGAGCTATTTGTCGGACGATTGGCGCTCTCCGGAGGGCATTTCTGCATTGTTCCGCCGGCTTGCATGCGAATCTATGCGTTGAGATCATATCGACGCTTAATTAGCGGCACCAGTCAGCTGGCCCGATAGTGCCAGGCGCCACAGTCGGGTCGCAGCCTTGAAGTGCCGCCTGCCAGTCGACCGATGCGGAAACTCTGCAGGAACGGCAAGCGCGCGTGGTTCCACGTTCATGGAAAGGCAAGGCCGTCATCAAAAGCCTGGCCGGCGGATGATGTGAATGACATTAGCGGGATTGGCCGCATGTCAAAGTGCAGAGAGCCATGCAGCGAGGGTTTGGAGAAGAAGACACACCTGCCGCCAGCAGACGACTTGAGTGGGCGTATAAGAAGGCTTTCTCTGTTTTTGTTAAGTAGCCCATCCAACCGACAAATTTTAATCGGAGCTATCGCAGAGACTAGGGCGGCTACGAGCTAAAAGCGAAGATACCCTGTAATCTCAAAACTCAGTGAGCTAGCGAAAATGCCGTCTGTTCAAGAAGCCCGCGATCCTGCACGTTTACGGACGTCTTGGATCTCATACCACATATTTAGAACGGTCTCGTTGCACCTTGGGTCGAGGTGAAGGTCACAGTAGGTCATCACATGTTACTGACATAGTTTTGATGTAGCTTACCGACAGACCATGATCTCAATGATGAGCTTTGCAAATCTGCAAACAACCCAGGCGCTCCCAACCGGGGGAAACTCTCTCCAGGAGGAAATGTGAGGGTCTGGGAAGAATAGTGATGCAGCCAAATCATGACGGAGTGAGAGACGATCGTACAGCCATCGCTAACTGGTAGGCGCTGTTTGGAAAGTGGTGCTGTCACATGCACTGCCGTGCAAAGCATGCACGTAGCCCACCCTATTCACTTTAGTAGAGGGAGTACTTTGCTTAACATAGAGAGTTCGTGACTGTAATTACAAGGAGACTCCAATTTTTACCCGAATGCAAGTATTTATTGTTTATCTATTTGTGGTAACTGAATCAAATGCACTGCTTATAGCATTAATCTGGAATGAGATCGAGATCTGACATCAGCCTGACATCATTACGCCCGGAAAACGGGCGTAATGATTGTTCACGATTGTATGTGACTGTCCGCACACATCAACCAACAACCTTGTCAATATTATTGTTCGTTTTCCTCTCCTCAGGCATTTGTAAACAAGCCTGATGTCGCTGCAACGTCTGGCCGCTGATGATGAAACCTGTTATCGATATTCGTTCCGTAGGTTTCTTTCACAATTCTAGAATGTAACATTTTCTATCTTAACGAAGTTGGGGGCGAAAATAGTGGTAACATCGCAACGTTTCCGAAACATGTTGCCTGCCAAGCGTCCTGCATGAAGCTGACGCGTAAATCTTACAGCACAACTTTTAAAGAATGGCGCCACTAGCAGAAAATCTTCTCAAGGCTTTCCACGGCATTACGTCGAGATGAGTCCCATACAGGAAGTGCTCTAGGTTTGTACCAGGTTTTGAACTGGCATAGTCAATTTGAAGACCATGCAGTGCAATTCGCATCTCCGTCCTTAAAACCAAAAACCTTCAAATTTCTGGGCTACTCGATCGCGAAGACGTGCAGACTATTTCGTGCAGGCTATCTCAAGGTAAGCTAGGCATCCAAGACGCTATAAAAACGTCACTCAAATCCTGTCATTCAATTGGCCATGCGGCGTTCAAGGTCAGAAAAAACAACTGTCGAGTCGTTCATAGCTGGCGTTCGTGAGCACAACGTCCAGATATAACGGCCGCTAATTGGCTCCCAACCGATATTGCGCAAGCTTTGTAATACTCTTACACGCTTTGGTTATTAGATAGTTATATCGAAACCCTTTCTACCAATTATGATCATTTCAGAGCTATGGGATAAACGCGACTGGATAACGGTGGGGCAGGCCTACATGCACCTGGAGAGGCAGCCGCCAAGCTTTAGACCGCATAGGGTCCCCTCTGCCAGGCATACGCTGGCGCCCGGTTGGGGGTACAGCTGACAGGTCCCCTGGTCAGCCCACTCGTGGCAGGCGCATGCAATATGCCCCAGACAAGTGGGTGTGGCGAAAGTGCAGGATCAAGTGGGAGAAAGGATGAGAGGTTTGTATGTCGGAAACGAAGCGCGTTTTAAGCTATGTAACACAAGAAGTTGTGCATTTTTCTAATTATTTCGGAAAAAGACTTGCAATCGAAGAACTTAAGAATAGCGTATAAGTGAATATGTGGGCACAAGTAGACATCTTAAACTCAAGGATAAATATGCAAGAACACCACGAGAGCGGGCCAAACGCGAGCACGTACGTAGCCGTATTTGGCTCAGCGTTCACTTCGAGCCAGTGCTGCCATATCTCGGGAGATTGAAGAGCTACAAGTGGGTGTTGTCATACAAACGTTCCATGACTTGATCAAGTAAAGTCGCATTGTTTGGAGAAGCATTTGCCACTTACAAAGAATTGCAATAGTACAATAGTATAGCTTACCAATATACAACTAGCTGTAAGTGAGCTTATCATATATGCTGCCTGCCTAAATATATTCAAACGTGGAGCATTTCCTTAAGCCCGGTGGAGGCCCCTACAAAAGACTGTCTGTCCGCCCACACGAAAGTTCGTGACACCCAGTAGCAGAGGGGGCACAGGGTAATCCTCCCTCCCTCCCCCCCCCCTCCCCCCACTGGGCCCCAAAGGAGTCACATAGGATCAGAAGGCGCCCATAGCCGTCCGAACAGGCGCAGTTTCAAAACACAAGACGCACCAAAATTGGGTGTCTTTGGACTTTCAGGATCAACACCAACATCAAGAACGGTCGCAAGCGAAACTGAAGGGCTCACGAGCAGATAACAAATATTTGCTCACTGATTGATAGGGTAGTGGTTGGGAGATTTTAAGGCTCAGTGTGCTGTCAAGACGCCGTGGGCTATTTTTGGGCGTCGGCCCTTTATGCCAATTGCAGGGTCAATTCGATCGTTAAGGAGCCTTCCACGTTGGTCTGGGTTAACACGCGCTCGGGTGGGGATCAAATTGACCCTCCCAAATGTTTTTTTTTTCCAGAATAGTTCCCGAACGGCGCGGCATAGCCACATCAAATTTTGCGTAGTTGTAGACAGCTGAATAGCAGACCGTCTGAGATCAAAAATGTATATGTACCTGGCAAGGTTGCTGACCTATGGCAGGTTCAAGTCAGGCCATGGTTTAACCGAAATAATTTTCTAGGAAATAGTTCAATATGATCCAGCAACGGAGTGTTGGACGAAACCATACACGTCTGAGACGCTTTCTTAGGCAACGCAACAGCTGAATGAACAAATTGCACTGACCTAAGGTCCGATATGAAGGTCAGACCAAGGTAAAAACCAACGTGTCTTATGACTCTAGAGTACTGTGTGGGGTAGTTTCTGGTGCACATTTCGAATTTATTGATAACAGGAACCGCATTATACACCTTCCATAAACTTCTTAAAGGTCTGAATAGGTCACTGGCCTAGTATGACCCAGATCAACATTTTGCTTTTAGGAACATGCTGCGTAGCATAATCCATGTCACTTATCCGAATGCAAAACTCAAAGCGGTCTTGCATGATTTTGGTCACCATGACCTTCGAAAGGTCAAACGGGGTCGCTGACCTTATATGAGCATGTTACCTTTTGCTTGGAGCAGTTTTCTAGGTTCCATGGGCCCTTTGAAGACCGACCTGGAATTTGACCTTGTTTGACCTTATTGGACCCAAAGGTCATGATCTAGGAACTTCAAACCTTAGGCTAAGTGAATTCACGTGCATATCAACACACCCTGTGCATTTTTTGTTGCTGGCTCTCTTTGTTCCTGAGATCTCAGGGAGGTCAAATTGACCCCCCACCCCCCCCCCCCCCCACCCCCACCCAGGCGAAGCGTATCCAACCAGCCACCTCGGCGCGTGCTAGTCTACCGGCACACTCGCGATATGCTCATGGGCCCTCTATATTGGTCTAGGGCCCTTCCAATTTCCTATCGCTTGCTTGCAGCCACGCACGTCTTGTCGCCCGTCCCCCCCCCCCCCCATTTGTTAACCTGCTTGGGCAGACTCGATCGTTCATGGGCCCTCCACATGAGGACTTGTGCACTTTTTAATGGATTTTATCATTGCTGCTTAGGTCGGAGCCCATTTATTAACTTGGTCGGGCATACCCGATCGTTCGGGGGCCTTCACATTGGGTACTTTCGATCTCCTCAAAGGGCCTTGCGTTCTTGTCGGGCCCCATCTGTTAACATGGTTGGGCATGCTCGGTCGTTTGGGGATCCACCACATTGGGTCTTGGGCACTTTTTATTTGAATGGAAGGCCTATGCTCTTGTCGGGGTCCTGTCTGTTATCCTGCTCGTGCAGACTGGACTTTTGGATTGCCCTACACATGGTGTCTTGGTATTTTAATGTAGTGCCCTACGCTCCTGTCAGGCTATTTAATAACCGGATCGTGCACACTCGATCTTTCGGTGTCCCTCCACACTGGTTGTTGGATACTTTTTTATTAACTGAGACCCTATGCTGTTGTCGGGGCCCATCTGTTAAGCTATCCGGGCCGGTGGTGGATCGAGGGGTACCGGGCCACGAGGTTTGAGGCTCTTACACTGCCTAGAGGCCCTACGCTGTTGGCGGTGCCATATGTATCCAATTTTCGGGTAAATCTCATCGCAAAGGAGCCTTCCACGCTGTCTTTGACCTTCTTGCATTTTCTCCAAGAGCCTTGCGCTGCTGCTTGCTTGGCCACTATCAGCCAATATGCTGGGCACTCTTGATAGATCAGGGGCCCTCCACGGATTCTTCCCATTCGGCCGAAAGGCTCTATATGCTTTTTCCGGGGCCCCATATGTCGGGGTACACTCGGCTCCTAAGGGGCCCCTCATGCTGGTCTCAGGTTCTTCCGCTCGTTGGAGGGCCTTGCGCTGTTGCTGCGGCCCATATAAGGTGACACACCAAGGCACTTGATGCTCACGGGCCCTCTGCGTTGATCCAGCCTCTGCTCCTTTGATATTAATTGCGTAGGACACTCTGCTTCTGTCGTAGCCCTTTCCGCTAACCTCCCCGGGCACTTTCGACCTCACAGGGGCATTAATTCACGTACTCTGGTCCTGGGGAATTCGCCTTTGCTTAGAGCACCATGCGCTCTGGTCGGGGTCCTATATGTTATCCTGCCGGGGCACTCCCGAGCGTTCAGGGGCTCACCACGTTGGTCTTAGGTTCTTCTCTCTCGCTCTGAGGACCCTTTGCTTGTCGACGGCAACCAATTTGTTGTTCTGCCGCGGCACCTCCGACCGCTCAGGTTTTGTTTCTATCTTTAACACGCGCTAGGGTGGGGGTCAAATTAACCCCCTCGAAGGTTTTTCCGGAATGGTTTCTGGACGTCGGGGCATAGCCGCGCGAAGTGTTGAATAGCTATAGACAATTAAATAGTAAATTGTTTGGTATCAAAAATTTTAATGTACCTTGTAAGGTCGCTGACTTACGGCAGGTCAAAGTCAGACCATGGATTCAGCAGTCAATTTACAAGGAATCGTTCATTCTGATTCAACAACGGCGTGTTGGACGGAGACATACATCCCTGGGAACCCTTACAAGGAAATACAGCAATTGAATGAGCAACTCCATTGACCTAGGGCCAGGCATGAAGGTCAGAGCAAGATCAAAACTGACCTGTTTTATTACTCCAGGGCTTGCTGTATGGGGTAGTTTCTACGGTTTATTTCGTTTTGATTGATAACAAGAACCGCATAATACATCTCCCATGCACCTCTAAAACGTCAGAATAGGTCCCTGACCTAAAATGACCCAGGTCGACATTTTGGTTCTAGGAACACACGTCCTAGCGTAATATTTGCCTTATTCAAAGGCAAAGCTCCGAATAGTCTTGTATGAGTTGGTCACCATCACCTCCAAAAGGTCAAAAAAGGTCACTGATCTTCAATGTTCACGTTAACCTTCATTTAGAACAGATATCTAGGTTCGCGGGGCACGCTGGAGACCAATCTAGAATTGATCTTATTTGACCTTATTTGACACGAAGGTCATGACTTAGGAATCTCAAACTTAGGCCTAAGTAAGTTCACTTACAGACCAACACACGCCGTGAATTTGGTGTATCTAGCTCTCTTAGTTTCTAAGATCCCAGGGGAGTCAAATTGACCCCCACCGGAGCAAAAGGTATTCAACCGGCCACCCAGGCGCGTCAAAAAATTATTCCGAACTGTTTGCATGCGTGGTTTTGGACGGTGTAAGATTTGGACGGTTGGACGGTTGGACAGCTTTGTGTTTCAAATGTTATCGAAGGGCCCGCACCATTGACGGGGATCTAAATATAAATTGGTCGAGGGGCTTTTGACCGCTTTGGGCCCTGCACATTGGCCGTGAGCTCTTCCGATGGTGCTTGAAGGGTCCTACTCTGTTGGCGTTAACTAACTTGTGTTTGCGAGCGCCAGAGCGTTTCGCCTTTTCGGGCGCGAGGGCCTGGCTAAATAACTTCGCGTTCACAAGTTCGAGATCACACGATGACAGTTTTACTTCGCGCCTTAGCAAGAGGGCAGCGGTCGGGTATGCGCCGATTTTTTTAACATGCTTGTATGCGCTAGCAACGTCCTGTATGTCATTACCTTTGGATATTAAGCTTGTAACACTTACTGCACTTGTGCATCACGATCTAAATACATGCCTTAAAGGGACAGCGATTCACCATGACCTGGAGAAAATGACAAGCTTGATATAAGTGCACGTGCAGCACGCCGAGTTTTCTGGGCAGCTCGAAGTAAGATGGGTTCCCGCATACAAAAAAGAAACATTAGAATGTACTGGCCGGAGTATCACTACTTTTTAGGAGGGGCCCCCATACCTCAGGGGCCCACAATATGACGTACCCCCCCCCCCCCCATGAAATCCTGGATCCGCTACTGGTGAGCCCCGCACAGCAAGGCTGCTGGTTTGGTTGCCAATGCTTTGCGGTGGTCTCTGGAAGCCAAATTCTACCAAAAAGATATCAGCTTTTAACGGCCTGCAGGTGGTCCAATGGAATCATTCCACAAAAATAGGCATGTAGCTCAAACTGCAAACCTGAGTTATTCGGGGGTAAATTCGAAGAAAAACTGTTTGAGAAGTCTGAAGTGGAAGGCCCTGGGGTGTAACTTTAAGTCGACTCAGAACATGCTCCTACCCATTTCGAATTTCAAACCGCCTTTCATTTTACCGGCCCGCGACGGAGATGGACCGACATGCAACCCCGGTAACTCTGGCGCGACATAGCGCGGAAAATGCAGGTTGCATAAAGATCAAAATCCGTGGAAAAGCCATCCAATATAAAATAAAGCCGAATGTTAAAGATTCTATCTTTTCAGTTTATCTGGAATGAGTAAACAACAATTGAATCAATTATTTCATATAATTACTGCAGTGTCCTGAAAACTTCTGTTAAATGCAAATAAAATTAAAATAATATTAGACAACCATTTTATCCGCCAGGGTCTCTTTGATAGCTCTTGAGGGTGTAAACTGAATCCAATGAGTAACAGAAACCGCGGCACAAATTGCGCTGTATTGATGGGTGGTGCCCGTTTGTTATTCTCCGAAGAAGTGGACGCCCGTTGGGCGGCCAGCGTGACAATTTGGCGTTGATATCAGGCATATTCTTCGGTTAGTCTTGGATTAGTGTACTGCACAATTTCATTAAGTTGAATCGTGATTCATCGTAGCTTACGGTTGACCGGAAGGTAAGGCATGTGGTGCCTGTGCGGGGAAAACTGGACGTTAGGGAAATATAACGTCTTGTAGACCTGGTCAGCGTTGTTCCTTGAAATTAGTTTTTCGCCAGGATAGTAACAGGACGGTAAGTGTCTAGGTGTGTGGTGGGTGTTAATTTGCAGAAGTGATACTTAGAATTCACTCAGCAATGGATGCATCCTATCAAAGATAGCATCACACATTCCATGTGACCTATTTTGTGCTGCTCCTGTATAAATTCAGAAAGCATTCTGTGGGACCAATTCTGTGCTGATCTCAGTTTGGATGAGCATGTCTTTGCACACACATGATTTGTGGATTCAGTAGGTTATGTAAATGAGAATGGCCATCTACCTAGAAGTTATAGCTCATAAAACAATAAATCAAATACAGCTTTATTTATAAAAAGACAAAGCACTTTGTCTTGAAATATTGCAACACTGAAAACATTATGTAACTTAAATGAATGTTCCCAATCATCATCATCATAAATGAATGTTCTGCCTAGGTCGTGTTGCTCACTTTATACCCATTCCCCGTGCAATAGACGTGCAGCTGTTTAATTGACAAGGGTTTGCCAGGAAATACAATGCTGGAGCTATCTGTTATTACTTTTTCTTAGGTTTCCACCTCTGCACATCATATGTCACTCTTGGCACCCATTATAGATGCATACAATATTCCAAAGTGCATCCTGTAAGGTGTATGGGATGTAAGTAGGGATTCATGTTATCAGAATCCTGGCTCTCTGTCAGCCTCCCCACACTATTTATTGGTGCTAATCTGTTGTCTTTTGGCCCTGAACCCAGACATCTGACCTGCCTTGCCTATTTGTCAAGCCTGAGGTGCTTAGATGCCAGGTTGATTGCCACATTGTTTGATGCTAATGGCTAATTTTGAGCAAAGGAAGGACAACTGGCAGTGAACCCCAAGCCAGGGTATAAAAACATGCAAAATGTTGACATCACTGGCACCCAAGTGGTGATATTGAAATACCCTGCATATCATGTGTACACCTTGTGTGCAGTCTATGGATGCAAACCAAGCCATGCAACTAACCATACAGACCATCATGGCTATCTTCATACAAGCATCATGAGGCTATAGCCTGCTACCTGATTGTGTTTTGACTTTTTATGTATGTACTTGCATTAAAATGAGTTGACACAAAGGATGTGTTTAAGTGTTATCCAAGATTTGAAATGTTATGAGAGAAGTATTACATCAATATTCAGCAATTGGTTTGCCTCCATACACCATGCATATCAGCCTTGGCAGCAGCACTCTCAGCACTGTGAATAGAAGCAAATGCTGTAATTGTTAAAAATAACTATCCTTTCATATTCACATGCATTCTTTTCCAACCATTTTCATCAGTCCTTAAACATGATGATGTACATGTTAGACATATATATATATATATATATATATATATATATATATATATATATATATATATATATATATAATACCAGATCAGTATTCATTTTAGCCTTACTTGGTGGCATAGGAATGGGAGGTTTAGCTATGGCTTCTCACTTTTTGATAATTTTAACTTATCCCTGATAGCAAGGGATGGAAAGACTTCAAAATTTGCACTTCTTGCTCATCCCTCCACCCCCACCCCCCACCCCCTCAAATACACTCACTTCAAATTGTTGGTATGGCTGTCATGCAACATGGATAATCAGGCTAAGTTTTTGGAAGTAATAACTTTGGAGCTGGGTAGCATAACACCTTTTTATTCTGTGAGTTTTTAGTAAAGATTTTGCTGTGTATGGTGCTTGCTAGATACTAGCTTATAGGGCCTGTTACTGGAACAAGGAAGATATGGAATGGACCAAAAAAGCACATACTCATTTGGTATCATAGCTTGATGCAGTTTGTATGTGTATCATGGCCTGATGCCAAATCTATGCCACATTTGACCCCCTCCACTGGCCGCCCACCTGCTTGCCCAGTGGCGCTGCAGCTCATCACGAGTGACGAACGTCGCCGACAGATGGCCTCCCATTCGGCCCAGCGTCCGCCGTCGCGCGCCTCGCACGCGTCGCGCGTGTCGGAGGTTTCGCGCGGCGCCGCGTCGCTGTACTCGGTGGGCTCTGTGCACTCGGTGCGATCATCGGCCGCTCGCTCCACCGTGCCGCTGACCGGAGAGATCGAGCCTTGGAAGCCGCCCGTGCTCAAGAAGGCGCTCTTCATGTCCATACCCAAGGCGTCCAACATCACCGCCATCTATTCCATCGTAAGGCCTCTGCATGACGCGTGACTTTGGCTTCCGTCACCCGTGCGTTGTAGCAATTGGGACGTAATTCTGACAGTGTTTGGTACCTGAACCCGTAGTACGTGTAGCTTTTGACGACCATTTCCAGCCGTACTTCACTCATCCATTGAAGCTTTACTGGACAGCCTTTAAAACATCCCTGTTTTCAAAGATATGCGCTGGGTAAGCGCTACAGCTAAACATAAGAGCTTTGATCGCGCCCACGGCTATCGCGGGTGAAGGCGCGCCAGCGAACACGCCCGCCGCCGACCACGCCTGACCCGAGGCTGACCGGCGACCGCGCGTGTGCCCCCAGCTGCAGGCGCTGTTCACCATGATGACGGCCGTGTTTGACGTGTATGTGCTGGTGGAGGCAGAGCCCGGCAAGGAGCACTTCGGCTACTACGTCATTTCTTTCGAGTTCGTGTACGCCGGCAATCCGCACGGTGAGTGGTGACTGAGCAGTGACGTCGTCGTCCGTGTGTGACGTCATCTGGCTGGAAGCCCCGGCGATGGTTGGTCATCGTGCTCGGGAAGTGTTGTGCTCGTGGGGTTGGGTTTAGATATGCATTTCTCTGCCGTGTGCGCCGAATAGATACCACGGAACTGAACTCCTCGACGAAATGTTTTGTTCTGATCAGTCATTGTTCTGGATGTAGTTTGATGTAGTGGAAACGGTGGTTATTATGTGTTCCCTCTGAGGTCATTATTAAGCTGCCGGACCGTGCAGTAGTGTCTGGATCATGCCGCCTTTCCGGGTGCGACACCTCGTTTGATACCTTGCCTTGCCCCGCTCGCAGCCCCCTTCTCCGTCTATGCCGTGACCTCTCGCGGCCCCCGTCTCCGTCTGTGCCGTGACCTCCTCGCGGCCCCCGTCTCCGTCTATGCCGTGACCTCTCGCGGCCCCTTTCTCCGTCTGTGCCGTGACCCCTCGCGGCCCTCCGTCCTCGTCTGTGCCGCCCCGGGCCGCCAGCCCGCCAGCCGCTAACGAGCCGCTCCTCCCGCAGTGCGAAACTGCCTGATGGCCTTTGCCATCTTCAGCCTGCTGTTTGCACTCGCCCTGTTGATCATCAGCATCGTGTTGCTGCAGGCGCTCAGGAAGGTACGTCACGTGCCAACGGCGTGGCCCGGGCTCGACATCCGGGCTCGTTTTGCTGGCAGGGTGCCGATCGTGCGTGGACAGATCCGCAATTAGACAGTTATTGCTATTTCTAGGTTCATTTGGGAGGGCATTGATATAAGGGCAGTGTCATTGCTCTTTGTGAGGATCTGCTGCTGTTGTGTCCGCGGAAGCTTTTTATTGTTATGCGTCTCACCTTATTTTTGGGTGTTGGAATTGGGCTAGTAACTGAAAAATTTATAATCAAATCACTGTATTTGACAATAAGTGGAGAAAAATGCAGGCAATGTCAGATGAGACATGCATTGGTTTTACTGGTTGAATGTGGTATTATATGTTTCGTGAGTGTCGACTTTCAGGATTCATTTGTGAGTCGGCACTGACTTGTTTAGTGCACTCTATACCAAAAAATATTTTTGAACATCTAGTAAAGGTGACATTACCCCCCCCCCCCCCCCCCTTAATGATCGTCGCGCTGACTACTGAAGATGCCAGCCACGTACACGGCCTGTGCTCACGAGCTCGGCCTGTGCCACTCGCCAGGAGAATGAGAAGCAGATCCGGCCGTGGCTGCTCATCATGTTCTTCCACACGTGCTGGCGCGCCTTCGCCATCGTGTTCGCCTCGCTCGTCAACGACATGTACTTCGTCTACCACGGCCTCATGTGCTTCATCTGGTCGTCCATGATCCTGCTGAACGTCTACGGCTGGCTGGTGGTCTGGTCCTTCTTCAACGAGCTGACCGAGGTCTCGAAGCTGGAGGACATCGCCCATCTGAAGGTGGGTGAGATTGCTGGGTGAATTCCACAGCTCTAGTCAAGCTGTTACACTTACACCAAGTACCCCCACACCGTCGGTTTTCAGACCTGGTAGCACCGAGGGCTCCCCGTCCTCAGCCGTGGATCGGGACCTGGTTTGCCTGCAGGTCTTTGTTTTGCGCCGTCGTGTTCAATCGCTCACCCGCCATGCATCGGTGTGTGGGTCTCCTTTGTGAGCACAGGCTCTCGCAGCCTGATGCAATGGATTCATGTTGGTGAGCTTGGTCTCTTGCAGCCAGAAACCAGCAAACTGGTTGCCGCATTTTCGTTTCTAAACGTGTGGCGGCCGTGTCCGTCCATGTGGTGACTGGACGTTGATTGAGCGACGTTCGCCGACCGCGGTACCTGTAGTGATAGCCAACAGGCTGTGGCGGCTTGCGGTCGATGCCTATCGCTCGCCTAGATCATTAAATCGGCATGGGTGTCGCATAAGGCAGGAATACGACTCGTTTTCATTGTCAGTTATATATTTGCCGAAGAATTCGCGTCTTACGTGTTCGTGGTAGTGCACTTCCTATGCATGCATCGTAACAAGGATACGTATTGCACGGGTTTTATAGAAATACGGAATAGCTACAGAAGTTTGCTCTATGTCCTTCATGCATATTCTTGGTGCGCCGCGGTCATAGTTAATGCACCGCTCGCTTTGGAACATACCAGATTTAATGAAGTGGCTTCAGACCACGGCCTGGAGTGGGCGGGCTTCTATGTTAGGCTGGCGGGCGTGAGCGTGTTGTGCTGTGGCTGACGCCGTGTGTCTGCCCTCTATCCTGTCCCGCTGCTGACGGCCGTGTGTCTACCTCTCTCCCGGGCCGTGGCCGACGGCCGTGTGTCTACCCTCTCTCCCGTGCCGCTGCTGATGGCCGTCTGTCTGCCCTATCTCCCGTGCCGTGGCTGGCGGCCGTGTGTCTGCCCTCTCTCCTGTCCCGCTGCTGACCGCCGTGTGTCTACCCTCTCCCGTGCTGTGGCAGGCGGCCGTGTGTCTGCCCTTTCTCCCGCGTCGTGACTGGCGGCCGTGTGTGTGCTCTCTCCCCGCGCCGTGGCTGATGACCGTGCGTCTGCCCTCTCTCCCGTGTCGTGGCAGGCGGCCGTGTGTCTGCCCTTCTCTCCCGTGTCGTGGCTGGCGGCCGTGTGTGTGTGCTCTCTCTCCCGCGCCGTGGCTGATGACCGTGCGTCTGCCCTCTCTCCCGTGTCGTGGCAGGCGGCCGTGTGTCTGCCCTTTCTCCCGTGTCGTGGCTGGCGGCCGTGTGTGTGTGCTCTCTCTCCCGTGCCGTGGCTGACGGCCGTGTGTCTGCCCTCTCTCCCGTGCCGTGGCTGGCGGCCGTGTGTCTGCTCTCTCTCGGCTGACGGTCGTGTGTCTGCCCTCTCTCCCGTGCCATGGCTGACGGCCGCGTGTCTGCTCCCTCCCGTGCCGTGGCTGATGGCCGTGTGTTTTCCCTCTCTCCCGTGCCGCGGCTGATGGCCGTGTCTACCCTCTCCCGTGCCGCCGCTGGCGGCCGTGTGTCTACCCTCTCTCCCGTGCCGTGACTCTCCCATGCCGTGGCTGATGGCCGTGTGTCTGCCCTCTCTCCCGTGCCGTGGCTGATGGCCGTGTGTCTGCCCTCTCTCCCGTGCCGTGGCTGATGGCCGTGTGTCTGCCCTCTCTCCCGTGCCGTGGCTGATGGCCGTGTGTCTGCCCTCCCTCTCGGCTGACGGTCGTGTGTCTGCCCTCTCTCCCGTGCTGCAGCTGGCCAGCCGGGCCGCCTCTCTGGCTGCGCCGCGCCCCGTAAGTCTGCCGATGGCACCGCGTAGGCGAGCGCCGACGGCAGCTGCTGTTGGGGTGGTGATCTGGGCGTGCCGGGGGTGGTCGGCATTCGCAGGGGGTGGCGATGCTCTGGTCTGTTGACGCGTGCCCGTTCGCCGGACTTTTTGGCGCTCTAAGTGCCGCCGTCTTCAGCCATCTGTTGTGCCTCGTCGAGAGTCTGCTTCTGCGCCGCTTGTTCGTACGCCCGAGCCGTCAGTCGCTCCGGCTCTGCTCGCGCCCGATCCCAGCTGGCTTCCCAGCGTGACCCCGCGCGAGGCGCCGGCCGTGTGCCCGCCCCGCTCCCCCGCCGTGGTGACAGTGCGCGGTCCGATGCTGCGCCGCTTGACCCGACCTGACCTGACCTGACCTGAGCCGCCCGGCGCCAGCCGCCGGCCGCCACCGTCTCCTCAGCCAGCCTGGCCAGCATACCGGAGCTGGACGCCTCACTCTGAGCCGGCGCCCGGCACCCGGGGGTCGGTCGGTGACCGGGCGGCGGGGCCGCTGCCCGCCTCGCACTGCCCGTTCTCTCGATGTGCCCGCGCTGTGGCTTCGCATGCTGTGTGCGAGCTGCCGTGTTGTGGCGTCTGCTGTGCGCTCGTCGTAGTGTCGGGAAGCAGCGACGATCGGCGCCGAAGCCCCGGGCTTCTGCTCGGACGGCGGCCGTGATCACCGGCTCACTGCCCAGCCAGTTGGCTGGGCTGATCTTGACATTTGAAGTAATGATGCACTCCGGGGGTCTGGGTCCGAGTTTAAGGTTCTTGGTACGGACTCACCATTCCCCCTGTGGCTTGAGTTTTGTGAAGTCGCTTGTCTGAGCACCGTTCTCCACTCCCTTGCGGAACGATGTGCACTGGCCTCCGCATCGTCCTTGCACTGGTAAAATGCAGGATATGTTTTACATATATTTACACGATGCCTGAACATTTTGAATGGCACGACCATATCATTGTTCTCATTGCTATTAGCATAAGTCAAGTCCAATCTAATCTCAAGGTGGGATTTTTACCGCTCGTTTGTGGAACTCCGAGGCCGTCTTTTTATCTGTCGGTGTTCGTAAGCGTTCGCACCACCTTTTGACCAGCTATGTGCACGCCGCCTGTTTCCACCAAAAACACGTTCGCTGTACAGCTGTTAAGTCCGCCCCGTTTTGTGATGCGTGCATGTTTCGCTTTATCACGGATGTCTTGTTTCAAGCCTCATTTGTGTCCCGCTCAATCGATTAAGCTGCCTGGTTTGATGGGACCTTAGCCGTTGTATTCGGTACTACCCGAGTAGGCTGCGTGCATTTGCGTGCATTGTATGTGTGTTTGTGTGTGTGTGTGTGTGTGTGTGTGCGCGCGCGCGTGAGCGTGCTTGCACCAC
Organism: Pollicipes pollicipes; assembly: GCF_011947565.3. NCBI lineage: Eukaryota > Metazoa > Arthropoda > Thecostraca > Pollicipedomorpha > Pollicipedidae > Pollicipes > Pollicipes pollicipes. The sequence goes on along the minus strand of NW_023596921.1, from coordinate 43,194,200 downwards.
CACCTCCCACGTTTTGTGCAGCTGCTGACACTGTCCTCGTCCGCTGTCGTCGCCGGCGTCGTCTGACGTTCTCGCGCGCCGCGTTCCCAGATGGGCACGATGACGTCACTGAACGCCACGCAGTACTCGCACACGCCGTCGGTGAGCATCCAGCCGGGGTCGCGACCCATCACGCCTCACAGCTACAACGGCCAGTCCATCTGAGCGGGCGCGGCGCCGCGACCGCACGGGCCTCCTCGGGCCGGCGAGCGCATCGCGCCGTGTGCAGCGACAGCCAATCACGCCGCGCGGTCGTCCGGTCGGCGCGCTGCCGACCAATCGCTGCGTCCGGCCCAACCTGTCGACCGTTCAGACAACGGACGGCGAGAAAGCACAGCGGAATCGGCACCGTCCGACGCATCGAGTCGGCGTGCGCCAGTGACGTCATTTGACGGCTGTGACGTTGCGCCCGCTGTTGCCGTCACAGGGTGCCTCGGCGCCCTGTGAGCGGATGACCAGAGGCTGGGCGCCGGCGTGGCGGCAGGGCTGCGGTGCCCGGCGAGGCGGCGGTCGCGTGACATCACTGGCGACGTCACCGGTGACGTGTCGACGGTCAGAAGGCCGGAGCGGAGCGGTCGCCACCGCTCCCCTGCTCCCCCGGCCCCCTTATCCGTCCTTGTGGAGCTGTGTATGTAGCCGACCCAACGGCTGCCTGCGGCTGGTGGCGATGTCAGCCCTTTTCACATGTTGCGGCTTCAGTTAAGCGGCCGTGCGGAGGCAGCTTGAAACCAATCTGGAATTAGTTGTCGGCAGCACGTGATCGACCTGTCCAATCGGGCCACTGACGCCAGTCTTTTGCCGTGTAGTTGAAGTGCTGTCAGGACAGTGCTCGGCGCTCGGCACAGAACATAACCGGTGTTTTCGAATTTTATACATGTTTTGTATTGGGACGTGATAAGATGGGCCGCAGCTGTTGTGTATGCATTCTTGAGAATTCATTCTGCGGGATCTCAAGTGCTCGCGCGGTTAGTCAGTGGATTTACTGAATGATACTAAATTTGGCACCGCTTTTCATATGTCCGATGACCTGGCCGCGTCATTTTTTGTGCCTACGTGACCCGTGGCCGTGCTGTTCGACCAAGTGTTCTTCATACAAGTGTTTTCATTTATATCTGGTGTAGCGTGGATTTGACTAGCTGCTAGTTTAGTGAACGGTATTCCATTTTTACACATTGCATTTATCATTCTTTTATGGAGATGTCTAAAGCCCGACTCGTGCGTTACGCCACCTGCGGTGAAAACTAGCCGCGTGCGTGTGTGACGCCTGCGTTTGGAAGCGCGCGGGGAGACTACGCTCCCCTGCGTTTGTCTCTGACGCAGGCGTGGTTGGGGATATCCGCCGTTTCGTGTGGCCTTTCGAGACACTCCGGCTGTGGGGGTACCCCGGCGCAAAGCAGCCATTGACCTGCTGACCGTGCGGAGGGGCGACGAATCTCATCCGGAAAGCTCCGTCCATTGTCCGTTATCTCCGTCCATTATCTGCGGCGCCTTGTAACCTGTGCGAAGGAGCCAAGAATCTGACCTGAACTGTCCGTGCGTCGCTCGCATGGGGCGCTCCAGCAGCGTCGTGCCTCGGCGCAGTCGTGCACCGCGAGCAGCGCCGCCGCCCTAATACATTCGTGTGTCTTGTTATCGGACGTCTGAGGGTCGCGGAGACGGGACGGAAGACGGGAGTTCGGGTACGCTCCGTCAGCAGCAGTTTGTTGGAACCGGACACGCAGACCGGCGCGGCCCCAGCTCCCCACGCCTGCCAGCCCGGCCGGGCCGGTGCGCGTGTCACGGCCCGTCCCGCGTGTGTCACGCGACCGTCGCCGACTCCACGCGACTCGGCGCTAGAGCGGCTGTTCTCGGACGTGTGGCTAAGCCCTTCCCCGGCGGTGTCCTCGGCCCTCCACGCCGGCCGGTAAGCCGCCCGTCTCGCGCGGGGCGCCGGGTGCGGCTCCCCGGCTCCGGTGCAGGCGGTCGGAGCTAACGGAATCCGGCTGGGATCCGGCCTCCCGGACGCCCTCGCTTCTTGAGCGCTCTTGGCTCACGGCCAACTCTCCCCTTGACTGTCGATGCGTTCGTGACCTCGTGCCCGTGTCCGTCGTGCCGTCGTGCTGTCTCCGGCGTCCCCTAGCGTGGGGCCCTCCGCCACGGTGTCGGCGCCGTGACCAGCCAGCACTGCGGGACGTCTGGCCCCGCCGCCGGGTGAGGGCGGCGGCGGCCTCTGGCGGCGGACTAGCCGGCGGGGAATGCTGTGCTGCCGGGTCATGGCCGGACCATCCCGCACGCGGCGCGTCTCGCCATCCGGCCCCGTATGCCCCGGCCGTAGACGGACGTTTGAAGGGGTCATCACGCTGAACTTTTGGTTGGGTTGTTCACGCACGGTATTTGTGTGTGGGTTACCGCATTTCAATCCATTCGGGGGGCTTAGGACTCGATTCCGGTGGCGAATTTTGAGGTCTGAATGGATCAAAGTTTCACGGGACGAAGTGACTGACGGCTTGTAGGAATGCGGTGGTGTTTGTGCAGTTGGGCTAGTAAAACCAGCTGCTTATCCCCGGCAAGCGCCGTCGCGTTTCCTTGGCCGTTTTCCTCCCCCTGGCGCTCGGGGCTTTCAGATCATAGTCACGAAGTTGCTTGCTCTTTTGTCTCCGGCGGTTGGCGGATGATAACCATGTGAGGTCGCCGTTAATTTCCCATGCTGCCTGATATGGACGTGTAAATGGTCGCTTTGCAATTTCTCGTCACTTGACTGTGATCCACGGATTCGATGGATAGCAATGGAGCTGGGCGGGAACCAGCCAGGTCGAAGCCGGGAACGTTTGAAATGTGCGCGACCGCAAACAACTAATTAGTCGTTGCGTGCGTCATAATGGCAGTCATGCGTCCACAGTACACCTATAGCATCATGTTCTCAAGCATGTGCAGACGGTTCAAATGCAACATCGGTTGGACTGCAGGACTCGAAATGACGAGTGGTCCCGGTCGGCGTGCGACCGTCGCTTCCGGCCGCGTGGCCGCGCCATCAAAGGGTCAGACACTGGTCCGCTTTAGTCCAGTGTTCCGGCGTCGCTTAAACCGCTGGCGCGCTGTCGTATAGCTTACTGCTCATGGTCGGGCGCTCCGGGCTGACCAATCAGCTTTGACAGAAGGTACTCACCAAACCAATTATGCTAGCCTGATGCGGTGGGAAATGGTCGATGAATTAATGGACCTAGGTTATGAATCTGGATAGGGGTTCACTATCAGCGAGCTTCAGTAGCCTCGCTTCTCAAAGCGTGGGTACAGCCGCCTCGGCTACACTGTGACAGCAACAGTCAGCAATGGACCAGTATACGGCGCCCGCCTGCATGTACGTCAGCGGGCAGCGCAACGGTGTGTTGTGGAAATGGGAATGATATTCGTCTAATGGTCAAAACCTTCAACGTTTGCTTGGTGGAGGTAATGACAAAGCCTCATGCCGCAAAAAGTTCTTATTTGTAATCCTATCTTCTAGGATAGGCTCGATAACTGCAGCAGAGGTGCTTTATTTCTGACATACCTAACAACCAGTCCTTTCTATTGCATGCGATGTACACGGAAAATCTAATCAAACCCGATGTTTTTTATGGGCGGCTGACTTCGACTTAAGGATAACTGGCTGGGAGATTGACAGCTGCATTGTATCGAGCAGGCCACAGCTGGGATCAAGACAGTAGTATTTAACGACCGTTAATTGTCTTCCTAGTGAACGGTTAATGCTCCAGTTAGCGCAGCCGAAAGTTAGAGACATTCGTTTATCAGTGCCGAAAGCGCATTGGTTTCCATGATACACAGTTGGTAACATTTCACGGTGAATAGTCACTTCCAGCGCCGGGATTTGACGACCTCGCTCACGTCACGAGTCACGTGACGCGTCTGTCCGCCTGTGATTGGCGCCGACCTGTCCGCACACCGCCCCCTGGCCGGGAGCGCCGCTCCTCAGTTCAGCGCCTGGTCCAGGGTGGTCGATCTAACCGGGCGTGTCGAGTGGAACCTTGCACGCTTAAGTGCATGGCACAGTACACCGACTGCACTGGTCACCACCAGTGCCAGAGTTGGGACATATCCGCGTCACTTGCGTCACCGGTCCGGCCCTGTTCCGGGCAGAGACGCGACAGCGGGGCGCTCTCTCACAGATGTTCATAAGGCAGCCTCAGGACCACGGAGCGCCCGTGCCAGAGGTTCGGACCGGCGCAGTGCTACCACTGAAACAGTTCGGGGATGTAGTGCGGTGCTCGTCGCTGATGTTCACCCTGCTGCTGTCACTTCGACGCAACCAGCACCTCCTGACTCCCGGACGATCAGCGCTGCCATACGGGAAGTCCAGATAATCCATGACGGTCAACTGAATAGTCTCCTCGTGAAGACAGCTGGTGATCAGAAGGTCCGTCGCTGACCTTCGGACACCTCTTCAGTGCCGTCACGCCACCATGTCAGGGAGTGTATTGCAGATCTAACTGCTCGTTCGAGAACATCCCCAGATTTACAGACGGTCTCCGGCCTGTGCGGCCGCTCGAACACCGCCGCAGGATGGGACGTCACTAGAACGGCTTGAGGTCGATGGTGGGGATGGCAAGATCGCTGCAGTTCTGCTTCTTGTTCAGGAAGAAGTCCGGCTGAAAGAAGGCCAGCTGCTGCATCTCGTTCAGGCCGTCCACGTTGTCGCACAGGATCCGGGCGAACGAGGCACGCTGCAGTTGCTCCAGCTGTCGCACAGTGAAGCTGTTCGGCTGGTCCCGGATGTCGTAGAAGAACCTACAGCAGAAGAGAGCGGCCGTTACGCGATGCTCCTCCGGTTGGCTGGCGAGCCCGCTAAACAAATACCAACAATCAGCGATGAAACCAAACCAAAGCTGCCCTAATCAGGCGGATACCGCCTGAAAAACGCGCACCGCGGCGGATCAGTGCGGGGTGGCATCAGACGATTGTATCTCTCTCGTGACGCTGCTGCGGTGCGGTCTCACGCCGCCGGAGCCACCCGGCGCCTGCACCGCAAGCTGTCCTTCTGTCGCCGAGGCGGCGACGCGGTGACGTCCGCGCTCCGCGCCGCGTCCAGGAGACGTGTGGGAGTGAAAGCCGGCCTTGGAATGCACCGGCCGGTGTTTGCTTCATCCCAGACTAATGCGCTTTACACCGCGGCCCTGCCTGACCGCACAGGGCAGTGAGGTCCAATATACAGGGGGACGTGCGGCAAAACTAGAGGCTGGGAGGTCAAGTGTGATAGGAAAGGTGACAGGAGCTGGAATGACGGCTAAGTAAGACAGCGCGTCACGGATTCACGGATTAGAGCTCAGAGCATCATGGATGCTCTTTGTATATGTTATCGACCACTTAGCATCACACCTGGCATGGGGCTTTTCGCAACAGCGCAGACAGTCAGCCGGTTCATTCCATTGCCTCGTGTCAGTACGTCCGTACCAGGAGGACACATCCTGACTCGTAAATCGCCGGAGCTCGGTGTGGCCTGACGCCTCCGGTCGGCGTGTACCGGCGGTAGTCGGCGGATGGTCATAAATGTGGTAATCCGACGGCGGTGTACGCCTGGCTCGGCTCGCCTTGATGGAGTCTGAGCGCGCGCTGTTGCCGACTGGCTGCTGAACATAGTACACTCCGATCGAAGGCAGTTTGCACGATTTTTGCACTGTGTTCAGGGGCAAGGCAAAAATTAGCCCAGGACCTGGATTAGGATTCTGAGTAAAGCCGCGAGCCACCCCGGCGGGAAACGGGCGGACTCCGCATTAGCCGGCGAAGGAGACCGGTCGGTCAGATCTGTACCATCCGCGGCTAAGCACTGCCACCTATCTGACTCCACACCCGCCCGTCAAGGTCTCCCGGACGCCGAAAACTAACGGCGCGCCGGCGCCCTGCACACCCACCTGTCGCTGTAGCGCAGGTCGAAGAACTGCTCGCCGATGATGCACTGGAAGGTGGTGCCGACGGCGGAGCCGCTCAACCTCCGCTCGCTCACGCCGCCCACGAAGAGGTCCACGTCGCGGAAGTCGTCGTACACGGCCTGCAGCTGCTCCACGGCCTCTGCCGTCATGTACGGCTGGAAGTCGTCCCAGCCGGCCACGTCGTGCTCCACGCAGTTCTCCAGCGCCGTGACGTAGCTGGCCAGGCCGTGCTCGCGGCCGCGCTGGATGTTGAGCGCGATGAGGTCGAGCCCGGGCTTGCCGGTCGGCGCGAACAGGTGCTGTGTCAGAGCCGGGCTGAAGGTCGTGTCCACGCGGCCCGGCAGCTGCGAGGTCAGGCTGCGCGCCAGGTCGCCCACGATCCCGCGCAGCTGCAGGTGCGTGCTGTTGAAGAAGGTTTCCTCGAGGGGGAGGCGCCACATGCGGCCCGACCTGCTCTGCAGGCGAAACACGTCGTGCACCATCGAGTGGCCGAAGCGGAAGGCGGCTGAGGAGAACTCGGTCGTGATGGTGGGCATGGTGTCGGCCGAGTAGGCGGCCACACGCGCCCGGTCGCCCGCCTTCAGGCCGCGGTCGCGCACGTACCCGTACCCGAGGATCGCTGGCAGGAACTCGTTGTACACCACGTGCTGGTACTCGCCGACCACGATGCGGCGCGCCTCTTGGTACAGTCCGTTCGTCGTCCCAGTCCGGGTGGCGCGCGGCCAGGAACGTCGCCACGCGGTTATGCTCGCGCGTCCACACCAGGTGGACGAACGCGAGCCCGACGTTCTCGCCGGCGCGGTGGTCGCCGGAGACGAAGCAGTCGGCGGCGCGCCTCGCGCAGCGCTTCTCGTCTCGTGGCAGCAGGCGGCCCGGGTTGGTGGTGCTGATGAGGCCGCCGGTGCCGGCGCGCAGCTTGGTCGACTCGGCTTCCGAGCTGCCGTAGATGTTGCTGCCGTCGAGGTAGTGCGTGATCTGGTTCTGCTGGTTGAGCGGTCTCGCCAGGACAGTCCTCGGACGGCGCGGGCAGCGAGCGCACCTGGCTGATACAGTTCACGCCGTGCAGCGAGAAGTACGGGTCGTCTTCGGGCACGCGGATCGGGTTGCACGCCATTGGATGCAGCGACTTGGACGGGAATGAGCCGTTGCGGTGGCAGCAGTTGAAGCCGATGCCTGGGACCGCCGACTCGTCCGTCTCGTCTTCCTCGCCCTCCAGCGCGAACTCGGGCGTCGACGTCACGTCGTGGTCGACGAACTGGCCGAAGAGCGTGAGAGCGATGGTGCGGAAGCCGTCCTCGCCGTCGGCCGTGTTGCTGTTGCCGATGGCGGCGCTGACGAAGCGCGCCGATGGCAGCGGTCGGCCGGCGGCGCCGGCGGCGCGCGGCTCGCTCACGCCGTCCGCGTACTTCGGACGGGAAGTAGCGCGAGTACTGCGAGTTAGCGGAGCCGGCGCGCGGCCGCAGCAGGTTGTTGCACGAGCCGTCGTGCGTGCGGTAGCGGAGTGTGGCGTCTCCGCACTCCGGCACCGGCAGCGGCGTGCAGTTGGGCAGCAGCAGCGAGCCGAACTCCAGCACCTCGTCGCTCGGCGGCGGCAGCGAGAATGCCGCGTTGGATTCCACCGGGTCGACGGGCGGCACCTTGAAGAGCGCCCCCAACTTCTGCAGGCCGGCCAGCATGATGGCAGACAGCTGCGCCACGAGGCCGAGCGCCCGCGCCACGCGCCCCTGCGGCTCGGCGAACAGCAGCTGCAGCTCCTCGGGCGAGTTGGGCAGTGCCAGGTTCGCGTCTTTCAGCGCCAGCTTCAGCACCACCGACTCCACGCGCAGCGCCTGCTTCTCCGCCTCACACACCAGGTCGCTTACCTGCAGTAACGGAGACAGTGTGCTGTGAGAATTGGGTGACTGTGCGATGCTCGGGTTTTGTTTTCCTCTTGGGCCCTTGCATACCTTGCGATTTCAGAAGGAGTTTCAAATGAGGTTGCTAAAACCCATTTGTCTGGTCAGCCCAAAGAATGACAGATGCCTTTTATATTAAAAGTGTGCCCTTATGAGAGCAATGATGACGTTGCTTGCTGAGATAGACTTTGTGCAGCATGACCCAGCTGCGCCTTTAAAACGAGGACAAACTGATAATCTCGGGCTGTGCCCTTTCGCAGCTCTCAAGTCACCCTGCTCTCTTTAAACCAGCCATGCATGTTCCCGTGCTCAGAGGTTAACTCGCACGGAATTTAGGAAAAACAAATAAATCGCTGATGATCCTGAACCTGGAAGCAGCACGTGATGGGATCAGCCATCAGTGACCTGCACACTGTCTGGGTCATCGTCCGGTTCAGAGGCTCCGCACGCACCAGCTGGCCGCGACAGGCACGACGGATAAGTTATCGCCCCGCTTAGGAGACATGCATCAACTTGGGTTTCCCAACCTGTTCATCCGGATTTTACAGAAGCCTTTCCAAACCCAGAGCCTTGTCTCCCCTCCCATCCGGTGCTACCTCTCAGCCAGTCGGGGCGTGGCGCCGGCGTTCCCTCGCCATCCCCACTTCCTCAATGCCTGCGATCCCGCCCCACCGCGACACCACCCTGTCCCCGCTCGCCTCACCTCATCCGGCGGCAGTTTTTGGTCGATGATGAGCTGCTCGTACCGCCTGAGGCGCTTCCGGAGCGGCTCGTCCTCGCGGCGCACGCGGGCCGCGTCGGCCGGGTCCACGGTCGGCTTGGCCGGCGGCAGGTAGTCCAGCGAGAGGATGCCGGCGCTGGAACAGCCCGGCGAGGTCAGCGAGCTGGCACGCCGGTGGCCGGCGCCCGCCTCCGTCCAGCTCGAAAGTCTGGACTTGAAAAGCGGTTGGGGTGGGTGTTGCGGATGTGGTGTGCGGTGTTAAGCTATTGTGCTGCCCGGTTGTGTGATGCATGCGATGCCGGCGATGCCGTGTCCCTGTGTGAAAGCGTCATGGAGTCAGGCTCGGGTATGACGTGGCATCGCGTGAGGAGGTTAGACATGACGTGTAATTCCGGTTATTGTCCTTTATTGTGTAGGGTTTGCATGTATTTCAATCGGATTGTTGGCACAAGACACCATTGTAGGCTCAGCACGAGTGCTTTACGTGCCACACGTACTTTCCTGCAACCAGCAGTTTCAACCGTATTGTGCTCAACAGCCTAACCAAGCCTGGATGCTTTCTCAGCATTTCTCGCGTACATTCTTGAGCGCCGAGCCGTAATTTGATCTTACAGCAGGTGTACATAGTACGCAGCGCGCAGCTGTCGTCGCACGTAGTCCGCAGCAAGCGCTTCGTTCAAAGGGCTTGTAGACCTGTGAAGCCCTCGTTTCTCAGGGGCGTTTGCGTGGTAAGGAGCGGGCGAGCTCTGCGGTCTGCGTGCTGCTTAGAATACATGTTTTCAGTAGCACTCATGTGAACTGCCTACAATTCTTCAGGGCAACATGGTCGTTTCTTTGAACGGATGAATGAGACACGTAGGGAGAACCGTCTGACGCATAAATAATTTTGTCCATTCCCACCTTGCGGCTCGCGTTGCTCACGGTGGGGAAAAGCAACCAAGATTCTATCCCATCTACTGGCGCGGTCCAGGTACCTATCCGTAACCCACTCAGCTATTAAACGTAAAGGACCGCAATAAATCGCTGATGATGCCATCTCGGAACATTTAACGACTGGCCGTGATCGCTCGCCTCGCCAAAAGGACGATGCTCGTCTGGAAATAGCCAGCTGGGGAGTACGAAACTGCACCGACTCGTCTATAAATGCCCCTGCCATCCGATGTGACGTAAATCCCCATTAAAAATACATTTCCTACATCTCTGAGCATTATCTGGGAATTGAACATCCCTATGAGCCAGATGTTAACAGGACACCTCACCGTATCAGCCGGCGATTGCCGCAATTGGCATAACCGTGACGTGACGTCGTCGTTATTGGATGACATCCCCTCCCCTGAAGAAATTATCTGTAAAAAATCACTTTTTAAACCGGTCGCACATGGATTGATGAATTTTGAAATGATTCATAAAATATTTAGGGAAATAAGGTCCAAATCCCAGAGCCCAATGGCCTTAATCTTTACGCGTTTAAGTCTCCGCGAGGTGGTTGTTAGAAATAACATATTACCACACACCACACAGCTTTCGTTCTGCTGCGCATAAATTCAGGATTCAATGTGCACTGCGAGCTGTCATCAGTGCAATTTGTAAACAAGTCTCTAGAACATGTGGCGACCCTGGTTCTAACGTCGGCCAGCCCCACATCTTGCTTCCACGTCTGTGGCTTGTGAAACATAAATGTTTTCAGGTAAGCGATGCTAAAAGGTGCGTGCATTCGTTGTTTTGTGCTAGGCGCTGGATGGTACATTTGCATTTTTTATTCCCGCTCTTTGCATTTGACATAATTTACATTCCAAAGCGTTGTGCAAGCGTATCAATTGCCGGGATGTCAACATCTTTAGGGTGCTAACGTGTCTATCGCCGGGATGTCAACATTCCGAAGATTTGGTCGTGTGGTTCGACCGTCTGCAAGATAGCCACAGCTGGCCTCCACAAGTTCGGTGCGTGGAGTTTGGCTAATCCGACTCATATTTGTCTCGGTCTTTGTCCTTGTCAGGTATGGCCTGCGGCTGGTGGCAACGGTCGCGCTGAAGGTCAGGTGACGTCAGCTAAATTGACGTGGGTGAGAAAGTATACCGACTCACAGGCAAGCCGGTACATCCGAATCATAGACGGCGCACATTTATGCACCACCTAGATCTCTATTTTCGGATTATCCGCTTGGTTTCGACTTCAAACAACTCCACCCGCAGACTTACCCATTCAAACAACGCATACAGATAAGCCGACGGGCTGGTGGGCGTGCGGCCGGGAAGCTGGTGTCTGGGGTATGATCCGCCTCGGTCCGAGACACTGCTGGATACCTGTCTGGGGTATGGTCTGCCACGGCCCGGACGAGGCTGGCGACCTGTCGGATGTCTGTCTGGGGCATGATCCGCCTCGGTCCGAGACACTGCTGGAGACCAGCTGTTGCGTTCCTGCTGCGAGAGCTGCCTATCAGAAGAAATAAAGGCGGAACACCTGGCGAGGAGCTCTCAGACCGGCGTGGACTCTGTGCCACCGAACTTGGTCAAGAGTCCCGGGAGATGTGGCAGCGATCGTTAGGCAGCGGACGGCGGACGGTGGGTGGCGAGCTCGGCGGACGGAGACAGTCTGGCCGTTGGTGACTGCAAGAAGCAGCTGCAGTTGCCGAGTGCAGCCTCCTTGCAGTGTGGTGACGTGGAGTCGTCGGCGCGAGGTCTGGAGATCCGACAAGGCCCGCGGAATCAGTCGTCTGCCGGCGTGCCGGTGGAGCCGGTGGAGCCGGTGGTGTCTGCCGGCGTGCCGGTGGAGCCGGTGGAGCCGGTGGTGGCCTCTGTCGGGATTCAACCCGTCAGGAGCAACTTTTTCGGTCGGCGGCCAGCTGTTCTGTTCGGCGGGGTATCCGCCTGGGAGCAGCTGCTGACCCGTCCCGCCCGAGACCGGCCGGCCGGGGTGCAGGTGAACTGGGCGTCCGGGGCGCGAGTGAAGAGTAGAACGGCGCCAGTGAGCTGCCCCTGAGGCGTCGGTGAATGTCGGCTCGAGGTCAAGGTGGCCCGGCCCACCGGTGAGCAGATTCGGGAGGCCACTTTTGTGGAAGCTCACGGCTCGTTTGATGGCGTGAACAGGGGTGTAATGTGGCGTGAACAGGGGTGTGATGTGGCGTGACAGTTGCCTGCCGTGGACCCACATCGGACTGGTGAGGACTCAAAGTCGTGGTCTAAAGGAGTTGAACAATATGTGATCGCATCCTCGTCGCCAGGTGTTCAGTCTTCTCTTCTTCTGATGGGCAGTTCTCGAAACAGGAACTCAACGGCTCGCACGGAGCGTTATATCGGTGCCCACTCGCAGCGAGGCCTGACCAACAACTCCCCACTAGTCCGCGGGTCACGGCCCGGGTCATCTAGTACAGAGAGCAGCAAAGCTGTCGCGTCCGGACGAGATGCGGTGGTGTGACGCTTTGGGATGATGTCTTTGTTACAAGGTGCGGAGGTGGCACGTGCGGGGCCGCCATTGTGACGCATAGCATCGGTCACGACACAACAGGTTATGATGTTCCACCATTGCGTACTGAAAACGGGGCATTTCATACACCACGAACTAAAAGGAAATATTTCGTGCCTGCCGGAATTCTGGCCTGACCTTCTGTTTATTCCAGACATTTTTACCAAGCTGCCTGTTGATGATAATCAATGACATATTTTGAAATGGTAGATCTGTTTGCGAAAGACTGACGCAAATGATGGTATAAGTCCGCTGTTTCTAATCGAAGCCTAGCCGACTCTTTAAGGTAAAAATGGCGAAAACATGTCAATATCACCCGTATTGCGCCCGCCACTTTGCCTTTTCCGATAAAATGGTAGTGGAATAATGGTAGTGGAAGTTTGTGGCTTGCGTCTTGCCTTTCGATCCATGGATGTCTCGCGTGTCTCAATGTCCTACGATCTATACATCTCGATGATAACCCTCTGAACCAACAAGCGCCTTCTTGCATACTGAAGGATGGCCGTTTTCAACACAACCGACCCATGACTGCAAAAAGGAGAGTTGGAAGGCTTTTCTTTGACCATCTATAAATCTTGTGCTGCTCGTCTCCAGATCTGCCAAAGCAGGAGAACCCAGTTTTGCCGTGACTTCTGGCCCGCGAAGGGAGGTTCTATGTGATGCCATGTCGGGTGCTGCAGTCCGGCGGCACGTGCGATGACTATAAATGTGCATACAATGAGAGGCATCCCACCTGACCCTCATAATGTCCGATTGTCGTGAATGGGGAATACTCTGTTAGATAAGGGGTGCAGGAACGTGCCGCAGAGCTGTGATGGCGTTTTAAGTACATGTGGTTGCAATGAATGTTGCCTACGATGATGTTGGGATCAGAACCCTCGCCAAGCATGAAAATGAACGGTGTCCCCGTCACTTAACTGATCCGCGCTATGGATATATTCGCCCTAGCTTGTTGGTCCAACGGACCTGAGAGGTCCTTACTCTCCCATATAGCTGACCCGGCGCGGGCGCAGTGATATTGCCAACCTTGACCTTAAAGAATCCGTCAAAAAAACATTGTGAGCACAGGTCCTCGGACATTGCACTTGCAACTGGCGCCTGCTGTTCTTGCAACTGGCGCCTGGGCGGCCTGCCACTGTATCTGGTGCTTTGTCATCTGGTGCGCGGGCCGCCTGCCACTGTGTCTGGTGCCTTGCCATCTGGTGCGCGGGCCGCCAGCTACTGTATCTGGTGCCCTGTCGTTTGGTACTCAGGATGCCTGCCACTGCAACTGGTGCCTTGTCATCTGGTGCGCGGGCGGCCTGCCACTGTATCTGGTGCCTTGTCGTTTGGTACTCGGGATGCCTGCCGCTGCATCTGGTGCCTCGTGATCTGGTGCGCGGGCTGCCTGCCACTGCATCTGGTGCCTTGTCACGTGGTGCGCGGGTGGCCTGCCACTGCATCTCGTGCCCCGTCGTCTCATTCCTTGGAAGTGATTGCATTCCGATATTCACGGTGCTGATAATCAGTCCTCGCATAATTCATGCATACATTGATACGTATGGCCAATTACGAGACAACCCAGATAGCATAAAATGCGAATACTGATAGATAAGACATTACACCAACACTACCCACCACGCTTTTCCAGCGTCTTCATGTCAGGATGTGGGGCGTGCAACACGCGAATTGGATAGCCTGTGAGGATTCCGCGCTGTGGAAGGGGACCTCACCCCAATTCCTCTCCGGGACAATCCCGAGAACTGTGGAAGGAAGAGCCCGCAGCCGAGCCCGCCTCGCTGGAGGACCAGCCGAGCCCGCCCCCTGCAGCCGAGCCCGCCTCGCTGGAAAACCAGCCGAGCCCGGCCCCCCCCCCCCTCGCAGCAGAGTTCGTACCGCTGGAAAACCAGCCGAGCCCGCCACCTGCAGCCGAGCCCGCATCGCTGGAGGACCAGCCGAGCCCGCCCCCTGCAGCCGAGCCTGCCTCGCTGGAAAACCAGCCGAGCCGGCCCCCCGCAACAGAGCCCGTATAGCTGGAGGGCCACCCTGCCTACTCCGGTAAGTACTCGGTCAGGAAACTGCTCCCGCCAGCCGCTGCAGACTTTGGCTCGGCCACGGCTGAGATGTGAAAAGACTGACATGAGGTTTTTAAACACGCTCTTTTGCGCGCATTGCCACAGGCGCGGCGCTCGGACCACAGATCACTTCGCAGTGGCCGGCGGACGCATCCCACCATGTTCCCCTCGTGCGAAGGTCATTGCTGCAGGCCGTGTACGGTACATCGGTCCCCACACGGGGTGGTGAAAAGAACGGTGACATGCCATCAGTGTGTCAACCATTTCGCGCTATTGCTTGCTCTCGGTCCCGACGGTGTAAATCATTCAGTAGCCACTTTACTCAGTTTAAACAACAAGAATTAGCCAGCAAACTGTTACCCTTTGATAACTGCAAGGGTATGCCGGTGCCACAGAAAACACCAAACGTCTTTATGTGCTCTGAATTTTAACAGCATCAATGCATCAGTAAGCAGTGATGCTCGCACCCTGTCATGTACTTTCCGGGAACAGCACGCCTGCCAGCTTGCAGCTGGCAGGTGTGTTGTTTGTGCATGTAATCAAGGGGCGGGACTGAGGGGCAGTATCCGAGCAAAATCTCGGCGAAAATGTGGGGTACGGTATGAATGTGAAGCGCGCTTTAGCCTTCGCCTCCTTTTGTTTCCTGTTTCTCCGTTTTTAAAGCAGCTATTAAGTCCTGTCTGCTATTCCAACAGATCACGAGCAGAGCAGGGGTCTGTAACCGGGCGATGAATGCCGACGATATTCCTTGTGCGTGTTTTCTCGTTTCGATGGGCAAGGCGTTGGCCTTTGGTCGTCAGCCACAACCATCGCACTTTTGAGAGGACGCTCGTAAATGATGTTATGCTGTTTTGTCATTTACAACTGTGTTCGCTTAGTTAGGCACTGATTACGCTGGCCAGAAGAACTCTTCCACTGTCGACGCTCTCTTAAGCATAGCGTCTAATAAGGTAACGCTCATTTGCTGGTAGATTAGCTAGACGTCCGGAACGAAAGCAGCCAACATAACCAGCAACGCGCTCGTAATGCGAGGAGCACAGTGGTATCCGCCTTTAAGGTTTTGTACTATTTGTTTCAGATTTGAGCATGATTCGTAACATGCATGGGCGTTATGTTACGTTGCCCTTTCCCTCTTCCTACGCATCAGTTATGCTTGCAAAAAACTTCCATACGTGACGTAGTTTATGGACTGACGTTAACCGGTATTGTTACCTTGCCAGACCACGTCCATGACTCTGCATCTGTCACCGTCACGATCGCAGAGCACAATTACCGTGGGCTCACACGCGTCTTGTTCTTCAGTTCTTCGGCAGCCAGCGACGCCCACACCAGGGCGACGCCTGCACTGGAGAACGCCAACGACGCTGGCCAGCCGACGGCGAGCACTAACCAGGGTCAAGCACCCATCAGGGCCAGCAGACGGCTTTACTCTACGACTTAGATTACACACCGAGAGCTAAAGCGGACGATGAGCAAAATCATCCTCAACTCCAGAGGCCGAAATTGCTCCTGCTCTGCCAACCTTTGCTATGTGAGACGTAAATGGAGGCCGAGAAACTGAAGGTAGGTGATGTACGTTCGCGCGGATATTGCTCCAAGCTTTTTTCGGGCTAACCGTAAGATATTGATCGTAAAGTCAGATTAGTTAAATGGCAGTGGAGCGTACCCCGCTTACGCGCATAAATATAATACATACCGCGCCGTGTGTAAGGAGGCCTCGTTGGCTCGTTCATGTCAAATTCAGTGCACATCAAACTGGGATGCATTCGACTAGTCATCTGCCGTCGTTTATAACTTCTCACACTATTGTTTTGCTTCGATGGCCCCTGAAAGTGTTGTTTTCGTCCGTTCACCTTCCTTCCAATCTGTTTGTCACGTCATTTGTGGAAAAAGAAACTTGTTACCGGCGTTCGTTTTGTTCAAAGGATCTCTATCATTGGCTGACATAGAATGTCTTCTGCTTCAGACGCAGATGGAGTAGGAGAAGATCAGATAGTGCGCCTACCTCTGATCATGTACTGGGAAGCTCCTGGCTCTTTGACTGATTGCAGATTTGATTGATTTGATCGGTTTGTAGATTCATGTATGTCCCGTTGTAAATAAATACATGTTTCCCATCGAGTGTCTGTGGTCAGGCAACGGGCGGCGGGTGAATAGGGCGGATGTGGTGGCATGTCGTAATTACGAGCGAAAAGCAATGGAGCGGTCGCAGAATTTCATTAGCCAGGCATTTAAGCGGCACGTTGTCAGTCCGACACTGGGCGATATTTTTATATATTCCATTACTTGTAAAGGTCTGGATCTCCGACATCGACTCGGACAAGCATTCGGAACTAAAGACTTACAAAACAGCGAGGAAAGCCAGCCAGCCAAACATGTTCTAAAGGTATAATTGCATGGCAAAGCCCTCACTTATGTCACATTGTTTTGGACGGAGATAGAGTGGTTGTAAGAGTTAGAATATGAATATCAGAGCCAAAAATATCCAAAAGAAGATACGCCCACGAACAACACTGTGCAGTGAGATTCAGGGATGTAGAGGGGAAACAGTGAAGGTGTCTCTCTTCCGATTATTGTGAGGTCTTGTTTTAGATGGGAAATAAACTCCACGGTAATTTACTTCCCTCTGACTACGCCTACCACTCGTTTAAACAAAGCCTGTATGTTGGCCTTTGTACCGACCGGGAGCTGGCAGCATGTTTTTCGGATCAAATGAACGTCCTCTGTTCACCTTACGCTCGCCGCACATCTTCACAGCAAAGCTGTAGAATTAGCGCCTCGCTGAAATACATCCCGTCACACACACACCGCAAAGAGCGTATTTACGGTTGTTACACGATGTGTAACCTTGTGAGTTGTGTCTACGGATTTGTGCAGCATAGTGCAAGACGAAAAGTCAGCCAAGACTTATTCACGGTAATTTAAACAATGGAAGCATTTTTATTTGTTGGAGCAGATCGAGAATGCACACGTGGCGGAGCACGAGAGACGTGCTGCAAAGGGGTCCGACACACATGACCACAAGGCTCTGCAGCAAACATGTCAGCTCGCAAGATTGAGGGCAGGCACGTAAAAACGTCGCCTGCTATGCGATTTGAAGATCGCGGTGGAACATCCGATCGCCTTCGGAGTCCGTGCGAAGGCCGCAGCAGCACGCAGCGCCCATCCAGCCCCGCAGCAGGCGGACCGAACCCGCAGCAGCACGCAGCGCTCACCCAGCCCCTGCAGCAGGCGGACCGAACCCGCAGCAGCACGCAGCGCCCACCCAGCCCCGCAGCAGGCGGACCAAACCCGCAGCAGCACGCAGCGCTCACCCAGCCCCTGCAGCAGGCGGACCGAGCAGCCGGGATCGCAGCCGAGCAAAGGCCGCGGCAGCACGCAGCGCCCACTAGCCCCGCAGCAGGCGGACCGAGCAGCCGGGGTCGCAGCCGAGCAAGGGCCGCAGCAGCACGCAGCGCCCACCCAGCCCCGCAGCAGGCGGACCGAGCCCGCAGCAGCACGCAGCGCTCACCCAGCCCCGCAGCAGGCGGACCGAGCCCGCAGCAGCACGCAGCGCTCACTCAGGCCCCTGCAGCAGGCGGACCGAGCCCGCAGCAGCACGCAGCGCTCACCCAGCCCTTGCGGCAGGCGGACCGAACCCGCAGCAGCACGCAGCGCTCACCCAGCCCCTGCAGCAGGCGGACCGAGCAGCCGGGGTCGCAGCCGAGCAAGGGCCGCACAGCACACTGCCGGCATCCTGGCGGCCGCGGGCTGGACCAGCTGGCGTGCCTACCAGCTGGGCATGTGAGATCGGAGCTCCAATGCCCCAGTGATTCTGCCTGTGCAGCGCTGGTAGCGCGGCCTGACTTTGTGCCTCTAAAACCAGCTCTGGGGGGCCGCTAGAACCGACTCTGTACCGACAGAATCACTGGGTACTGGGTCTGCCCAACTTCTGGATAACTGCACTGCCCACCGCTGGAACACCAGACCTCCCCACCGCTGGACCTCATCACTGCTGGATCACTGGGTCTCGTCACTACAGGACCGCTGGACTACTGAACCTTCTTATCAACCGACCACAGGGCATCAGCAGTGCTGGATCACTGCACCTCACCAATACCGGAGCAATGGAACTCTCAGCACTGGACAAATGGAGCTGCCCAGCACTGGGCCCACGGACCAGCTGACCACTGGATCACTGGATTCCCCATACGAGATTACTGGGCCCCAACCAAGAGCATTGGGCCCTATCACTACAACGACGCGCCTACCTACCACATACCACCAGACCCAAGGTCCCACGGTCCCACTGGACCGTGGGACCGCTGCACCATTGGACCGTGGGACCTCTACACCCACCGGGACGCAGTTCGACAGGTGGGACGGCGGCTGGTGGCAGCAAACGCTGCGCATCTGCACGGGGCAACTGCAACAATACTAGGATTAAGTCAGCACAATGAAGCCAGAATGTATGAGGCTAGTCTCGTGGCGTTCAGTGAGTTGGACAGCCTGCGTTTCTCGACCGAGCCGGCTTTTTCTGTACCCATACAATGCGACTGCAGAACGTAGAGCCACACTAAATCACATTTTCCAAGTACGGCCGTAAAAAGCATTCTGACAGTTCTAGAGTATGCGCGGATTTGGGTCTATGGATTATTGCAACAAATCGAAACACAAAGGTGTGTTTTTAGGAATATTTTGACGCATCAGCGACTGCGACAAAACGTGTTGATGCAAGGGCATAGTACAGATTGTGAAAGGGCTTTTTTTTCCGCTCGTTTTTTGTGTATAATTGCATTCACCCATTCTGGTTATGGACTCGATAAATGCTGTGCACCCTAGATGTATTTGCAGTGATGCATGCGCAATATGTAGTTTTTAGTCGAAATAAGTCCATGTGTTGACAGCGTCTTTGGAGTGTCTTTAATGAAGCATACAAACTTGAAAATTAGCAACACAACAAATACCGGTATCGGATGAAGGACACGAACAGAGATATTAGTATGTATACTGTTGAGGGTCCCCCGCTCCTGCCCCACCTTGACAACTTCCGGAAGCCAGCAATGCCTTTTGAAAGTGTTTGTTCTTTGGTCATGGACAACCGGGGCAAATACTGGTGTGACTACTTTGCTTCCATTCCGCTCGGATCTGTGCTCTTATGGAAGGACGTAAGAAGCATTGCGTTAACGGATTTACCAGTTATCTGGGAATTCATTTAAAGTTTAAATCCGACGGGTAATCTAGCAGTCATGAAGCTGTCTTGATGAATATGTACCCCGACCAAAGCATGGAATAATGTGCTTGGATGACGGTCTTATAAGAAGTGCCGAAATTGGCGCCCGACGTCTAACTCCGCGTATTGATTGCTCAGATGCGTGGCCCCTAAAATGCTAAAAGGAGTTCAGCGCTGTTCTTTCATCCATGTGATAAACGTGATGACCCTGGGGATGTCATTGCTTGGAAAAGCGAAAGTCGCGACACACGAGCGAAAACCGACCAAACTAAAGAGCATCGAAGTCACCGGCCTGAGGCCTTTGTTGACTTCTCCGAGCGTCACGTAAAGTCACTACCGGTTACGTCACGATTTTTTCTCGATTGAGTCCCTGCCTTTGTCTTGATTAAGCCCTGCTAAAAATGTAGTTCAGAAAATTCGCCTATATTTCACGCCACTTACTCACCAAAAATACAAAATATCAGCTCAGAGCTTTCATGTTGAGCTATCAACCTTCATATGCCACGAGTTTACGCGACGTTATGGTTGTAAACATTGGTTATATTGAAGTGCTTCACGTTTCCAGCCGGGCATATGCTCACGACCATACTAATAAGCCCTGTTTTGACAGCGCACTCATGAGCACATGTCCAGATGGAAATGACAAGCGCTGTCAACATAACCAAGGTTCGCACTGTAACGTCATTGAACCAGTGCGACTTGGCATATCGAAGGTCGATAAGTGAGCATGCAAAAGCATACAAAACAACACTGAGCTCATGAAAAGAACAAGGAGCTGCAGGTTTTTTCCTACATAAAAGCACGCGTTACTTTAAAGTTGTGCGTCTACATCGAAAAATGTACAGCAACGATACACTGTTTGGACTTTTTTCCTGAATGCATATCTAAATGCATCTGTATATGTATATATATATATATATATATATATATATATATATATATATTGGCATTGCCAGAGACCAGGGGATATTCAGCTTAAATGAGCTTTTTCTGGACATGCTAGATAAACCTTATATTGTGTTTAACTTCATCCCGCAGGTTAAAGATCGAGGTGCCAAAGTTGGTGGTGACAGATTATGTCTTAACGTTTCGAAAATATATATTAAACTCCGTGGAAAAAGTAAAAAACGACTGTTAGCACCTCGCGCAGAGATACGATGACAAGCTTTTTAAAAACAAATGTATCACACTCAAACACGTGATGCCTTTTCATTTGCTCTGACGATTTGAAATGATAATTCATGAAATCGCACAAGAAGTGGGACTGATCAGTACAGAGCAAGCAATGCTCGCTTCTTAAATTGTTCTTTAATGATCCTGGTTTTTGCTCTGATGCTGTTAGTCTATGATTCAGTTGTGTTTTATTCAATCAATGCTCTTTTCGTCATTTCACAAGTTATCGTCCCGAATCACCAGAGCGAATGAAAAGGCTTCACGTGATCGAGTGTGATAGATTTGTCTTAAAAACCTTGCATCATACTTTTGTGCAATGTGCTGATAGTCGTTTTATGCTTTCCTCGAAGATGATAACGCCATTCAAATCCTGCTAATTCATAAGCCACGCGGCTGTCAAGGCCGATAAAGCTGTAACGGTCGAGTCGTTCATATCTAGCGTTCGTGAGCGCGATTTCCAGATAGAACGGCCGTCGATTGACTCTCAATCAATTGTGTACAAGGTACCATAACGTAATCAGACAATACGTATCGGAGAGCATACCTACTTCACAGAGAAATTGTGGTGTCTAGAGCAGTCTCTTCATTCTAAGAGTAAGCCAAACGTTATAAGGGAGCATACTTTGTCACATCTGATGTTTGCTTTAATATCTTCAGATGTGAAACACTCCATTTATTATATAACATATGACAAAATAGCAGTAGTAGTCTTATTCCTCGGAGAAAAACCAGAAGAATGGAGATAAAGATGCCAGTTATATCATCACCATCACTTACGTTATCATCGTTATCATCAGTTACACGTGCAACTGATGTCTGACGCGTAATGCGCGATGCCAGTTTAATTGAAATCGCTTGCATGTAAAACTGATACGTGATGTGCGATGTATGTTTACTTTAACTTGTTTGCATGTTTAAATGAAGTGTGTTGTGTGACGCCTGTTTTTTTGGATTCTTTTGCATCTACACGCGTTTCCGCGCATTCCAATTGTTGGTTAGATTGACACTGCATCAAAGTAATGGCTGGCAGCTGCTCTTTGTTTAATCCCCCGCATGTTGGTGTTTTGTAAAAACTATGGCTGCCTGTTAAAGAACCTGAAAGACGGAGTAAGATCATCGGCAGGCAATTTTTGATTCACTTCTGCTATTCGTTGCAATAAAGGCATGTAGTCGAAATATCAACGCACCTATATCTATATTTTCCTGGTTTTTCTCCGTGGAATAAGGCTATTGTATTACCTTATCTATGTGAATGATGTCCCTTGCAAATGCACTTAACGACTCAGGTAAAATATATGGCAAGCAGTTCTGATACCTTGATCATCATGATTGCCTAATAAAGTTCAATGAAACATATGGTCGATTGAGCATACTCAGAAAATGTTCGATAAGGGAAATAAGCCCTGGTCTTTAACGATATATATATATATATATATATATATATATATATATATATATACGTATTTGTATCAAAATAGAATACGAATTTATTGTTAGATAACCGGAATTGTGGATATGAAAACAGTATAATATGATAATAGTGTGTATAAGTAGGAACACAATTTATGACATGCACTTCTGTTTTCAATTTGCAATCTTTAAAGTTGCATTCAGTGCCTTCCAAACAGCACAAAGATGTTTCTTACGGAGGAGATCGCCACGCTACGAATGCCTGCTTAGAGCATGTGGGCTGGACCGGAGTTTGTCTCGCGCCCGAGTTGCCAAAATTTAAATGAACAAAGTAGTCCACCGGCCAGATTGTCCTGAAACTGAGGAGACTGGTACTGTGCCCCAGAAGGGTCAGGGGGTGGACGCCCCAGGGCAGCACTGTCGCCAGACCAGATGCGAAAGTGGAGGAGCAGGCCCGCTCTCCAGAAGACGACTTTGGAATCCAGCTGTGTCAGTGCAAGATAGCCAAGTCACTGGTAGTCTCCAGAACGAGTGCTTAGTGGCGCGTCAAGTCTAAGAAGATGAAAGTATTTTAAACTCTCATGATGCCGTCTGGTGCCGTTCGTCAGAAACGGACGTCCAAGGCCATGGTCTTGTGCATACCAGAAAATTGACAGCGGAAATGTCAGGAGTTTAAATTTCAACGATGGAAAGGATTTCACGCTTCAGGAGCTGCTGAACGGAACGCTCAGAGCAATCCACAACGAGAACGGCAAGATAGAACAATGAGCGGCCACATGAGCGATGGTCCGGCAAAACGGTTAAACTGCGAAAAAATTGCAAAGAAGCTCTTGGCCAGCACAAGCGCTTCCTGTAATTGAAAATGTAAAATATTTCTTTGTACTTTGAAAAACGCGATAGGCGATTATGCTGAGTGCACGCGCCTCCTGAAAGAGAAGCCGGCCGCCGGCCTGTGATGAGTTCCTTTCAGCCAGCCTCATTTTTCAGCAGGGCGGCTCCTCTCTGAACCCTGCCACCTCATCAGAGCAGGATGAGTGGCCGCCAAATTCCGCTGACCTGATTCCTCTGCACTTTTGCGTCTGGAATGCGCGGTTGAGGGAGCGTACCGGCCTCGTCAGCAGAAGCTTCTTAGTCTGAAAAAGCTGAAGGGCCTCCCGGCTGCAGGGAGGATGGTGTCACAGAATACTATAAGGAGGAGCACCCGTCAGTAGACGCAGAGGCTGCCTCCTATGGTTTCAGCTGATGGTGGTTTCACAGCTCATGTCTTACAATAAAAGACTGCCAATGCGCAGGAAACGCAAAGAAAAGTTGACTACGCTGAACTTTGGCGCGCACGGTCTACATGGCTTCGTCATTCGACACTCAAAACATCACGCAGATGCATACTGACTCCATCTAGACAATGTGTACGCAGCTTCCAGCTCGCCGACCAGCTGACTTTAGCACCGATACTGCATTCTCCTCGGCCGCCCTAATGCGGCGCATTCGCCCACGAGCTTGATTGCAGGTCAGTTGCAATCTGAAGTTATTATTGCGTTTTAACCGCAATCGGCCCCTGCAGCGGAATTCGCGTTCTAATTGAGCCGTCGCCACCGACCAGTGGCGGATCCAGGAATTTCGTCAGGGGGGGGGGGGGGGTGGGCACGCAGCATGGTACACCTCTCCTGGAGTTCAAATCCTCGTATCTCGGCTGTTAAAGCTGGAGCTTCTGGTGTATGCTACTTGTCATGCGCAGCCTATATACGCATGCACATACATGGAGCGCACTCATTTTCTCCAGATCGTGGTGGATCCTGTCATTTTTGGGCTAAGTATGTCAAGGAATACATGACAAAATGAGTTAAAGCTGGCTGCTAAATATCATTAAAATTTAGCGTGACGCTTGATTCAGAGGTTATTTACGGCCAGCCGGCTAGTCGTTGTGATCAGCTCACGGTTAGTGACTAATACAGACTTTGCATTTTGACTGTACTGAAAAAGTACAAAATACCCTAGCATCCAACATGTGTTTAGAACACAATGCACAATGATGCATCTGAATAACCAGTGAATTGACACATACCCATCGCTGAACGAGGAAGGGCCCCGGCTGGTGAACATTTTGGGCCACACCCAGAGCTCAGGGCCCTCCTAGCAAACGAAAATAACCCGATATCAATGTACATAAATTGATGTGATTGAGCAATCGTGAGCGTTTTGGCGCATGCACGCATAGGGCCCGCGACCACAGCGTGGGGTCCTCCACAAACATCTGTAGTGCCCAAGGTCATTGTGGCGGGCCCCTGTGCAATCAAGAGTGCCTGGGCAGGTTAATAGAAAGGGCCGCAGTAGGAGCATGGGTCCCCGCAAATGAGATCCAAGGGAAAGAGTCCTGGACCAGTGTTGACGATCCCTGTGCATTGAGTGTCTCAGGTACGTTAACTCGTATGAATCCAGCAACAACGCAGGGCCCTCCGAGGAAGTGGAAAGACATCGAGACCAATGTGAAGGGCCCCTGAGCAACCGAGGGTACCCCGGCAGGTTAACACTCGGCAACAGCACACAGAGCCTTTTAGGCGAATGGGAGGAATCCGTGGGATCTTGATGGATCAAGAGTACTCCGGCAGGTTAGCATGTAGGGCCCGACAACAGCACGTGGTCCTCCGAGCAAATGCAAAGAAGTCAAGGGGAACGTGAAAGTCTTCTTTTTTGTTGACGTCCGATTTTGTTGCGTTTTGTGCAAAAAAACTACGCCCGTTTGATCTGTTATGGGCCCTTCGGGGCGTATGAGTCGTTCGGGACCAAGGGGAGGTGGCATAGCCCAGTGCCTCCCCTCCCCCTCTGGATCCGCCACTGCCGACCACAGCGGCTGTCCGGCGAGTGCGGAGCGGTGCGCTGGCGCCAGAGCGGCTGAACTCTCGCGCACCGCCGCACCCGTACCCGGTCCAGTGGCGGCCCAGAGCTGTACCCGGATACAGTGCCAGCTGGGGATCGGACCAGGCACGCCGACCGGAATTGGCGCCGCGGAACACCGCCCGGCACTCCCCAGGCGGGCTGGTAAGGGCTTGCACTAGCAGGTGGTGGAATGGTGCAGAGACGTTCGCGGAAAATTTCGATTGAGCGTTCCTTGGAGTGCTCCAGTGACGTCATCCACGTACGAGCATGCGGCACGACGTTGGCGGATAAAGCAGCTTATCTCCAATTTTTAGGCTGATATCAGCATCGATTGCGTAACAGACGATCCACTGTCAGCCGTCGTGCCGCGCCGAAGGGATGGCTTAACTTCACGTGTAATCCGAGTAGAGGAACCGGTGCCTAGGTCATCACCACGATCGGCCCGATGTAATGGAGTCGTCCGAGAAAGGTCAGTCAGCGTTAGCATCGCCAGGTTCATGCATTAAAGGCTTAACTACCTGAGAGTGGCGCCGTTGCAAGTGCAAATGTTTTAAAACATATGATGTACGATGTAATGCAGCCATCGTTTCGTTATGGCATGCAGCAGTCGGGAGATGCGCCAGCCTGGGTTCCAATCAGCGACCGCAGATTAATTATTTTGGCCCACACCGACAGCTACACCTCACGATTCCCCACCCACCGGGCTAAGACGTGCTGACATTGGCTCGTGGGTCGTGCCGGGCGCCTATGGCTGCCTCCAAGGTGAGCGAGAGGGGGGAGGGGGTCATCGCGGCCTTCCAGCGTCCGCCGTGCGGACGGTCACGGTGCCGGCGGCTCGGTGGGCAGGCGTGGGTGGTGGGATCGGCCCAGCGCCGGCCCGCGGTGTTGCGGTGTATGCTCTGAGCCTGGCGGACGGTGGCCATGTCCCGCAGTGAGTCCATTTAATTGGAGAATACCTGAATCACCTGCCGACGGTATCTGCCATCTGCCGGATGAGCTTCAGCACGCACACGCACATTGCACCGAGGCGGCTACACGCGTCATTTTTATCGGCGGCGTGAGAATGCCAACTTTTCAACTCTTGCTGTCTTTTTGGGTGCACTCGCAGCATTCAGGAGCCGAATTGACATTTAGCGCGAAGGCTTGGTGCACATTACCCGCGAGGTGTTTGGAATATTTTGCATTGCGTGGAAAATCGCATCGGCCGCCGGCAAAGCGCGAGGAAAAAGCGAATTTCGGACTCCACGCAGTGATCTCTGTCATGTTGGGTCACGTAAGGGCAGACCCAATGCCAGACCTATAACCCGATGTCCGTCATGCGCGTGTGCCGTAACTCACGTCAAGACTACATGAGAGCCCATGGGAGATAAAGTAAGGGGACATAAACCAACATCAAGTTACATGCATTGCATGCGTAGGTGTCGCTGGGCAGAGCTCTGAAAGGTCGTGCCGACGCTAACCCTGCGGTTCAGGAGGTGGTCGACGCTGACCCTGCGCCCCCGGAGGTGGCTGACGCTGGCCTGTTTTCACGTGGCTCCGTGATAGAACCACTGTTGGCCGGGCTCAGCCGCTCGTGCTGGTATGTCAATTCATGGACATGCAGTAGCCACACGCTGCAGTGACAAATGCGAACAGACTGCTTCTGGGCATGTTAACTGTAAATGGTAATATAAAATACATCGCCGGTCGCTCAAAATGCTTCGCTGTCCCACTAGCGGTAACGATGCTGCCACATACTAATAACGTTAGAAAAATGTGTTGGTGTGTTTGCTGAATGGTGTGGACAAGTCCAATATATGAAATAGTGCGCTGATAGTAGCTAAACAAAAACTGTAGGTGCAGGTGGTAAGTGGAGCATTTATATCTTTAAGGAAGTTTTATATCTTGGGAGTGGGCAAAGTCATCTCCCGTTGGTGGGCATCGCCTCTCCAGTGCCGCTTTTAAGTATGTCCTGGGCATGACTAACCTGTGGGGACCCGTCGGCCACCGCTGATTCGACGGCGCGTGGCTATGTAATGACCGGTGTTAAGCTGTAGTGGAGGCCAGTGCCGACGCTGCACCCACCAAGGACCCCGTAACCATCTACTGACCCGAAGCCCCGGAGGCCGTGACCCTTACCGATCCAGGAGACCTCCCACGCTGCCCTGTGACCATCTACTGACCAGACGCCCCGGAGGTTGTGACCCTTACCGGTCCAGGAGACCTCCCACGCTGCCCCGTGACCATCTACTGACCCGACGCCCCGGAGGTTGTGACCCTTACCGGTCCAGGAGACCTCCCACGCTGCCCTGTGACCATCTACTGACCCGACGCCCCGGAGGTTGTGACCCTTACCGGTCCAGGAGACCTCCCACGCTGCCCCGTGACCATCTACTGACTTGACGCCCCGGAGGTTGTGACCCTTACCGGTCCAGGAGATCTCCCACGCTGCCCTGTGACCATCTACTGACTCGACGCCCCGGAAGCCGTGATCCTTACCAGTCCGGGTGACCTGCCACGCGGCCGCTTGGCAGACTGTTGGCCGGATACATCGGAGGTCATGACCCTTTCCAGTCCAGGTAACCCGTGACAGTGTTCCCGTCACCAATCACTGACCTGGTGTCGCCGACACATAGACCTCCATCGGAGCGGTCTCGCAGGAAGCAGGCGTTGTCGCGGCCCAGCAGGTTGGTATTGGGGTCCTCCATCAGCTCGGGACACAAGACGAGCGGCACGCAGATCAGCTGGGCCGCCGCCGAGGTCACCCCCAGCAGCAGCGCCGCCAGCCGCCAGAGCTGCGGCAAGGGGGGGGGGGGAGCTTGGCCTTGGCTCTATCTCTTACCGCCGCTGCGGTCAGCCGTCGTGTTCGGTGCCAGCCGAGCGGTCTGCAGGCCTATATGCGGGGCGGGGCTGAGGAATACCTGCGACGGAGCTGGGCCGGGCCTGGGGCGGACCTTGGGCGGATCTGAAGATACGTCGGCAGGACCAATAGGAAGTCACAAGACGCCATGTTGAGCCCGTCGCTAACGGGGTGGTATGCATTTATCCTTTCATCTTCAGCGTGCAGCTTTTCAGCGAGCAGCTGCACGTGCATCCCGTATTCTCTATCTCGGGCTCACGCGGGCGAGTGTTTTGCAAACAGCCATTTGGAGGATGGCTATGCAAGAGTTTCTGATGGAAGCTCAAAACTATATCAAACGGTTAACGCAGGCGGGTCTGATTGTGACAGCCTATGGAAAAAATCGATGGCGGCCCTTCGAGCGCGGGTGCTTGGCAAAGCTATATCGTTTGCTTCTATCCGTGCTGTTCATTACGCCCATTAACTTTTTATCATTTCAGTTAATGCGTAACATGCAACCTGTACTGATTGTTTCATTCACTTCTTAGGCTGTTTAAGTCTTAATAACATGCAACTAAAATAAAATGTTTCACTTTTTGGAAAGTACGCTGTGCCTTATGTATGGCGCAATGCAAATAAATATAGGAAATACAGAGTTCAAATAATGTACCAAAAATCTTTGCCAAGATAATGTAGCCCAGATGGAACAGGCATAGTAGCTTTGTGCCTGCTTGTTGTATCCAGTTCTACACTGGACACTTAGACAAAGGTTTTGTGTTAACGAAGCACGATGATCATAATTCCGTTTTGTAACGTGTAACTGTGACAATGAAGCTTGCCATGTCGAGCGATTTGGCGGACCGAAATAGCTTTCCTATTGTATGGTTTCTAGAATCAGATGATTATGGCGGCTGAAACCAGCACTTCAGTTCTAAACAGCAAGAAACACAACCTGAAAGTTGCAGAATGAGGGTTCCAGCTCATTGCGCATCAAAAATATATAATGAATATTGGGCCGCAAAAAGTGTGTCATTTGTATACCAGGTGCCCAGAAAACCTGTACGCCGAAAACAGATTGTAACAATTGAAGGAAGGTGTCGCAACCGGTTTCGTGAGCAGCCGTAACAACCTTTGCAGTGGGACCAATTCAATAAACACTACCGTGGCAGTATTTTAAGATGGCTTTGGAAATCACCGTTGAAACCACTCGAAAGTAAGGTTGGCGCTTCCAACCAATCGTGGGTCATAAGCGACATGGGACGGCTCGGGTCCAGACACAGTCCCTCCGTCACAGCCTGGCGCCGTGCTGCCGCTTACCTGGCGAGTCATGTTGCGAGTTTGTGACACGATCTCTCGCCACTTGCCGGATGGCGAGGTCTCTTTCCACTATCCAGAGGCACGGCTCCTCGTCACAGATCCGGTGGGATTTCTTCGCCACTGACCCGATGGCACTGCTTCTCGCCACCGACTCGATGGCACGTTCCTTCGCCACTGACCCGGTGGAACTGCCTCTCGTTACTCGACCGTGTGTCACTGTCTCTCGCCACTGACCCGATGGTGAGGATCTCCGCCAGTGACCGGCGACTCGGCCCCCCTCGCCACTGACCCGGCGGTGCGGTCTCCAGTCACTGGCCCTCGGTCGGCGCGGCGGCCCGCTCTTATACCGGATTATAGAACGAGTTCGGGGAACGGCAACGGCAGCGTCAATGAGTGCAGCATCTGGTGACGCGGACACACCTCAGCGGCAATTGTAGGGTTTGGCAGGCTGATCGATCGGGCTGAAGTGCTCGATGGTGGCAAGTTGAGTTCGGAGCATATTTCAACCAAATCGTA
Organism: Pollicipes pollicipes; assembly: GCF_011947565.3. Taxonomy (NCBI): domain Eukaryota; kingdom Metazoa; phylum Arthropoda; class Thecostraca; order Pollicipedomorpha; family Pollicipedidae; genus Pollicipes; species Pollicipes pollicipes. The sequence goes on along the minus strand of NW_023596921.1, from coordinate 43,164,809 downwards.
CGGTAGTCACGCTTTGGAATTTGTCCCCTCCTCTCCATCTTCAGCAGGTCCGCAAGTGTCAGGCAAGGTGACGACACTACGCTAACTCAAGGTGCAAGACTTGAGTCTGCACCTACCGCTTCCACAGTGATGCTCTCTTACCCAGCTCTCCACCTCCGAGGGTCCGCTCCACTGCCACGCTGGTGTGGACACAGACGAAACAATCCAAGGATCGGGCGGCGGCTGCACGGCACAGAACGGTGTGCCCCATGAGGGGTACGGTCGCGTCTCGGATCACGGCGGCGTGGGGCGTGAGGCCGCACAGGCCGCACAGTCGTTTTACGGCAGGGTGCGAACACGACTGTGCCTTGTTTGCGTCGCCAACGCCCAGAGCTTCCTAAACGGTGTTATAGGGGTTATGCGGGTCATTTGTTGGCGAAGTACACGATTTCTCAACTGAAGCATGAATAGCCTTGCAAGCAGGAGCAAATCTGGTTTTTGGGAAGGCTTTAATCTGGTGCTTTTGGCGGTTTATCAGGGATTTAGCTGACCAGAAAGGCAGCGCTGTGGTGTTCTCGATGGAGAAGGTGCGCCAGGGACGGACAGCCAGTGGCCGGCGGCAGTCTGCTCCCAATGTACCCAAACGGTGGTGCTGGTGCCGCTCGGTTGGTGTAGAGTGAGTTAAACCCGGGCTTCATGCACTCAGAAATGCCGTAACATGCTATAAATTTGACTGAACCACAATTTTGCAAGGGCAGATAATTGATTAATTATTATTTCTAGAAAACAACTAATTAATTAATTAATTCTAGAAAACAACTGACACGTTCGGCCCAGCTCCTTAAAATGCAAGGTACCTGGAGATGGTGACGGAGAAATGTTAAGTGCTCATCGAGGTATGCATTTTAGTTTGAATAGTCCCTGTATGTTGACCGAAGCAAGCCTTTGAGACATGTGTTGGAAGAATGTCTTTGGGATTGCTTTGGAGGATTAAAACAACCAATGAACTTTAAGCTTTGGCTGAAAACTCTATCCAAAACCACAAACTTTATCAGCAAAAAAATACACTTAGCTCAAGACCTAGGTGACAAACACACAATTCTTGCGATACGAGATCTAACCTTTATGCGACATAATGAGAGTGTTTGGGCCACTCGTGGAGGAACAGAAGAGCGCACACATCCCCGGCAGTAAATTTATTCCATACCAAATGCCCCACCCCTGCCAGGATCCGCAATCCTCCTCTGCCATTCCTGCGCAGAAGACGGATACCGAGTCGCATGGAGACGTGGGAAGTATTCGGGGCCCGTCCGGTCTCAGCTGAATGGAAGTACGTGTTCAAAGCTGATGGAGGGAGTGGGGCAGAGCCACGCGCCGCCGGCCGGACGCAGAAGAAGCTAACTTGGACTGGCCGGTCGAGAAGCTATCGTGCGAGCAGATGTGTCCGCTCGTCCGCTGTGTTGGACAGCACATTTTGAAGCTGTCCAGCGTCATCGTGTTCATCTTTATACGCTAATTCTTCAGGAGGCACTGTTGTGCAGGACATCTAGATGCCTATCCGCTGGCTTGCCGTTACGTGGGTTTAGATTTGCGGAGTTCTTATCAGTCCATCGCTTGACACATTACAAAACTCAGTGAGCTCAGGCTGGTTTCGACAAGGTTTGAATGCAGTGATCTTGCAGTGCGTGATGATGTGGTTAACATATTTTAGCTCGCAGCTCGCATCTCAGGGCGTTGCGAAAATCCCATGTAGAACAAATAACAATGGAGGATTACAGTTTTTAAACATGCCTGAGATGATGGACCATACGGTTTGGTATCCCGCTGGCTACCAGACTGTGCATGATGTGAGGCTTCGGTGTGCCCCAAGCAGTAACACGCTCACGACCACTGTTAAACAAAGGAGGAAGCAGGCTACTGTAACTGTTCTTTCATGTTGAGCTGATCACCCCCCCCCCCCCCCGCCGCTAACTTTTTCCTGCCTCATCGCCTCATCCTTCCAGCTAGAGCGTTGGAATCTGGAGACTTTTGATGTCTACCGATTCGGTACATGGCATCTAAATTTTGAAACCTTCACTATCTGGAAGACGCTCCAGGGCTACCTTGCAGAGTGTTAGTTCACGACAAAGTTATGTGTTTTAAAACCACACGTTGTGGGCGATGTTTTCTGTTTAGAGCTGTTTAGCATGTCTTTTCATAAAATTTGATTGTAGCGTGGTAATTAGAGCATACGCAAGGGGGATAGAGTAACACTTGACTGATTTTGGTTTCGATACTGAAATCAGTAGAGTTGTGCTAACAGGATGGGTGTAGGCCGATTGCCACCCATGTGTCGGATGATATTTCCATGAATATCATGCAGTAATGGACAAAAAGAGGCAACGGGTGAGGCCATGGAGAGGTGTTGAAAACGAGGACTCAAACTGCAATCCCAGCGATTTTAGGCAGCTTTTTGTTGAAAAAGGGGCCTTGATATCCCAGCAGCGATCAAATGTTGCAGAGGCAGATGCATCAAGCCACAGAGGTGGCAGAAGGTAAACAAATGCGAAGAAGAGCTGTAGTTGTTATTCCCCTAACCAGGGGTGCCACCTTCTGAAATCAGTTAGGGTGCTGAGCCGATAAAAGTGACTTTATCTACCCCAAAGTTCTGATTTCTCCTCGAATTTCGGTCCCTTTAGTTTAGGTCCCCAAAATCAAAATCAAGAGCAAAAAGCAGTTGGCCGATCCCAAAATGATTTTGGGGCTAGGGTGTTACTTTCAGGCTGAGGCTGCATTTTTATAAAAAGCTTAGGAGGCGGGGTAACTCAAACTTGTTTGTAGATTAACGTGCTGTGGTCAACAAAGAAAGTTTTTGGCATTCATCAATGGTGGAGAGAAGCACAAGAGACGTTGTTATGTAGAATGACGTGACTTGACGGGTACAGACGAGAGACTATTACAAAATTCGTGTAAACAACTAGGATATAAAAATGGAACTGAGCCGCACGACCTTCTAAACGGACGTGTAGATTAATGGAATGACGCAATAGGTAAAGACTGCTGGCAGTATGGTCACCAGTGACCGTTTGGGAAACCAACGCAATCAGCGCTTTGACACGTGTTAGAAGTTGCATAAGTAAGAAAAGCCTCTGACCTCTTGATATTTCACCGTAATGAGTTCGGAGTTTTCATGTTGAAAAAAATCAACCTTCAGCATACGAGGAGGTTGAGGTTGAATAACGTTATCAATAATATCGTATGAATAACGTTATCAGCATGCGTCACAATAAAAAACTGTCGTTTGGAGCCTGCGCTCGTGATCAGGTTTATTCGGAAAAAAATTAACACCACCCAACATTTTTTGCTCTGGAGCACACCGCACAAAACGTGATTATTATGTCCCTCGACACAATGGTTATGGTACAGCCAAGTAGAAGGCCTACCGCCGAGCTGCACTCTAAACCACGTCGTCCCAAAATATACCGGAGCCCATCCCAATATCTTAGTTTGTTACAGCGCCTACCATCTGCTTCACCCACCCACAAAGCAAGGTGCGACCTAGTCGCCTCAGACGTTCACGATTTGCCTGTGGTTGGGGCAGCCTGTGGCCGATGACAGCGGCCGTGCTGACGGCCAGGTGACAGCAGAGAGCAGGGTGGATCGTGCCAGGCAGTGCGACGTGTTAAGCTTTCTCCTGAGAATTATGCCGTCAACTGGGTATTGTGTGATTGTATGGTGGAGTCTGTGGAATCTGGTGGGTGGATGGATGGATGGTGGTATCTGGGTTCGCGTAGTGCTTATCAAGGGTGCTTACCTCAGAAATGCTCCGCTCCACCACAATACATCCCAGTCTGGCATGCATCAAGGCTGCTAAGAAAGCAGTCACATCACTAATACACAGACCGGTTGTATGCATCTTATGCCCCTCCCCCCACCCCATCTTATCTTGTAAGTGCAATGTTGCTGAAATATCCCTTCTTTCCATGCGAACGGATATCCAGAACACTGAGTGAGGCCTCCCGGTTGTGTCGCAAAATCTTGGTCTAACAATACAACAACATCAGGTTTGCTAAGAGGGACATATGATACAAACAGATTGTCTATATAACGTAAGTTGCTGAGTTCATTTGCGAGGAGCATTATTCACATAGACAAGACGGTATTAATAGTCTTATTCCTCAGGCTATTACTTATTACTGAGGTTGTCTCTATGTGAAACTACAGTTTAAACGAGTGAACGAGATAAAAGTTAACCCACGTTGTACTCAATAACCAGCTCAGTCACAGCTGCTGTTATCACTACTGGCAAGTGCATTTCTTACACAATTAAAACTGTGGAGGATTCGGAAGAACATTCGATGACAACACGTGATCACGAGCCCTGGCATTCACCAGTGATCTCACATTCGTTAGATCCTGACTCCGCCGAAGATGTTTTGCGGATGAGAATGAGCGTGTTGTCAGCACCACCTCAGAGCGCTCCCACTTCCACTCTGACATCCTCCTGGGCGGTTCTGGCGCATGTTCACGGGATTGCCCGGGAAGAGCTCCAGATGAGCTCCAGATGAGTGGCTCCAGCAGGACAGAGGCACACAGCACGAGCTTCACTGGAGTGCTTGGAGGAGTATTTCATTGGAATGCACATCAACGTAAGACTGTCATGGAGTGGCTTCGCCCTCGTCCGACACGTCCTTCTGGACGTGATGCTGCTGGGTAGCCCGAAGGAACGCGTCCACGTGGATGGGTCAGCACTCCTTCGAGGGCTCAGGACCGCTTTCAGGCTTGAGATGGGACACCTCACAGTCGACAAGGTCGACAGGACAGCTGATCACCTGCAGCAGGCTCAGCAGTCGTGCATGCTGCACCGCCCGGAGGCCGTCTGGAGCACCTTTTGTAGTCACTTTTTCGCGGATGAGGGATTGCTGACTTGCAATGTCACCGATCGTTTTTGCCATTGAGCTGACTGCGAAATGTCACCGCAGTCACGATTGTGCAACAGATGCGTCTGCAATCGCTGAGAAAAATGTGCCGAGAAAAAAAATGTGCTGAGAAAAATGTGGGAGAAATGTTACCCTGAACATTGAAAGGCTGCCACACATGGCAGTCACGTCTGGTCCCGCTTCATCCGTATTGTCTGGTGGAAAACTACCAGCCTGTGCAGACTGGTCTAGCGTACGGGACAGCTGGCATGTTAGGAACATTGACCAACTTTACAATACTGTTCAGCCCAAAGTGAGCATGATGGTAACAGTGAAGTGTTTAGGCACCTAGTGCACTAGCGGTTTAGGTGCATTTTCTGCATTTCGTTGGTCCAGTGTTCCCTTTTTGTTCATACCTATTGGAGGGGGATGGAGGGGGGCGGGGTCTCAGAGAAGTATTGAGAGGGTTCAGAAGGGCATTGAGGGGGCTCAGAAGAGTATTGGGGGGGGGGGCTCAGAAGAGTGCTGAGGAGGCTCAAAAGAGTACTGAGGGGACTTGAGTCACTATTGCGGAATCTCATCACCCCCACCGAAAGTATGCATAGTGACGCCTCTGATCCTAACGTATCCTATCGATAAACACGCATGTCTTTCGTCCGCCTGCCTGGCGTAACGGTATCGTCACTGACCCGGGGCGTCTCCAGGAGCGGCTGCAAGTGCGGCGATGTGGGGCAGACATGCGAACGCTACTATCTGCGTTGCGCGATTCGTTTGATGTGGAATATTTCATTTGACCCTCTTTGAATTTGTTTGCATCCGTTACTGATACGACAATGCCCGCCTCTATCTTTACGGGCTTACATAGTTGGGACAGTGAACCGAAAAAGAACTGGAAAGTTTGGCGTGTGCTATTCAGGGGCGTATGTGATTCCCCAATAAAGGCACAACTCAAAATGTTTGCTATAACCCTACTCAAGGTGCCGCAGGGACATGAAATTGTTTACGTGATGCACAGTACCGTCACATGTATTCTATCTACCTATTTATCTATATTATGTTTTTTGTTAAGTGGTTCATCCAACTTGCTAGCTGCCAAAAATCTTCGCATCGTTATTAGTGCATGTAAAAATTGATATAGAGTCATGTGTCTCCGGCCCCCCCACCCCTCTCGAATGCGTTTTGTGTGGCGGTTCTACACCGCCACTGCCGGCATCGTTTCGTTACCAGGCTTTATATTTTGTCCGAAGAATGAGTGAGAGCAACGCTAGCACTCAATAGAAGCCAGCAGCAAAGTGAACTCAGTAGGTTACGAATCCTGTGAAACCCATGCGCTGCGAGTCGGCATTCGTTACGAAAAGTCGGCGGCAAATGAAACGCCACTGGAGAAATTGGAGAACCCCGCATTTGGAATCCCTGCTGATCAGGAAGCAAAGCGTCAGACAGATCTGTAGTACATGGACTTGTGCATATTACGTGTGATTTCGGTCTCTGATTGCCAGCTGGTAGCTGGTCCTGGTAACCAGGCTGAGAGCGAGTCAGCCGTCTCGTAACAGCGCGTGATTACATCTGTCGGCAAAATTATCCGTTGGAGATGGAGTGGCTCTGCTGGTGTGGTGGGGCCTTGGTCGATGCAAATAGTCAATGCTTAGCAGAGACCATAAGAACAAAGTTGACCTTGCGGAATATTCAATCAATCTGATTTAAGAGCCTGGTTTTCCCTTCGTCATCGTACCAGTAATGCCGTGGCTGGAGATGGTGCACCTCCAGACTGCAGTCTGTTCTTTATCGCAGTGCACCAGGTACTAGAAGCTGCATCAGGATCGCCCGCCTGGAAGGTTCGACCAACGGTCTGGGGTGACTGATACTCTTGGGGGAGAGCGGTCTTACTAATCAGGGGGGCTAAAGCATGGAAATGATGGTACAGACACTGCCGCCAACCCGCGGGCGCACAAGGCCTCGGGTGATCATGTCCTCGAGAACCCAGCGACGCATCTTGCCAGCTGCTAGCTTCCATTGCACTGCCTTGTACACTGCAACTTTTTTTGTGTTTTTTGCTTTGTCATGCAGCAGCCTCAGCGCTCTGTGCAAGCGAACAACATACAGCCTTCATATCCCAGCCTTGGCGGCGCCTAACGCCCTCTCTCTTAACTCTGGGCTATTGCCCAAAGCGGCTTTGCTTACGCTGCAGTCCTCGTGACAAACGCTCAGCGCCGTTTGTGTTGGCAATTTGCCGCTGCGATGGAGCTGCGGTGATCAAATCAGTTGGGAGCCTCTAATAACCTCAATAGCCTCTAATAGCCTCACCGTATTCTTAGCCACTCTAGCGCCCACCTATACTGCAAGCGAGCTAGTGGTATGATACCGCACTCGTGCAGGATAGCGCCCCGGTACTTAACGTTGTCGATGGTTAGTCAGTCAACATCAGCCACATGCCGAATCTCAGAATGTCAGTCCTATGATCGGGGAGGAGGAACTAACAGGTTGTCTCAGAACAAGTCCGCGAGGGAGGGGCTAACAGGTCATCTCAGCACGACTCCGCGGGGAAGGAGCTAACAGGTCACCTCAGCACGACTCCGCGGGGAAGGGGCTTACAGGTCATCTCAGGACGACTCCGGGCGGGGATGGGCCTAACAGGTCATCTCAGGACAGATCCGCGGTGGATCCGGATAGCTAACAGGGTACCTCAGCACGATTGGGGATAGCTAACAGGTCATCTCAGCACGACTCCGCGGGAAAGGGGCTAACAGGTCACCTCAACACCAACGGGGATAGCTAACAGGTCATCTCAGCACGACTCCGCGGGGAAGGGGCTAGCAGGTCATCTGAGCACGACTCCGAGGAAAAGGGGCCAACAGGGCACCTCAGCATGATTCCGCGGGGAGGGGCTAACAGGTCACCTCAGCACCAACGGGGATAGCTAGCAGGGCACCTCAGCGCGATCGGGGATAGCTAACAGGGCACCTCAGCACGACTTCCCGGCGCAGCCAACGGTGTGTTATATTCGGCTAGCTATCCGCCTGCGCTGCGACCAAGAACAGTGATGACGTAGGCTGCGTGAAGGTGACCTCTGCGGTCTTCAGCAGAGAGACAGAGATTGCAGCATGTGGGATGCAAAGTGACGAGACGGGTACAGATACACATCGCACATGCGGTCGCATGTGCGGAAACAGCATCAGCTGCAAGGTATTTCATTAAGTGTCTGACATGTTCTTGAAGCTAACAGCTTGAAGCTTCGTTTTTAGACGTGAGTAGACTATGGCACATAAGTAAAAAAAAAAACGTAGTGAACTGTGGCAGGTGGTAGACCTGGGGTAGGAGATGGGAGATTTTGGACACCAAAGCAATAGTTCAGGGAGTGTGCGAAGGTACTGGTCCCTCTAGCAGCTGCCTATGCAGTTAAATAGCATTTATCTATTGTGCTTGAAGCTGGTACCTGAGCTTCATAATCACCTATGTAGTGGATGCAGACGAATTTTACACAAACATCATGATGTGGCTCAGAATCTGTGTGTTGTCGAGTCCATTACGTATCACACCCCCCCCCCCCCCCCCCCCCTCCATAGTGGAATCAACGAAGCCAGGTACAGTGCTACTTGCAATGCAAACGGTCCTGCTTACATCGCATTCAGTCCGAGTATCCCGGGCTCAAACTCAGGCAAAGATCACAAGCTAAGCACACAACTTCGTTGGATCAATGCATCAATAAAGACCAATAGATTTAAGAACAGATGAATGACCCTAAGCCCTAGGAGCACTGACCTGTTTGCTCGCAGATACTTCTAGTTTGGTAAACAAACGCAGATCAGAAAAAAAACAAAAAAAGAATTGGTTGGCACGAGTTTTTGGAGTTTGCAGCCATTAGGTGGGCGGAGAGGGAAACCAAAAACGAGTACAGGGAAGCAGTGCATCGCTATAGCCCTGCCACTGCCGTTGCTGCAGTGACGGTTCAAAACTTCCCCAGTTTGACGCCGGCGTTGCCATCTAGTGTTGACATGGTGGTTTAATAATCTGCCGATAGATGATGCGCAGCTAAAAGGCGCCGTGCAGAGACGGTTTTTTCTTCGCGGTGATGTTATTACAGTGGAGCTTCGAAATTTACGTATCAACCCCGTCCTCGCACTTGCGCGGACGCTGATGTGCAGATGGTTAATGGGCCGCGCGTTTGCGAGGTGGACAGACGATTGGTCACCGAGTGGTGTGCCGGCGCGGCGTTATTTTTTCAACTGCAATATCGACCCTACGATTAGGGGTTCGCTGGCTATCTGCTATCCTCTGACCATCTGCGAAGCTATCTAGGCGTCTCACGACCGCTCTGATGTCACGGTAGCCCCCATCCGCTTTTGGGCTTTGAAAGTTCCGGGCGGTCTAGTTCTACTCAGCAATGTTAGTGACTTTGGAGTTCCCTCGATTATTGCCATTGAAAGCAACTGGGCATTTGTTTCTCGCGGTCTTGGTCGTCTTTGGATGCCAGTTAGGATCAGTTCTAGGTGGTAGGTGGACCTCCCCATTATTACATATTGCTCCGTAGAAAATCCGGGGGAAGTGATCACGTTCTTCAGCCTCTATATACTATTCAAACCGCGCTCCTGCGGATTTTACAGGGAGAACTGCGCACTTCACAGATTTCGGTGCTTCACGTGGACGCCCATGTTTTGCTCTTAGCTCTCCGACGCATGGAACACACTTTGAGATGCGTTACAAAGGTCCAACAACATCAAACTTACACAAAATTTGCTAATGTGTATATGAGCAAATGTTAGGATATCTATAGGATGAATATATATATATATATATATATATATATATATATATATGTATATATATATATATATATATATATATATATATATATACATATCCATAAATATATATGTATTTGTACGTATATATGTATTTATATGTGTACATGTATCCTTATATATATATATATATATATATATATATATATATATATATAACACGCATTCACAACATAGGGCTGGTGGAATACCGGTCATGACTCACCATACCATCTCGCATTACAGTCTCTCACAACACTTTTGATCATGTTCTGCCCCGGCCCTCCTCACCACTGGCTTTACTAGTGCCGCCATGGCAGCTGGCACTACGGTAAGTTTTGTTTTCCTGTTTGGTGGATTTACTGGTGTTACCATGGTGGTTAACCTCACGGAAAGATTTTTCTGTTTGGCAGTCCCAGATGCTCTGTCACAACAGCTTCTCTTTAACAGGCGTTGAATTGCATAATTGCTGATAATTCAATTGTCATTTTCTTTGGTCATGACTAAAGCTGACCAGCACAATTGTTCAGTAATTTTTAACAGACGTTACCCTAAATACTGTCGGTTATGGGACGGTACCTAAGCTTTTATTCGTGCGTTATAACACATTCAACTGCAGAATCTTCATGCGAAAACGGTAGTGGTCTGTTCAAAGTTGAAGGCAGCCACAGTCACTTATCGCAGTCGATCCTGATTTTACTCACCAATACCCTGTCAACGTCATCAAGCTGTACCATATCCTACACACACACCCACAGGACACGTACATCACATTGTTGTGGGTTCCACGCCATGGAGGCATCACGGAAATAGAGCAAGCTGGTCAAGTAGCAAAAGAAGCTTTGGCAGCGCCTCACATCACAGAAATCCCCGCTAAATGCATATTTGTGAAGTCTGTGAAGGGAGCATCCATCTTGTTATGTACATTGGTAACTTCCATAATCACACTTAAGTTGGAATAGTTTTCCAGGCGCAAATGGTCCGGACGGCCCGAAACGCCTTAAACCAATGAAGTAAAAGTAGTTAACCTTTGTTTCATAACTCAGTACAAGCCGCCTCCGACCGGGGCACAATGTTGTAAGGATGCTTAACGCCCCGCATTCGTTCCACAGCATTCCAAGCGCGTATTTCAGGGACTCGCATTGGGGCACCGAATGGCTCGTGAACCTCCCTGAGCCTAGTTGGGGATCACTGCGACTGTAAAATGTGTCGGCAAACCGTGCTCGTGCTACCAGACTCCAGTGGGAGTGTCCGGCCCACGATATTGCAGGCTTACATTGCAGACGAGTCGAGCCAGGCGACCCGGCGGGTGGCGCGCTCGCGGCCTCGCGTTAATGATCTTTTGCAGCTAGGCGCCTGCGAACGACAGTTGAACTTCAGGTGCTAAGCTCAAGTCCCTGAACAATCCCCCCTCCCCTCGGTTGAGAAGACTATTCGCTCCCCGAAAGGAATCATCGACACTACGCCCTATTTGCACGCGCATGATGTAACATCCGAGGCGTCGGTGTCGGCGCGAGGCCCGTGCGCGGGCAAGGACGCAGTAGGGGCTCGTCATGCGCGCCAGCCAATGGCGGTCGCCCAGTCGATAAGGTCGAATGTCGTCAGTCGGGCCGGCCCGCTCAGACCGTCGCCGCCGGGCTGTTGTGTCGGTAGTGGCGCCGGCGTGGCGGGCGGCGGGCGGCGGCGGCGCGCCACTGGGACCGCTGAGCGGTTAGGGCGGCGAGGAGGCGGCTCGCGGCTGCCCGCGGACGGCGTGGGCGCGGCTAGCTCAGGTAAGGATCAGCTGATGTTGTCGGGTGTTAATACTTATGTGTGCATGGATTTGGTCCGCCATTGTCTGGTAACAGCGTGCTTTCGCTCCCGTCTTCTGATCTGTCGTGAACGCAGAATGAAAAGAATGTGTGTTTTGTGCGAAAATGCACTCGAACCTTGATCTGCGTCAAATAAGGGAACTATATCCTTGTTTTTTCCGGCCGTTGTCATGGCCGATGTCCAATGATAACAGAAAGAACAAAGGCTAAAGAGCAAGATGTGGGGCGCCTGAGACATGGCTGGGGCCTGGCCCACTTCATGACCCATGGCGACCTTCGAAAAGTGGATGACCGTGGCCCACGCGCTCTTCGTAATATTAAACATTGACGTGATGTGCTTAACATAACCAGGGAGATGGGCTATTTAAATCAGGGATTTTCCCGCCCTCTTGCTGCGACGCTGTTATACGCCCCGAAGACCCGAAGCCCAGGCTAGCAATTGTGTTCATGTTCTCGACGTCGAACTCGTTTTCCACTGACAAGCGGGTGATCGCTGTGCTATGTCTCGTTTTCCGTGAATCTGGCGGCCTTGGAGTGGTCCGATTCCCCTTAATTCGGTGATCACTGGTTACAGAAGCCAGGCGCGATGGCGAACGCTTCCAGAGGAAAGGTCATGCAGGCCTACAAGAACGTGAGTTCGGGCTTTGACGCCCCTCTGCGAAAGAATGATTTGGATGAAGGGCTCGGGTCCGCGTCGCAGGGCCGCCGGACGGCTCTGACGCATGTGACTCATGGCGCCCGCCATGCGGGTTGCGACACGACTCGTCTGGTTGCGTGTTTGGCTTCAGATAGCCTCTCCGAGCTGGTCTCGCTAGCTCGCGAGCCCTGCCTCGGCGGACTCCGGGCATGTGGGGATCCGTGTCGCTATGCCGTTGCGCCACTAGGGTGCTGCCAAGGACGCGCCCTATTGATCCACGTCACAGCATGCGACGCCTTTGTAGTTCCTGATCGCTGCACGTGAGCTGGCCCTTTACATGACCTATCCATGAGAGGTCATCAGCTAACCAGTTAGAGCAGCATGACGCGAACCCCGGTAGCTGCTCCCTAAAGTACGAAACAGCCGCACATGAAAACGACGACTAGGAGTGGCGGTAAGTGAAGCAAATTTCTTTTGGGTGGTCTTCCATTGGCTAAGCGCAGGTCCCGTTATCAAACGAATCAAGGATCTTCCGTCCCCGAAAATCTCATCAGAAACGCTTTTACCTGGAACCGTGCGTGGAGGGTGATACGATCCCTTTTTAGGTCGTCTCGTGTCTGTGACTGACCTCTGAAAGCTGCCGCTCCAGACTGCGTGAAGGGCCCGGCACCTGTCGGTCTAGACAGCTAGACAGCCTGCCCATGGCCCGTCAGCCGGCAGGGTACCGATCGGTGGTGACCTTGGCACACGTCCCGCGTCCACCAGCCAGTCGCCAAGGTCAATGTCAGGCTGTCGTACCGTCGGCCGCGACGGGGGGGGGGGGGTTGGGGGGCGGGGGGGGGGGGGGGCCGCCGGCCGCGGAGTGGCGCGTGTGAACACTCCGAATCCGACTGCTGTGGAGAGCTACTGGATAGCGCTGGTGACTCGTAAGGCTCCGGCTCATGTCTATTCACTGTGAACGTAACTGAAGCAGATGTTTATATACTCTGGTTTTAGTTCATAGAGTGAAGGCCGAGTGGTGGCGTGGAATGTCGCCACTGCGTAAGACTGTTATGCTGGCACTTACATGCGATGTTGGTAACTAGAACCAGCTGGATCTGGGATGGCGTTTACAGACTATGCCGGCTGTGTTCTGACCATGCATCCAGTCAGGAGTGTGGGAACGCTCCCAAGAATGATTGTGCCAGCCTTATTAAAGTAATATCCGTTCATTATCGTAGGGTCGATGCTAACTCGTCACAAAGGTGGATGGGCGGTGCCCCCGTCCCGCCCGTGTGAATTATTGCAACCTATCCACGTGTCACCCAACAGCGAGCAGGTTTGCCGGCGTGGGGGGGGGGGGGGCAGTTGGGAGCACCGTGAGACCCCCGATCGTCCAAGCCCGCATCGTCATGCGGACTTTTGCGGTTGCTCTGTACGGCGAACTAAATGCTAAAGTCACTGTTGCTCGGACGTTGCGGTGAGTTTTCGACGACTCGACCTTCGCAAATCGGGTTTCTCCCACATCGCGAAAGGCGTCGCTTGGCTTGGCTAAATGCCAACTGGTGCCTCGCGCGCTGTGGGCGAGATTGCTGTCGGTTTGGACTTTTGTCGGTGATCGTTACAGAGGTCAGCCCGTCGCGCGTGCGAACTTCGCCTTCATCCGTGCAGCCGTCCGTGCCGTGATTCTGACTAAAGAAATGCGCTCATATAAACGAACAGACGTACGCTGGTAACTTGGTGCACTGTATTGTTATGTTGTTCGATGCATCAGTTCTTCTAATTGTGCCCATTTCCTGTTGCAATTCACGGTTTGTTCATGGCTCAAGTTTTTCATTACGCATTGGCAAATTGGTGGACAGGGCCTGGCGTGGCCCACCGAATGTGAAGCTTAATCATGACACAACACACAGTCTGGTGGCGGCTACGAGGTACATTGTAATCACTGTTGTGATCCCTATGTTCTGATACGTATGGTGGAAGAGCCACCTCACGCCGGATCTGGACTGCATTAATCATTAGGTGGTAATGAAGTGGGCAGTTATAGGTTTGGTTCGCCTGCGGTTACATTGCTCATACAGCTGTGTTCAAGTCCTGCCACCTGTAAACCAGAATGACTTTAAATGCAAGTGGTAACAAGCCCGCCCATGAAATTCTTAATGTTTGTCTTCATAAGTGCTTTGTTTCCTTTTATGGTTTGTTTTTTGAGCACCAAATTGAACATATTGAAATGGTTTTGAGTGACTTTCAATCGCCGCATGGGCACGGCCTATTTTGACTTACGTCCCGCTTTGCAAACGCCGTGCCCAACTTACGCCACGGCGCCACGCTTTTGGGCCCTAAACAAAGCATCGTTTGTAGGTACGAACATCACCAGTAGGACTGGAAATGCGGCTTCGCCGGAATATGCAAATAAACATATTTTCCCTGAAGGCCCCCGCCGCGAATTGTTTCATACCGATTCGGTGTCCACTGCTGGGGTCAGGAAGACGCCGCGGTACTGCTTAAAAGCACGGTAGGCGGTCAGGTGGCCCGGTTGCCAGCCAATACCAAAGTAATGTGTCATGCTGCCACATTCATCGCCACGTGAATGAAGTGGTGATGTTGCCATGGGGCTTTACGGTGCACTCAGTTGCTGGAGGGCTGTTGGGCGTGGCCTGTCTTGCGCCGTCGCATGAAGGGCGAGCACTGCGGGGAATCGAGCCCCTGCAAACCTTTGGTTACCTCAGACGCCAGCCACTGCATCACCGGTATCCATCATTCTAACCTTGCAGTGGTATACTAGCCGCTTCCGTGTCTGCGTCGGACCCCAGCCTTCCCTCTGCTTCCGTCTGCCGTGGGCGGCGGCCATGCGATGCCGGCAGCGTGACCTTCGCCACGCGTCAAGGTTGTCTGGGAAACCCGTGCGAGGCGGTAGGAACAGAGGCCGCGGGTGCTGCTGCGCGGCGGGGGGGGGGGGGGGGGGGGGCGTGGTCGGGAGTTTGGCGGGCGCCTACTCCATGACGGCAGGAGGGAGGGGCCGCGGCTTGGCTGCCGGCCAGGAGGATTGAAGGTCCACGGCCAGCCCTTGCTGCTATTTTAACGATGGTGGTGCGCTGGAGGAATTTTTGAGTCATGCGCGTTTTATCCGACCGCTTGCGATCTGGGGAACGTTCTCCCACCTCTTCGCTGTCCACGTTCGTTCCGTACCTTGGCGTTGCTTGTCTCGAAAGCATTTCTTTGTGGTGTTGTGTTCACAACATGTGTTGTTTCAAATCGGTTTTGTGATTTAACGTTGTTAGTACTGAGAGGTTTATCAACGCTGCTGTCACACGATGCGGAAATTTTTGTCTTCGGGCATATTTGATTTTGCTGAGCTGTGGTACCTTCTCGCCGTGTCTTGACACCGTTGGATGACTTTGGCCCTCGCCGACCTTGACCTGAATGACCCTGTCGGGTGTGTTTCATGGTGGCGGCGGCACGGTTAATCATTGTGGATGTTAATGCAAATGTACATGTGAATCCGCCCAGCCGCCAGTATCTTTAGAGAAATCGTCTGTTAAGGAACTAGTATGTTCAGAGCAACATTTTAGGTGAATGTCGTTCGTTGACATCTGATATGTTGCATACCGATTCTGATGTAATATTCTCCCAACCAGAGAAATTACCGCGGAACAGATAGTTGCACGTTGCTTGCGGCCTAGCCTTCAACATTAATTCTGACGGCAAAGTTGATCGTCGATACATGAAAGGTTTCAAATAATGCCACATAATCCTTGCTGCAAGTTACAGCAGACCATCTGTGTTGATATTATGAAACTTTCTTTTGTTTTTAGGGCAAGTCGTATCCATGATTTCCTAGTCGCATACCCAAACGCAGACGCCGGCCCGTTTTGGATTTCATCAATCGTCGCGAATGAACGAATGCGTAGTGTCATCGTGTGTGCGAGGCACCAAGCATGACTGTGGTATGTGCCGTGTCACTCGTGTATTTGCGGGGGGGAACGATTGGAGAGCTTGGCCCCGCTCCGTTATTGTCAAGTGCGGTTGAGAATTTCCCCTACCAAAATCAGTGTGATCGGAATAATGCCAATTTCGCGGTCATGAATCGCTTTGCATTTGACGCGTCTTTCTGCAATGGCATCCACTCTAGCCGGCGTGAAACATATGTGAGGCGGTTTTGGAGACCCGGTAATATCCGACAGCGCATTGCACGTCCTCAGTTCCGAAGACGCTTGGATATTTGAACTGTAGGTGACAATGTTTTCACAGGGAGCTTTGAAATTCATGAGGTGCAGCAGGAACGGCGTGCGTGTTATGGCGTTTCTTGTATCCTAACTGATCGCAGGTTTGAAACGAAAAAAGTCGCGATGGTTCGTCAGAATGACACCAAGATAGACTCGACACAACTTTCCCCTTTGGACTTGTGCTGCAGCTGATTTTATTTAGCGGGGCCACGACTTTACAGCGGTTGACAGTAGCAGGCTTCACAGCTGATATATCTTATAAACATTTGGGTGGCAAACTACCAGGTTTAACAGGTTCATTCGGTTCGTCAATGCGTAAAACCGGAATGTTTGTGGAATAGGTCTGCTACCGGCCTATGTGCTCACACAGCGTGATAAAAGTTTCAAGTTGAGGCTTAGCTGCATGAAACTGGAGCCTTGAAATGTTACCTTCAGCAGGGACCGTGATGAGAGTGGGGCAAAGGAAATCATGCCCCGTCCCTTCCCCCAAGATATTTATTAGATATAGAGCGATGTCGCAGGAATGTAGTCCAAATTCGTAGGATTTCGGAGACAATTTGATATCTGGCCCCATGCAGATTTCGGCACGCGCTGGACTGGCAAGACCACGTTTCGGTTAGAAATATGATTCTAGTAGTTCCCGCTCCTGGCATCAGAGACTCCTTGGCCATGCAGCGCATACTTGATCGCAAAGAATGAACCGCGTGGATCCTGGACTGGAATATTGAGTCAAACCGGGTACACGTATTAAGAGGCATCACGAACATCACTAAAAAAACTGCTGACATGTATCGTGTCACTGCCATAGCTGTGAGGAGCTTGTCAAAACATGGTTACAAAACTCATCTCTGGTTACGTTTGTGTATATTCCAGCGTTCAGTGTCGCCGAGCTTGACTTTCCAGCTTGGTGCGGTTATAACCGGTTTGAACCAGCTGCGCTCACAATCTGCCCGATCGCTCCACAACGGAGGGTTGGATTCAGACAGGCGGTGGATACCCTGTAGGAGTCGCGTCTGCGTTCTACTGAAACCGGCGGTGGTAACAAGGTTCACCGCCCCGTCCCGTTCCGTTCTGCTATTGTGCTGACGGTATAGCTGGTGCATCGACAGCTGTGGATGTTCAAGGATCCCAATTAATCTGCGCTGTACATATATGTGGTCGCGTCTGTTTGTCGAGACATTCTTGTCTCGTAGCCATATCAGCGGCCGTCCCGGACGTGGGACTCCTGACCCACCTGAGCTTTCACGCAGAGTGCACCCGGGCCAGAAGCTCCGCTGCCGATCTTGGTTCGGGGTGAGGACACCGAGGCTCTTGAGAAACGTTTCGTGCCATGGGCATTGTGTTACTTCCCAAAGTTAGGAGGACCTTGCACGTCTCCCGGAAGACCGCGGAGCCATGGTATGAGCGGTGTACCTCGACAGTGCGGGTGTTGACTGGCGGACGGAGTGGGGTCAACGACTCTGGGAGCTGGTCACGCGCCAGCGCATACCGGGCTGAACTGTGAAGGGGAGGGGCGGGGCTGGCGGAGCTGCGCCCTTTCGTCCTCCGCTGTCTCGTGGAGGACAAGTGCGCGGTGGGGTTTGTGGAACACTGTGGCAAGCCAGCTTGTGACGGGTTTGGCGCCGCGGGTCTGTTGGAGCGATCGCGCGGTGTGATCTGGTGGTCTGCGGAGGGGGTAAACATTTGAGCAAGAGAGCCTGTACCCTCTCACCATTGAGCTAGCGCCGCTGGGTCCCTGTTTTCATGTGTATACTCGCGGCTGAGTCGTCTGCCATCCGATGCCTTCAGTGATGAGCTGGCCCATTCCGAGGGCTCCGCTTAAATGAAGGCGGCCGAGAAGTTAGGTTTGGCTCGTGCGGTAAGACTTAAGATCTTCGTCGGAACGGTAAGCAAATGTGCGCCATCTCTGGTTAGGTTTAAGCGTGCGGCGGATGTGGACCAAAATGTCAAACCTTGTGCACTGTTGTGTTCACGATCATGAAAACGTGGGCTGGGACGACGCCTCGACTTATTTCCTTGTGGTGCTTATAAGGTTTGCCATTTTTGTTGCCATTCGTTGTTTGCTTCAAGGCGTCGGTCCTAAGTTTGTGCGTTATTATTATCTTAGCAACGGAGCATTCTGGTTTTTGTAGTGAATGTCCAACTCCAACAAATCCTGAGCAACTGAAATAGTGTCTCGTCGACACCTGTCGATGGCCTTGACGCATGGACAAAAACGCTTCCGAAATGAATGCCACTGTGCCGCAGCCACCTCCCACGGGGCCCGTGCGAAGTCCAAAACGTTTTAGAATGGCCACGGTTGAAGGAAACAACTGCTGGCGGAAAGATGAATGCAGATCCAACCCGGATAGCACGCAGCGCCTTCGTGTATGCACGCGCACATGAAGCACGCCCCATACGATATGCCCACCACGCGATTTCTCGGTGTAATTCCTTAACGGTACCGGCTTTGTTCTTTAAGCACCGAAGGAAAGCTGTTAGCTCGTGAAAAAATGACGCTGTTACGGATCAGCTGTGTAATCAGCGTCAACTGTGCGTTAATAAGCACGTGGATATAGGGTGCGGGAAGCCGGATGCGCCAACGCTGCACGTAGCATGAAATGATGGAAATAATGGCCTCCTCCCGTGGACGGTGACAGTTCATTAGCAACTAGTAGGTGACGAGCGCGCCACAGCGAGATACAAAGACAATGTTTCTCGTTTAAAATGGACCTAGGAGACTGTTCTAAGAAGAAGCAGTCGCTGTTCGCATCCTCGTTTCCGCAGTGGCTGAAGTTGTATAGGACCGTAATTGTGCACTACTCGCGCCGAAAGTGTCTTTTCCTCAGCTGCTGTACCTGGGCAAAAGCTATTCCTCGCAGTTGTCTTGCGTTTGCTGCCATACTTGGACTGTGGGCCCTGACTGCTGCCGCTGTTGCGTTTTTGGGTGCCGACCCGTCACGTATTTGAGCTATAACTACCAGACTTCACCCATTTCTTCCGCAGCTGCTGTACCTGGGCAAGAACTACCCGAAGGGTTACGACTACTTCCGCGACAAGTTGCGGATGGCGTTCGACAAGAACAAGGGCGTGACGGACCCGCAGCAGATCCAGGAGCTGCTCGGCAAGTGTGACAACATCGCCAGGGAGCTGGAGACGCTCTACATGATGCGTCAGTACCGCGTCGTCAACAAGCGCTTTCGGGAGGATCCCCGTAAGCAGCGCTCCTCCATGTAGAGGCGGCGGTGGGCGCGTCGCCTCTCCGCTCGAGCCTCGCTCGGGCCCCCAGAGGCGAGTCCGCGTCCGTGGAGAGCCGCAGAGCCGCGGGGCCGGGCCGCCGCCTCGGGCTCCCGATACTCGGTGCTTGCCTCGGCGCCGAGGCAAGCACGGAGACCGGTCTCGGCCTTGGCTTCCGCCGGCCCTGGAACGCGCCGTCGCAGCGCGTCCTCAGGGGCTGCGACTCGCGTGTTAGAGGAAGCCATGCCGGTGCTTCGTGACTCGACTCGCGCGAGTTGTAGTTCGAGTCGGCTGAGTCCCGGCGCCGCCACAGCGATGCTGGCACGGCTGGCGAGCCGCGGCGTGGAACGCCGGGGTGACTGGAGCCGCCGCCGCCGCGGGGCCTCACTGGAGCAACTGGGGCCACTCGGCGGCGCGCGCTCCGACCCGTTTGTACTTAGCGCTGTGAGGACTGGGAGGTGGCGCATGACTGAGGGGGGCGGCTGGGGTGCAGAGCCGGTTGACCGCCAGATTGTAGAGGTTCAGTTTGTGCAACTGCCGTCTACTTGCCAAGCGATCTGTGGACTGTTTTGATGTACCATTTAAGCGTTCGAAGCCATGTATTGTCATCGACCATTGAGCCCCGATCATATGTACTGCTTTATATCTGTCTGTGACGTGGTGCGTGTTTGGCAATGGCAACTCACATATGGCTCAGGGATGCGGTGCGTTCGCACGTGGCATTGGACACAGTCCTCTTAACGTGAGTGCGCACAAAATGTACATGCGTGTGTTGGTAAATAAACATATTTTGATGCGTATGCTTGAAAACATCCCACTCGCTAAACACACGTCGCGTTGTAACGCTGCGTATTCTGGCCAGATGGGCAGAGCACTCTCACCTCAGTGATGGCCTCAGTAAGGCTCCACTTACAGCGTCGATCAGCCGGACAGTGTCCAGACAGTGATGCTTAGTTTTTTATAGAAAAAACATCCCGCAGTGGGGGCATTTTAGTGAATCGCGTGGCCGGAACACAAAGCACTTGGGGTAGTCCGCGCTTCAACCTGGCCTCGGGGATTCAGCTGCGAAGCATTTCATCCAGCGTCAGTCCTTCGTCCACATCTTGACTTGTCCCCCATTTGGAACACTCTCAAGCCGAGCCTTTCGCTGACCGGTGGACACGACTGGGGAGTGAAGCGCGCGCTGTCCAGCGCTGCAAGGTGACCCGACCATTCGCTGCGGGTTGCAAAAACGAAGCTGCTGTTGCGTACTGCCCTTTGTCTTACCCGAGGGGCCGGAATGAGTCGGCCACCCGGTCGAAGCGATTATGGCATGCATGATGCCTGCATACAGCATGGGTCATATTTTGAGAGATTAAGTCCATAGCATGTGCAGAGTCTAGAAAACCGACATATGAAGGAGACACGCTCCTTCTCCTAGACGGCTTGTCCGATCGCCTTGAGACCTTAACCAACCAAATAAGTAGTGCGGCAGCAATATCAAGATCTGACCCAGGGTCAAACACCTCAAAAACGCGAAGGTAAAATTCGCATGCATAAGCAGACAGTTTAGACATCGGAACCTACTGTGCCGTTAGTTGCGAAAACTTCACCTTTGGTACGCCATCCCTGACTTCCTCGTAAAATTTTAAATTTGGTAACCTTAGGTCAGGTCAAAAGTCATCAGATTTCACAACCTACAAAATTATCGCTTGCAGACAACTCAGCTCTCGGAACCTGCTGAACCGATCATTGCGAAACGTTGAACACCACATATTCCTTATCTGATTGCCTCTTGCAGTTGAAAATCTGGCGACCCTAGGTCAGGTCAAGTCATCAAATTTCACAGGTTCCAAAATTATTGCATGCAGATTATTGATTTAGAACTGATTGCTCCGATAGTCTCCAAACCTTCACCATCCGATAGGACATACCTGGCGGTTGCGATGCATGCCATGAAGCTACACGCTATCGCTTTCTGTTGTGCCCAGGGCCGTGGGCCTTTTTGCGGTCGTGAACATTACAGCAGAAATATTTATGCATATTTTGTGAGCAAATGCTGGGTAATCGTCTTCTTTTTGATGAGCAAAGACACCCGAAGTACCCGGGACAAGACATATTCAATTTTCGGCACATTTTTGACAGGCGTTAATCTTTGTAATCACGCATTGGCACGGCCGCCCACGGCACGCATGGTGAAGCTCAAGGACCCGTTGACCAAAGCTGTGACGTCTTTTCCGTCCTTTTTGCCACCGTTCGCTTCAGACACTCGTCCCTCGGTGACAAGCTTCACACAGAGCGCAGAAAGCAAGTACCCAGGAAGGATTCTGAGGTCAAGCATCTTTCACAGCAGGAGACTGACCAGGCCGGTCCGCTTCGGCCAGATCCACCGAGCCTGCCCTCACAGCCGGGCGCCTCAGATCTACGGCATCCATCACAGCCGTGGCCCAGGCTCATATCGATTCGGCGGACTTCCCCACTTGCAGCCAGCAACCAACAAAAGGCTGCTGAAGAGGCCCGCACATAATCACGACAGAACGGTATTTGGGCACCACACACATTGACCATCCCCGCATCACCACGGCCACAGTTCTTGTAATCGCGGCGACATCGTGCACAACTCAGAATGTGACTCAGTAGAACACATTTGCTGACGACAAATTCAAACAACAAATCACATCCCTGACCTCATAAGGCCAGTCTACCCACGCTACACGTGTTGCTAGGATTAAGCATAAAAAGGCATGGCATAATTGTAAATGGTACCATATTTACGGTTTAAAGGGAAATCGAGTGCGGCGTACTGAATGATAAAATTTCGTATCAACTGGAGTGGTTGGTTTTGAAAACTGAGTTGTCTGCGACTAATAATTTTACTATTCGTAAATTTTTATGGCTTTTGCCTTGACCAAGGGTCACCACATTTTTCGACAATGAGGTATGGCACATCCAATAGCGAAGTTTTCACAGCGATCGGTGAAGTGGGTTCTGAAATCTCAGTTGCCTGCTTTTGCAAGCGAAACTTTGCCTTCGCGTCTTTGAAGGGTTTGGCCCCAGGTCACGTCCTGATATTGCCACCCCATTATTACCTCATGGCACAGGACTGGTTGGCGAAGGCCTCAAGGCGATCGGTCGAGGCGTTTCGGAAAACGAGCGGGTTATCTCCATATGTTGGTTTTTTAGAGCCCGTCCACGGCATGTCCTTTTTCGTGTAGAGATCCTACGCCGCGACCATGAAGCTGACGAGATGAGTCGCCCTTGAACTCGACAAAGCCCCTACCATGCTCCGGCCTTTGTCTACGGCTCCACCAGCCAGCACAGCTTCACGCCGCGAAGAAATCTACCCTTCGTGCTCGGCAGACCATGAGAAGCCGGGCTCATTTTTGGCGCCGGCCAGTTTTTACTAGCGTCGGGGCGACTTTTTGTAGCGGCCGACCGCCGTGTCTGGTCCTGCTGGTGGGCCCCTCGCATACACTGCGCTCCTCTCGCCGGCGTCTTGGAGTACTCACGTCTGTGTCACTCCGTGGCGACTCACGTCTGTGTCGCTCCCCGGCTACTAGAACTGCGCCGATCGCTTGCCCCAGTGTGTCTCGCCAGATGTCCGTTTAATCCGTACCTCGTCCCCCCCCCCCCCTCACCCACGCACCTGATGAACCCTGCCCGACTCGTGACAATGCACTTTCCTCGTGCTGTTTTAATGTCTGCGCTCCCATCATCGTGTGCTGTGTGGTGATTAAGGGACAGAGATCAAACATCAGAGATCATGCCAGAACGCCACCAGTGGAGGGCCGGGACGGAGACTCGTAGTGTGCTCGCTGTTGCACGCACTGGCGGCCGCGCGCTGCGCGCTGTCGAACCTCGCGCCACGCCATATATGGGTGGAAGTGGTCCACTGAGCGGGCAGCTGACATACAGTGACGTGCAGAACTTCGGCCATCGGTGAATGCATCCAAACCGAATGAGGGCATCGCCTTCATTCAAAAGCGTCATTTCGACGGTTGAGAACTTCGTACTCATGAACTGGATCAGAACCGACTCAGTCTACTACTCTGCACGCTGTGACGCCGACACGCAGCTAGCGCCTGCGGCAACCCCCGCACTCTAACACTGCGAGACCGTGCGGACGGCCACGGTGCCAACAGAGGCCCGCCGGGGGGGACGGCAGCGATCATCCGACAGCGGGCCCCGGGCTATTCTGGAGCGGTCGGCGTGACAGCGCCGGTGTCTCGCGGCCGCCCATTGGCGGAGCCCGTCGGCGCGGCCACCCCCACCGCCGGCCGCTATTCCGGGGCCGGGGCGCAGCCGCCTCACATGCCGGGCTGCGTGCTTGGGGTGGCGGGCTTCCGCGTGACCGGAATGGACTCCGCCGGTGCCGATCTACCGGCCAGAGCGCAGCGGCCGTGCTCGGCGCACGTTCAGCTACCCGATCGTGCGGGAAAATGCGGCCGACATACATGCACAGAAGCTGTATTGAAACACGTCACCGCCATCCGTCAACAGCGGTGAACAGTGCTGCGTGTGTTGCATTGAGTTGACGGGGTTTCAAGATCACATCGCACGGCGCACACACGCACGACCGGCGGCGCGGCGCACCGCAACGTCACCGAGCTCACAAACTACGGGGGAGGCGGTCAGCCCCGGCTCGCGCAGGTACTACATGTCCGACTCAACACACATACAGGGGCTGACCAACAACGGCATGTTAGGCACTAGATAAAGGCGTTACGATATTGCAGACGTTGTGATGCCAAGAGACGCACGTGCGCCCGCGTTCGCATAAGGCACTTCTTTTCCGCGTGGAAGCGTTTGAAATATGGGCAGTCAGCAGACGCTTGTTTCAAGCACAATGGTCACGACCAGCAGCCAAAGATAAGCAGGCTTGTAGTAAAAAGACAACATGATGGAATATGACAGAGCGCGCAGAGCAAACAGGCCACCTGTTTCAAAACGAGTACCAGCCATGTATAAATGCATACTTTTAGAGCAGAAAACAGCAACATCTGACTAAATCACATGAAAAACACACTGATAAGTTAAAACAATATTGTGAAGACGTCATGTTTGCGAGTTCAGCTCCCCAGCATCCGTGGGTGCGCGGTGCTAGTCACAGTATCGACAGTCGGAGCAAACCCTGGCCGCTGCTTCAGCACGGGGCGGCCAAATGCGAACCCGATCGACCATGGCCGGCTGGGCACGGCGTGGTCGCCAGGGTGATGGCCAATACGCATCCACAGCGTGGCGAACACCACTAACGGCGGCAGAGGGGTGGGCGCGACCTGGACACAGCGGCAGAGGGGTGGGCGCGACCTGGACACAGCGGCAGAGGGGTGGGCGCGACCTGGACACAGCGGCAGAGGGGTGGGCGGGACCTGGACACAGCGGCAGAGGGGTGGGCGCGACCTGGACACAGCGGCAGAGGGGTGGGCGGGACCTGGACACAGCGGCAGAGGGGTGGGCGGGACCTGGACACAGCGGCAGAGGGGTGGGCGGGACCTGGACACAGCGGCAGAGGGGTGGGCGGGACCTGGACACAGCGGCAGAGGGGGTGGGCGGGACCTGGACACAGCGGCAGAGGGGTGGGCGGGACCTGGACACAGTGGCAGAGGGGTGGGCGGGACCTGGACACAGCGGCAGAGGGGTGGGCGGGACCTGGACACAGCGGCAGAGGGGTGGGCGGGACCTGGACACAGCGGCAGAGGGGTGGGCGGGACCTGGACACAGCGGCAGAGGGGTGGGCGGGACCTGGACACAGCGGCAGAGGGGTGGGCGGGACCTGGACACAGCGGCAGAGGGGTGGGCGGGACCTGAGCATGGCGGCAGGAGTCGGTCCACGCGTCGGCGCCCGACATCACCAGCAGGGATAGTACAGGCGTGAAGCCGCTCACCAGTGCCGCCGGTGCCCCACCGAGCCGCCCTGGGTCGCCGCCGGGGGCGCCAGCGGGCCACAGGCGCCTCCGGCGTGACGTCGAGCAGGCCGCCGCCGCGCGGGTAGCGCGGTATGCGGCTCCTCGAGACGCTGGGGTGACGGCCGGAGGGCGGGGGGAGGGCTACAGGCAATCCAGCGCCGATGACAGCGTGGCGAAAGAAGACCTGACACACCCGATGCTGTACACAGAAAGAGGGCATGGAGCAGTGGGCAGGGACGGAGAAGAGAAGGAGAAGGGCCAACATGATATCGTGAGCGCCGTTGGCGTACAACACTAACGTTTGACGCGCAGTTAACATGAACGCTTGGCGTAACAATTAACGCCGTTGGCGTGCAACCTGATAACGTTCGCTGCTGGCGCAAAACACAACTGCATCTGGCAGGGCTCCCGACCGTCCATACTGAGTGAGACAGAAGAACCAGGGGACCAGGAAACACGAACCTTAACCACGAACGACTTCAGACCCAGCTGGGAAGCCCGCAGCGGCACGGCCAAGCTGCACCACAGGCTCCGGTACCTAGTCATCAGCTGACGCCGATCAGTCGCCATGACAACGCCGCCTCGTCTGAGGCGGAACACCGAGCGGAAGACACCAGATCCAGGGCAAACAGACACATTCTCTGACGGATCAGAACACAACGGCAACGTAGTGACAACTCGGCCACGCATCGGCCAGCCCACACCGGAAGACGGCCGGCCCCGAAAACGAACGGACAGCGATAACAAGCCCACAGCGGGACAACACTGTGTAACGAGTCGGTAGTATACGTCTTCACGGCGGTCGGAATATGGCACTTCCGGAAGCCTCTGAACGCACCGCATAAAGGTGGGGTTCCCCAGGCCAACCACGACACGCTGCCAAAACGGACAGCATAAAGAAACAGGCGGCATGACTAAAAGCGTGTCACAGATGACACCTAAAATAAACCATTCAACCTCAAACAACCTTCGTTTGGCACTGCGGCATCGCCCCCGGCAAGCTTGCACTAGCGATCTACTTTTAAAGATACTGAGCATCGACACACAGTGTACGGCTATTAAATAGCCGTACCAACATTCGACTACTGAGAAGACTAGTAGCGTAACACATGCGGAAAAAACAAAGCCACATACATTCTCTCAAGCGTCGCCATAGCACCAATCCAGCACCTCAGAGAGGCCTCCTCCGCATCTGAAGACAGCCTAAGCCCGCCGCCCGAGTCGCACCAGGGGCGAGCCCTCTTCCGCGCGCCCAGCCCCGCACCACCACTCCCTCCCGCCGGGGCCTGTGTCACGTGACGACGGCGGCGGCGGTGGCGCGGGCGACGAACGGCGCCGTCTCGCCGTTGGTGTCGGCAGCGTCGAGCCTGGTCTGCGGCGGCGGCGGCGACCGGTCGGCGGCGGTGGCGCCAGCTGGTGGCCGGCCGGCCAGCAGCGGCGGCGGCGGTTCCAGACAATCGACAGCTACCCAGCGACGCCGGTGCAGCACGCTGGCCACGCGCAGCAGCTGGGGACGGCGACGACGGCTGTCAGTGACGGCACCGGACGGTCGTGTCGTCTCATGGCAGACAAGTGGCGAGGCTGCCGAAACCTCCCGCAGATGGCTAGAGGTGCTCGCTGACGGCGACGCAGCGCTGCTATCCACACGTGGGGCTCAACTCACACTGACGTTGACGGAATGAGGGGCCTGGCCGGGCGCCACCTATCGCCGGAGCTGATCAGTGCCACAAATGCCACTAAAGTGAGTACGAAGCCGGCGGATGGAGCGATGACACAAACATGGCATTGCGACGCCAGGGTACGAAAGGGCGACACCCGGGCTGATGGTGGAAGGCCCAGCCGGCCTACGCCTGGCTCACAGCGGTGGGGCACGCGCTTGACAGCGGTGGAGCACGCGCTTGACAGCGGTGGGGCACGCGCTTGACAACGGTGGAGCACACGCTTGACAGCGGTGGAGCACACGCTTGACAGCGGTGGAGCACACGCTTGACAACGGTGGAGCACACGCTTGACAGCGGTGGGGCACGCGCTTGACAACGGTGGGGCACGCGCTTGACAACGGTGGAGCTCACGCTTGACAGCGGTGGAGCACACGCTTGACAGCGGTGGGGCACGCGCTTGACAGAGGTGGAACACACGCTTGACAGCGATGGGGTACCCGCATCTTGCCAACCAAGCACAACAAAGTCCCCACAAATCAAATGTTTTACTCAACCTGTAACATAAATTTCACATTGGAAAGGCTCATGCATTTCTAGGTGTCAGCTGATGGTCAGGCATTGAACATTACAAACGTCCACATCATTGGACATTGGGCACAGCAAACGTGCACATTCCTGGGCACATACGAAACACACAACACACTGCAAGTCCAACGTGGCTACATATGGGCATTCTCGCAAAGCTCCCCTTCAGCAATTCCAACGGCAATGACGGACCATGTTACTTGGTCAACGAGCACGCCAGGCCACACGACCCGAGGTGTCGCGACCTTCCATTCGGCTAAGTGTCGAGTGCGCAACAACTACACCCACAGGAGGAAGTAAAGCAACCAGACAGCGAGATCGGCTA
This sequence comes from Pollicipes pollicipes, assembly GCF_011947565.3. NCBI lineage: Eukaryota > Metazoa > Arthropoda > Thecostraca > Pollicipedomorpha > Pollicipedidae > Pollicipes > Pollicipes pollicipes. Next base: position 43,136,829 of record NW_023596921.1, on the reverse strand, counting down.
TTAGGCGACGCAGACAAGCATTGGCGAAACACTCCCAAAAGACACTGAACAAGCCACGCCCGGCCTAGCGACACGCCCGGGAGCAAGCCACGCAGCGCGTCTGCGCCTGGACTTGCGGCATGCGTGGGCCGAGGCGCAATCTGTGGCGCGGCACAGGGACGGCTGCGGGCTGCACGAGCCAAGCGGGGTCGCAGCTGACGAGCGGCCGGCCGAGGGCAGCACGAGCGGGGCCGGACCCGGGCGCGGCCGGCCCCGCATGGCGGACACACACGCACGCCACAAACCTTCACCTGGTGCCCGGGCGCTAGGCCCGCACGGGCTCGTCAGTGTCGCACGGCTTGGGCACGCCACAGTGCACCTAGAATTGGGACGGCAGCGCCGTCACTCAACCTGGTCTGGCTTTGGAACCTGCCCTGGCGGCTGGCACGTCAACTAACGGTTCATCCACTCCGCGGAAGGTGGCTTGAAGCGCAAAACAATTTGCTTCGAGCTTTAGTTAACACGTCTCCGCGAAGCTGGTCCCGAATTATGGTTGTGCAACTTCTTCGTCATACAACCACCACCAACGCAGTCCTTTCTACATAACTATGCAGGCGTACTTATCTCATGCGGCGGGTCCTTTGTACATCACGTGAAAACAAGCCAGTCAGATTTGATATGCATATATATATATGCAAGAAGCATGGAGATGGCAGGCTTCACCTGATCAACATCCATCCATAGTTGCACGCATTCCTCCATCCTTGCACTTACGTGTCATATTTTGACCTGAATGCGTCAAACACAAAGACTACCACCGAGACATCCAGCGTACACCTATCGTTCTCCCACCAACAGAGGGCGCGTGCGCCGTAAGTGTGGCCTCAGCTGCGCACACATCGCGTGTCGACAACGCCGCCGCCGAGCCGCGCGCGGACGCTCACCTTGGGCTTCTCCACGGCCACCAGCCGAAACTCGTAGACGAACGTGAGCAGGTAGAGGGCGAATAGCAGCGCCAGACACCACTCGGAGGAGGTGCTGCAGATGTGGTACTCCCAGCCGTGCAGGGGCAGGCCCCACTCGCTGTCCGGGATCTCTGGAGGACGCGCCAGACGGAGTCGGCAGCGGCACACACGGCCCGCTGTTCGGGATCTGACCCAGCTACACCCTTCCGCACAGATCGTATTCGACTCACGTTCCGCTGGCACGAGGTAGGTGAACGGGACCGGGTGATGCCTCACATACCACGGCGGGTAATTTAGTTCTACCGATGATACTGACACGGACCAGCTCCGCTAGTCTGCTTAGCGAACTGTTAACGGCTTGTAGAACTAGTCAGAGGTGTGTCGTCGCATGCTCTTGCGGACCCCGCCAACCCTAACACCCTGATGTCACAGACCAACGCTTTGCCCGGGTCATATCCGATCTTACTCGATGAGTTATGCTTCCTCGAAGCATTCCTTGCACAATCCGACCCATTACACACTTGGGCCAAACGCTCCCACTGCCGCCCTGACGAGTCACAGATCCCGACCGCGCTCTCCGCTGACTTCAGGAGTAACAAGTCCTGACCCCCCACTGCCCTGGAGTCACAGGTCCTGACCCCGCCTCACTGACCTGACAACCCACAGGCCCTGACCTCCCCCTCCCCCTCCCCCGCTGACCTGAGGCGTTGCAGGCCTTGATCGAGTCCTGCAGCCGTTTGCTGAACTCTGTGGGCGTGGCGGCGGCGCACGCCCAGCCGCTGACGAAGAGGCCGGTGCAGGTGGCGGCGATGAACAGGCGGACGCCGGTCAGCCACGGACGCGTCATGTCCGGCCGCGTCTTGTACGTGATCGGCACCTGGCGGCGGGCAGAGGCTACCCTCAGGGGACGGTCCGCCGGTCGCGGCCGCTCCGGGCGCCGGGCCCGGCCGGCTGGACGGCCAGCTGGGCGCGCCATTTGGTGACCGGGATCCGTGGACCCGAGCATCTGTACACCGACTCGGTGGTCTCCGGCGTGCGCTTGATCACCGGTCAGCTCTGGCGGATGCCAACACGCCGTCACACTTCGGTAACGCGCGGCCCAGCTGGTCTACAGCGAAGCAGACCGAAGCCAGCCGGTCGGCTGTGGGTCACCGCAGCCGTAGCCAACGCGGTGGGGCGTTACCGAAGGTGACGCCCCAGCGCAGGAGACGGGCGTCATAACGGCGCACGCGGCCGTCATCCCACAGTACCTGAATCCAGCAGTAGAAGACGCCAAGGAAGAAGGCGAGCATGGCGCCGAACAGGTGCATGCCCAGCACGTTGGTCTCCTGAAAGTTGCCGACGATGCTGATGCCGAGCGCGCCGCACATGCCGCAGAAGAAGCCGCCCTTGTTGAGCCAGCGCTCCCAGCGGGCGCGCGCGTGGCCCACGCTGTAGTAGTCTTCCACCAGGCTGTACCGGATGTACACGGTCAGGCCAACTGCAACACGGCCGACGTCGGGGTAGCGAGACTCACGCGGTCGAGGCGGCGGCGCTGTCGTCACCACTCGCCGCGGCAGCATGGGGCCGGATCGCACGCGCCCCGCTCGCCACGAAATGTGGAATGTGACGTCTGTTTCGACGCTTGTCAACCGCTGGACAATCAGGCGTGCGAGCTTCAGAAATTGAGCGGCAATAGCTGGGGCAGCAGCAATGATTAACGCTGGGAACACTGATGGAGAAACAAAGACCGGTGATGAATTGCGCGGGTGATAAATTACTGGAGCGTGCCTGCTTCATCACAAACGACGGCTATAATCAGTCCCACGACCGTTGGGGTAGTTGTGGCAGCATGGGAAACATACGTGACAGATGAATCAATAGGACACGTCATGAGGCGGGGGGGGGGGGGGGGGCACAACACAAACGACAGTGGAGGAAGTCAACAGCATGCGAGACAGTGAGGAGTCAACAGCACGTAAGGCAAATTGAACAGTAAACATCCGGCATGGTAAGCAGGTACGTTATCGGCACAGTGCACAGGGTTCAGGGTTCTAAAGGCCGCTGTGCGGCGGCGCAAGTACTGTGGAACGAGCGCAGCAGCCCTGCAAGTGCAGCAGGCCGGGCCCGACAGAGGACAATGGGGAGAGGGCGACGGGTGGTCTTACGGAGCACGGCGGTGATGTTGAGCAGCTGGCCGAAGATGCAGGACTCGGGGGCGCAGGTGCCGCCGTCGCTGATGTACGGGAAGTTGGGCTTCACGTGGTCCAGCTGCACGGCTATGGCGTACCTGTCGCACGGCCGAGGCCGACGCGGCACAGGTCAGAGGTCGGCGGGTTCAGGGTCACGCCAGCTGACCCCAGCCGAAACGAGGTGCGGTGGCGGCAGGACACACTCGGAATACGAGGCGACCGTGCCGGAAATATACACAGTGCAGGGGAAAACGAGAAAACTGATGCTTGGCACGATGGAACAGAACGGAGAACATCGTAGTTCGAAATTAAAGTAAGTAAAATATAATCATGTCGGGACGGGTCAAAGTGGCCAACCATAAAATGCACTTACGTCGTGAAGAACGTAACAACGAATCCGATAAAAACGCAGAGGGGAAGCACGTACAGGTGCCGCCAAAGCCCCATTCTGCAGCTAAAACAGAGAAACAAAACGGGATCATATAAGCAACCGGCAGCGGGCTGAAACATTGGAGGTCACCTTGTGGGCACATTTGTCATTGACGATGGTTTGATTACAGTAGTTCTGGGTGGGCTGGTATCGACCAACCGAACAATAATACCAAGACGTCAGCACATATTAACAACCATGCATATCAAGACTTTCAACGCCTTCAAACGGCCGGCGGTTCACAGTACCTACAGGACCCACAATGCCCACAATACACCCACAATACACCCACAATACACCCACAATACCCCACAATATTTTCACCAGAATTCCCCACAGTATCCACCCTCAACACTCTACAGCGTCCACCCACAATATCCCACAGCATCCACCCTCACCACGGCAACCATAGCACCTATTCTAGTACGGTGCCGGCCCGCCGAAAACGCACGGGCTGCTGCTGCTGCACTGCCGGTGCCGGCGGCCAGAGGCAGACCGGGGCCGTGCGACACCGCCGACGGCGCCGCCTGAAGCCCCACTGGCCCACGCGAGCGAACAACACAACTCAGAGACGGCCAACTGAGCATCGACAGGTGCAGCGGCGCCCCGAACCGTGCGCACACAGCTGGCGGCGTTAAGTCCCGAGTGACGAAGCGTCGGCGATACGAGTCTGGCGGACAGACTGGCGGCAAGCCCGGCCGGTGACCTCCGGGTCACCTGAGGTGACATCACGGGCACAGTTGTGGACGTTTGTTTGCGATAGACAATGTTGCCCTGGGCCTGGCCTGACGCGGCCTCGCGGGCCGGCATGCGCCGCGCCGCGGCGGCCGGACTGGCCCAGCCCGCCAGGCCGGCCGGCCGGACGGTCGGCGATCTCGACCGCTCGTTGGCGGGGGGGGGGGGGGGGGGCGTCACCGACGGGCGCCAGACAGCGCCACACACCGGGGCAAGCCAGCTGTTATCGACCGCCCGCGCAGCCAGACATGCGCGTTATCGACCGCGCACGTGCGCGGGCACGCGGGGTTCGATCACCACACAATGTATTGGCCCGTCTGAGCTGCCGGCTGCGGTTGGCAAGCGGGGGGGGGGGGGGGGGGGGAGGGAAAGTGCGGGTGCTTTGAAACCGCCACGAGCGCAGATACGGACGCGCACTCCCACGCGTAAGATTAAACACTCAAAACGCACACAATCGAGTCACCAAGGTCAAAGGCAAGAAGCAGGAATGGACAGGCAGTTCTGACATTCTAAAAATAAAACCAAGACATCGAGGACAAATGACAAGCGATGAAAAACACGACATTTGGAAAGGATCACACCCCTCGACGTCGCTGTTGAAAGACATGGCTATGCAGGTTTCCCGACTTGCACAATGCCCAATCTCGTACGACACGCCAACAGTACAATGAAGAAATAATGGAAAACAACGCCATTCAGCGCAAAACATATAAGTATAAAATATAAACCTAAAAAACAACACGGCAACGGTAAGGAAGAGCATGTAACAGGATACGCTCGCATGTCCTATGTAACGATCACTTGCATCAATCGTGGAAAACAGAACATAGCCAATCCATGGGAAGGAAAACAGTGCAAAAGAAGTTTCTGGAAAAAAAAATATTGTCGCTTCAGCTTGGAAGGCACCACAAGTAAAATCCTGTCCTGGCAGATCAAACCAAGACAGATAAGAATAAGTGACGCCTTTCTCTTTCCCACGTTCCAGCAATCACTAGTAGACGTTGTTTTGGCATCAGTGGCATTGCTCCGAATGGCTCGCCGCGCAAACCCACCGCCCTTATGGTGCGGCATGGTGTTTTCCGCATATTAAAATACTGCCACGCCCCCTCACCCTCCCGCGTCAGGCCCTTCTTCTCCTTCCCCTCCCCCCCCCCCCCCCCCATATACGGCCGTCCTCGACAAGCCGGCAAGATCCGAGTGCCGTGTCCGGCACACCACCAGCTGAGCCGACCACCGACCTCAGGGTGTCCGGCACACCAGCTGAGCCGACCACCGACCTCAGGGTGTCCGGCACACCAGCTGAGCAGGCCGACCTCAGGGTGTCCGGCACACCACCAGATGAGCCGGCCACCGACCTCAGGGTGTCCGGCACACCACCAGATGAGCCGGCCACCGACCTCAGGGTGTCCGGCACACCAGCTGAGCCGGCCACCGACCTCAGGGTGTCCGGCACACCAGCTGAGCAGGCCGACCTCAGGGTGTCCGGCACACCACCAGCTGAGCAGGCCGACCTCAGGGTGTCCGGCACACCAGCTGAGCCGACCACCGACCTCAGGGTGTCCGGCACACCAGCTGAGCAGGCCGACCTCAGGGTGTCCGGCACACCACCAGCTGAGCAGGCCGACCTCAGGGTGTCCGGCACACCAGCTGAGCCGGCCACCGACCTCAGGGTGTCCGGCACACCAGCTGAGCAGGCCGACCTCAGGGTGTCCGGCACACCAGCTGAGCCGGCCACCGACCTCAGGGTGTCCGGCACACCAGCTGAGCAGGCCGACCTCAGGGTGTCCGGCACACCAGCTGAGCCGGCCACCGACCTCAGGGTGTCCGGCACACCATCGAGTTGCGCAGACAGTCGACCTCACGGAACGGAGGCGAGTCCATCCATTTTTCCCGTATGACAAAAGTGATAATTCCTCGCTTGTTTGACAACGCGTGTAACCCCTCATGCTATCACCGGTGGCATACCCTGGCGGGAACCGGGCCCGCGCCACGGTGCTCCGTATCCTTTAAGAGGAGGTCCACCCATCTTAATGCTAGCTGCATTCGACAGTGTTTCAAAGCTTATCCAGCAGGGTTTCCAGAGATAAAAAACAACTTTGTGTCACCAGAATCTTTGTTCTCCGGTGACCTCTGCACGCAATTCGCTGGCGTTAATCCGTTGTCCTCTGACCCCGAACCAAGACATCTGACCTGCCCGGCTCATTTGTGAAGTCTGAGGTGCTTAGATGCTGGACTGACTGCCGCCCGATTCGACGCTGATTGGCCGATTTTGAACAAGGGAAGGGGCAACAAGTAGTGAACCCCAAGCCTGGGGTGTAATAGCATGACAAAATGCGCGTGGAATATACGCGTGGAATCGCGCACAAGAATACGCGTGGAATCCTTGCTACGCAAGTGGCCGAATATTGGAACACTGCATATCGGGGATAGCCATTTCAGCCTGCGCGGCTGCCGGGCCTGGGGCGGCCGGCACACGGCCGGAGCGGACCGCAGCGAGCCCACCGGCACACGGCCGGAGCGGACCGCAGCGGGCCCACCGGCACACGGCCAGAGCGGGGCAGCCGGGAGGCGCCGCGTGCCGTGCGGCCGTGCGGAAGTGCACACAGACTGCAGACGTCAGCGGCGATAGCGCGCACGGCGCACACTTGACCTTCAGCGATGACCCCCGGGGGGGGGGGGAGGGGAGGTCAGTCGCACAGAGTCGGTCGTCACGCGGTGGCAGTGGCGCGGGGCACGGCCATGGCCGCGCCCGGCACGGCCGCACCGGGCACGCCGGCCGGCCCACGAGATCTGACGTCACGCTTCGGCCGGCCTGTGAGATCTGACGTCATGCCCGAGGCAGGCTCCGCCGCCCTGGGGTGCGGGGTGGGCAGAGAGCAGAGCCGGACAGAATGGCTGCCCCCAGCGAGGCTATGACGACTCGCCCTCATACCAACTCGGTCGTCGTCGTCAATATGGGCTGTATGCTGCCCTCAGTTGGTGAGGCTTTATGGTGGCATTTGCCTCACAGCCTAGCAGGAAGGGTGGACACTGCAGGAATCAAACCCTTACCCCAGGTTTTCCAGATGTGCAGCTTAACATGACACTTTTTGCACCAGTAGGAGGCCCAAGGATGTAATGTATGAAATGCCACTTACAAGGTGTCATGTACAATCTCAGTGGAGTGCTTGGTTAATGCACATGCCAGTGTAGTTTGGGGGTCCCTGGGCAAAGCCTGACGTTGGCAGACTTTCTTTGACCAGCCCTTGCCCAGGAGATAGCAGCAGCTGGGAAGTGGTCATCATCCTGCCCTGAGAATGTCAAGCAGTGCCTGCAGTGAAGTCTCGTCTGCTTGAAATAGCCCCTTCATTCAGGTGATATTTCACAAGGAAAGGTTAAGGACATGTTCGGGTAATGCACCTGCTGTGCCCACACTTAGGTCTGAGAGTGCCCATTGGGCACTCAAAGTGTTTTTTTGATACTGCCCTCATGCACAGTGATCTTATCAAAATGAATAAGAAATACACAAGTTAGGCAGGCACTGACATACTTTTAACATGACACATTTTAGGAAAACAAGATGAAGGTTATCATGCACCATTACATGAAGTCCCAGGCACTAGGGAGGTCATATTAACACCCATGTATTGAGAGGGACACTGCAACTGCAGAACAATTCATGCAACTATGCACACAGTAAATGCTCACGTCATCCACCCACACATCCACAGGATGCCACGTACTGTCAATATCATCACTGACCAGGTGCTTCATCCTGGCCAGAAGAGGCATGCATTTTGCCTGATACATCTCCAGTGTGAGCTACCACCCATCATGGGCATGAACACTCCTGCTGAGTAACCTTGGAAGAACATGGAACACAAGCCCTCTCAACAGAATAAACTGTGCAGCATGCTGTCACATTTTGTTTGAGTTTGGCCTGGACAAACAGCCTGGAATAATGTTTTAAATTACAGTGGCAAATGGATTTCAAGCAGTGAATGAAAAAATAATTGAAATACAATACAAATGATTTCAATTGTTTTCCTTATCAAGCACAAGGTAAGACATCCAACATCAGCATTACTTTTCTTATTATGATAACAGTAATTATCATTATTCATGCTGCTGCTGTCAGGGTTGTGTCACAGTGCACTAAAGTTCAAGAAAATATCTTACTACATGTTTTGTAGCAATGCAGAGGGACGTTGCTTGAGAAGTTTACACCACAACATTAACTTTCAGTACCTGAGGTGGCTCTCTACTGCTAGATAAGGTGCAAAAAATGTTATCAACATTCATACAAAACAGCTGTTATTAGTTGAATATTCCTACTCTTATCAGGTATGGACGCAAATGATAGCGAAATTACAGCAAAATAGTCGTAACCGCATGGTTAAGTCTTCACAACCCTGTAAGTTTATAGATGACAGGCTGTAAGGCCTGTAGACTAAACCTAAGCAAGTGAATGCGGGCAAAGCCAATGTAAAACGTACCTGGCTTGGCCAGAAGACTGGGAAGAGTCTTGCGCCATACACGTCACCATTGTAAAAAATGTCCAAACTGGGCTTCAAGAATATAACTTAAGGGCTTACATGGCTTGGCTGTTTGATTCGCCCCAACTGCGGGGCAAAAGTTACTCTCCTTGCTACTTTCGCCAGCACAAGTGAAAGCTCCATCCACAGACGCCCACCGCCCACTCCCGCCGCTTTATGACAAACTCAAGGCCGAATCCTAAGCCAGCTGATTCAGCCGATTGATGCTGTTAAAATCGTGCTCTTCTTCTGTACGCTCGCCCCAAAGTGGCTAACGGCCACGACAGACGGGGCTGCGCGCGTTAGATACACGCGCATGTCTACGGGAGCTGGCCCAGGCCTGGAAAGATGAATCCGACAAAGAAGTACATAATTGAATTATCCCAATAAAAGGCATCGTGACTTATTTTTGTGTGTATGTGCTATGCGTAATCTTGTGTTAAATGCCCTATTTTTAAGACTCAATTCGGACCTTTTGAATAAATGGATTTCTGAGACCAGAGCTTACGCTAAGCAGTGCTTGCTTCGTGAGCCCTGACCTCTACCATCCAATCGCGCTACTCAAGGTCAACGAAAAAATTGCGTGGCGAAAGGTTCCCACGCTGCAATGTTCAGCACGGTCAGCCCTGTCCCCTCACGTCACCTGACCTTTAGCGCGGCTGCTGCCACCTGCCACAGGCATGCCTGTCAAGACCACACCGCGAGCGCTTGAGGCGACTTGACCTCACCCTTCCACGAGTGGGTGGGCCGGAAGGCAGGCACTCTAACCAACTGAGCCATAGGGACGAACTTCGGCGCAAAGTGCCGGGGTTTGACTCATGGAAGATTAACAACGCAATGGTTCCCGACTGTAAGGGCTGTTCGACATTCCGCTGGGTGAGGCATGTCTCGAAGACTGCCGAAATGCAGCGACAGACCCCGGCTCCGGCCCCACCGTGTGGCGCGAGAGTTCACGACCACTCACCGCCCGACGATGGTGTTGGTGTTCACGGCTCGGACAGGGGCACCTGGTGCCTCAGGTCCTGCTCCCGAGCCAGCCACCCGCGCCAAAAGCCGGCTCTCGAATGTCGAGCGGAGCTGGCACTGCTCCGCGCCGGTATCGGCCGCCCCGCCCACGCCCCGCCCCGCTCGGCCCGTGGGTCCGGTGGGCCGCCACGCCGCATATCCGGCATGATTCGTCAGAACCGCAAGTCGACCTTCCGCCGCTTCCCCTCCAGAGGCGTCACCTTCATCATAGCATTCGTTTATTCGGTGTTCACAAAAGGCACAAGGCGCTGGCATCACGCCCCATTTGTACAGTATATACACCGGTAATGGTATATGTATAAATGAATATACGTTATCTGGATACAAACACGCACCATGTAGCGGCGTCCCATTGTAAAACACCGCGGCCGCAGCTGCTGCGAACGCCCAGCGCCCAATACTGAGTGGAATGCGACGGCCCACCGCAGAACGCAGCCTGACCAAGTCCGGTCAGGCCAGGTCAGGTCAGGTCGCGACCCCCGGCTTCGGCGGCGGTCGTTATCAGACTGGAATGGATAGCGCCTCGTGCGCGAGGCGCCGGCCGCTAGCAACGCGGCACACGCAACATAAAATACGCTCGCGGCGCTTAACAAGCAACAAATCGGATCACAACAGCGGCGCCACTCCCGCTAACGTCACGCTCGCGCCCGTGACGTCACGGGCCGGTCGCAGTGATGTCGCGCAGCGGGCGGCTCACGGCAGGTACTCGACGTAGTTTTCGGGCACGAGCCCTGGATGGCCATTCAGTGTGCCCTCCAGCCAGCCAGGCTCCCGCGATGGCCGAACTGGGGGCACAGCCGGGGTCAGCTGTCACGTGGCAGAGGTCACGTCAAGGATGCTGCGTCTGCAGTTACAGCGCAGTCGACACGCGACGAACGAAACTGAACGTCGTTTCTAGACGATAGGAACGGGCCAGTGTTGGGTCACTAAAGAGCGAAACGAACTTCTCGCCAATCCGGGTCTCTTCGGCCTGCATTCAACGCGATAGCGAGGCTTGTCTTCAAGCCAACGTGCAGCACGCAGCACATCGCGCTTCAGCTGACAAACGATTTGCGTAGAGTTCCGCATCCCACCGCAACGCACAGTGAAGCCGAAACGGCACGCAGAAGGCAGCACAAGCCCATCGCCGGCCACAACACGTCGCGCAGGCGACGACGCGGGACCGGTGGGCCAGTTCACTCGCCGTTGTGGAACGGCCGATCGGCGCCAGCCGGGAGCCAGCGCGCGCGGCCCTCCGCCCCGTCCGGCGCTCACCGTTTGTGATGATCTGGTTGGGCTCGAAGGACAGCTCCGATTCGTTCTCGCCGACGCAGGCGTACAGCGTTCGAACCCGCCTGAAACGGTGATTGAGTGAGCGCGGCTGGTTGTCCGGCGTCCGGAGGCTGACAGAGACGGAGTGCGCGCGGGCGGACGGGAGCGGTCAGGCACGGCAGACCGAAACAGAACATAAACCATGCGGTGAGCGAGCTGGCAGCAGGGAACGTGACATATTGGCGAGTGTAATTAACTGGAGGGAGCACACAAAGTTCGTGAAGGTGCACGATGCATAACACAAAGACGAAGATCAGTTTGTCAACGCGCTGAGCTCCTCCCCGACCTCCCGTAACCCCTCGCTGAGTCCTGCTCGAGGTCTGACAGATCTGACACGCGTCAGCGGTGGTATTGGCACCCGCACATAGCTGTGTCCAATTTCTGACTTATCGCGCCTCGACGCTACAATCGCCGACAGAACTGGCGCGGTTCCCAACTGAAACTAACTGGGTCCAAAAGTGCTGTCAGTCCGTCAGTTCGCTGATCGTGACGTCGCCCTGTCATGGCGCACCCTTGGCGGATGCGCTTGCGAATCGCTGGCATGGGACGACTTGGACCGTAACCCCGTCTCCACTCAGCCTAAACGACCGACGACGTTAAGGTCAAGGCCACGTCACCGAAGGATACGAAAAGCGCCCGCGAACCTCCACTCCATTCTTCGGTGAGTTCAGCCATCGGAGTAGGGGGTCGTGTGTCAGTTCGCAACTTCCGGATCTCGAACCGGGCTGACGACTCTTCCTTAGAAGCGCGCTATCTGCTTCCTGACACACACGGCGCGTGTTATCGCCACCCGTTAGCGGTTATGACCGGCGTTGTTTGCGTCGCAGGCCGCTGGCAGCCGGCGGGCCGCCAGCCGCCAGCGGCCTGCAAGCGGCGCGCGCCGGTGCACGCCCGGACGGTGACGTCACGCGGCCGGAGACCGAGCAGCCCGGCGACGCGCGTCTGTCGCTGTATCAACACGATGACGAGCCAGTGATATCGCAACTGGTGGCGTTCGCTGGTTAACGATACCAATGCCCGTCACCCGGGGCCGTCTGCTGGCTTTGTTGTGCGAGACCTGGTTTGCTGCCGGGTGATGCGATAGGCTGGGTGGGTGGTGCTCTGCGGTACGGCACCGCCTCCGTGGTGAACAGTGAAAGGGTACGAGCTGGGCTTGACACCGAGACCCAAAAGCGCGGGCGTCAGTTTTCGAACCGTTTTCATGTCCACGCCGCAACGGCCTGACTAATCCGGCAGGGGTTTGACGAGGCGGCACTCCTGCCGTCGGACACGGAATCGCGATCAGTGACACAACGTGATCACAATCGTGATCACAATGTCCGAAGTTGGCCCACCAGACGTAAGCTGCGATTCTCCTTTCACTGGCAGGAAACAACGCGGCGCACATGATCCGTGGGTGTTGGAATGTCACTGCAACTTGCAGACTTCGCGGCGGATAGAGCGGTCAATGCCAGTATGGATCATCACACAACGCATCATACAAACTGAATACTCTTGAAGTGATGACCAGCATTTTCCAAACCCTGCCAATGTTCGACATGTCGCTGATACCTACATCACGCGGCCATCGCGTCTCGTGTCGATGCCGCACAGGTTTGCCGTGAGAACGCCTCGCACCCTGCTCGCGCTTCGGCGCATCAAATCAAAACGTGCTCTCACACAACCCTGCTTCGTTGGCCATCTTCACAAAAGGCTCAACCCAGTTTTTGTGCAAGCCGGCTGGAGGTGCTTCACGCCTCGCTCTAAAGCTACCGATTAAGGCGAAAAAATGCCCAGAACCAAACGTCAAAGGAGGACGCACAAGGGTTGACGCAGACGGGCAATACCCCCGGGGCATCAGAGGACGTACCAGTCCCCACTAGAAACACAAGCCGTCCTGTTTTCCAGCGGCGCTAACCAGAACACTCGGCCGTCCAAGTCAAGTCAGGTCCGTCCGGGTGCGAGCCCAGGGATAAGTCACGTATCGCCAGGAGGGTCAGGTCCGTCCGGGTACGAGCCCAGGGATAAGTCACGTACCGCCAGGTCAGGCCAGGTCCGTCCGGATACGGGCCCAGAGATAAGTCACGTATCGCCAGGTCAGGTCAGGTCCGTCCGGATACGGGCCCAGAGATAAGTCACGTATCGCCAGGTCAGGTCAGGTCCGTCCGGATACGGGACCAGAGATAAGTCCCGTGTCGCCAGGGTGTCAGGTCAGGTACGAAGGCCAGTCAGCGGCACCTGCTGCTCGTCACCAAACTACAATTAAAAGCCGTCGGACCGGTGCTCTATCAATACAGACACGAAGAGTTGAGCCCCTTTGGGCTGAGCCGAGCCGGGCCGTCCGCCTGGCACTGGGAGTGGGCATCTCCTAAGAGCCTGGCGCAACCACGCCCAGACTTGCGCTGGCTTCAGCGCCGTTAACTACAGATTGACGGGGCTCAGGATCCACACGTGATTTTGAGAGTTTGAGACACACTCATACCAAAACTCGTCATAGGTCTACTGGTTTGCTATCATTCAGAGCTCGGTCCCTAAGCAAATATGACAAGTGATACACGTCATTGGGTCTGCAATGGGACCCATAGCAGTGCTCCACAAATGGAGGGCTGGTACTCCATTTTCTCCCCTGCGACATGACAGCAGATAGGACGCACATGATGGGACAACCAAAGGTCATGTCCCACAGGGCCTTCGCGGCGCGCTTAAGGCAGCCACACACTCAACGGCCATCGTTAACACTGACGTTATCGGTGTTATCAGAACACAAACACACTTAGCAGCAATCCACGCAGACGCCGAATGCCGATGCTTGGTAACATCACAGTTCTCATACTGTGTTTGCCAGCGTCATGCTCAAGGAACTCCCATGCGAGACCCAAAAAGCATGCGGCGGTTCGCCCGAGACGAAAAAGGCCTCTCATTTTGAACGGCAGAGCATTCCATACACCGCCCGAGAAATCTAGCATTTTGAACGAACGCTTTGACGAGCTCTGGAACCAAGACCGGTTCGAGCTAAATCATGGGGTCGATTTTACCCAGATAAGTCCACATTACTGAAAATTCAACCAATGAGAGTCCTCTAAACAAAAAAATTACAGGCCTCTCCAAGGTTTGAGATAAGATGTGGACGGTGCCGCCATCTAGCGATTACCTGGGTAACGACTGTCCGGACGGAGCGCCGGCAGGCGGCGCAGTGCACGACGCAGAGGCGGACCTGGACACAATGACATCATCTATCACCTGTACCGGGCTCCCACATGCAAACACTCGCTCCAAGGCGATGTGCGGGCGCATGTTGTGAAAGAGCGGTCCTCACGTTGAGAGCGTTAATTGACAGATGAGGAAGAGCTAACCGGTACAAGTTGGCATCAAGCTCAAGAATGGCACGGCTATTCGGTTTAAGGAAATGATGCATTCCATTTGTGACCAGCTGCCTGCAATTTGCTACCAATGAAAGCACACGTTTGTAACTGAAATCACTGTCACTCTACTCTGGACTAATTCAGTTACGTCAACTTCATGACCGGCAACGGAAAAAGCAGCGCGCAAGCGACATCAGCATTGGCAACATCGAAAGCTGTTCGGTCAAACCACCTAGCATCCAACGGAGAGTATCTACCAAGTCAATTTGCTTCCGTAGAAACTTCAACTACATGCGCCTATCTAGCAAAAAGCTTCATGACGCACTTGTTTTCAGTGATCAAGCCATTCCATGCCTGCACGCGGCTGAAAGCATGAAAGTAAATATCACTAACAGCAGATCAGTGCGAGAGAAGACGCCCGTAATAAATCGTGACGCATGCCCCAGCCGTGTTCTGCAGAAGAGCATATGCCCCAGCCGTATACCGAAGAAGAGCATAATCCAGCTGCCGAGCGTGTCCGCGCAGCACGACCTACTCGGGAGCCGGCCGCGCGTGACGCGTGCCGTGACGTCACAGCCCGGGTGTCGGATGTCTTACTGAGCGCCCGGCAACGTGCGCCAGCATGCAGCGACCGAGCGGCGCCGGCGGAAGCAGCGTCACAAGCGCCTCCCACCCAAGCCGACCACTACAGTAGAGGCTGGAGGCGGAGGAGAGGCCGGAGGCGGAAGGGAGTGGGGCTGGGGCGAAGGGGAGGCTGCAGGCGGGGGGGGGGGGGGGGGGGGGGGGGGGGGTTGGAGGCAAAGGGGAGGCTTGACGCGGAGAGGGGAAGTTGGAAGAGGAGAGGAGGGTGGAGGAGGAGGGGAGGTTGGAGGTGGAAGGGAGGATGGAGGCGGAAGGGAGGGGAGGCTGGAGGCGGGGGGGAGGGGGGGGGGGGGTTGGGGGCGGAGGGGAGGCTGGGGGCGGAGGGGAGGCTGGAGGCGGAGGGGAGGCTGCAGGCGGAGGGAAGGCCGGAGGCGGACGGGGAGGAGAGAGGGCTGGGGGCGGAGGGGAGGCTGGGGCGGAGGGGAGGCTCGATGCGACAGCGGAGCGGCACCGTCCCCTTCAAGCCCCGCTGAGTGAGCGCGAGCGACGCGCGCGCCTCTGGCGGCCGACGGCCGTACTCACAGGTCCGGCTGCGAGCGATAACTGGGCGGGTACAGGATCCCCAGCTTGCCGCCTGTGGAACCCCACGACAAACGGTCACGCCGGAGCAACGCAGGCGATCCGCGGCGGCAACACGCACACGACACTGACCGTCCGGCGCGCACGGCTCGGCGCGCCGGCGACAAAACCAGCGCAGCGGTCCCCACAGATCACACGATGGCGGGCAGGCGAGGCGAAGCGGGACCGATGAAACGGCAGACACCAGCGACAGCCGCGGGACACTGACAAACGCAGGACGCTCACCGCACGCGGCAGCCTTTGCCACAACCATCGCGCCGCGGGCAGGTGCCACGTGCCGAAACTCCTCTACCACGAGCGGGTCCTGTGCAGCCCAGCAACACGTCAACGGCCCACGAATGTCACCTTGTTGGCGCCGGCACCCAGCCGCGACAGTGGCGCCACCGGCCCGCCCGGGAGGTGGGGTGCCCGCTGGCGAGCTGGGTGCGAGCAGGACGCCGGACTACTCACGCGTGTACGGTGACGAGCTGGACGAGTTCGTCGTCTGGTGGAGGTCCCGAGAGGACCGCGAGGACAGCGACTCGTTGCTACTGCTCATGCTGTTGTTGGTCAGGCTGCCACCCTCCAAGCGTTCGCGCTCGTTGAGGACTGCAGGAGCGGACGCGGGCACTTCGACAAGCACGCACGGAAGCGAGCCAAAGCCAAGCCTCGCCTGACAGTCGGACCAGAGCCACAGCCGCCGACGACACGACAGTGACTGACACCGACCACGACTGCGTCGCAAAACAGTAAGCTCAACAACTGGCATCAAGGCATGAAGCTCGAAAACGACGGCGACAACCGGCAGCAAACGACTCCCTCGACGACTGGCAGACCACACGATGACAACACCATCCCAGGACAACGCCAACCAGCGCCTACGAGCCCGAGCGGCTCACGTCAGCCCTCGGCAGCCTCGCGGAGACGCGCATACAGCGCTCCCGCAGACACCACGGCACCGCCGCATCAGACTGCCGCCGACGCGCGCCGCCACAGCCCGGACACGGACAGACAGACGCGCGCGCGGTGCTCCGCGCCAGCCCTCACCGGACGGGTTGAAGATGTGCAGCGGCTTCTGCCGCAGTGGCGGCTCGGAGGCGGCCGCGGCGGCCGCCGCCAGCGGCGCCACGGCGGCGCCCCCCGGCGGCGACGGGTGCTGGCCGCCGGCCGGCACGTACACGGGCGGCGGTGGGTGCGCGTACGGCGGCGGGTAGTGGCGGCGCGCCACGCCGGCCGGCAGCCGCGCGGACCGCGCCGGCTGCTCCGCCTCGTACGCCGTCACCTGGACCGGCTGCGGAGCGGGCGGGCTGGCGTCAGCGGAGGCGGCCAGGGGGCGCGGCCGAGCGGCGCCGCCAGCCGGGCATCGCGCGGCACGGAGGCGCACGCTGATCGGCGGCGCACCGCGCGCCGGGCCACATCCGCTCCCGGGTCACGTACTGGCGGGCTGATGTCAACCATGTCTGTACCCCTGTTTCGGGTCTCATCCTTGCCTATACACCACGTCCTACCACATCCTTTCTCAGTCGCCCGAATCGCCTTCTGCCAACCGTTCCTCCCTCAACCGCCCGGATCGCCCCTACCAACCGTTCCTCCCTCAACCGCCCGGACCGCCCCCTGCCAACCGTTCCTCCCTCAACCGCCCGGACCGCCCATGCCAACCGTTGCTCCCCTTCGGTCGCCCGGTCGGCCCGCTCACCTGCGCCATGGCCGATATGATGCCGGGCTTGGCCGGCGGCGGGCCGGCAGACACGGGGCCGTTGCTGTAGTGCAGCTGTCCGTTGGACTCGCCCGTGCTGGCCACCGGTCCGCCCGAAAATATCTGTCGCAGGGACGACAGACGCGCTCAACACACCGCCCGGGCAGGGCACGCTCCGGAACGTGGCCGCTCGCCCGCCGCCATGGCGACCGGCCCGGGCCTGCGACGTCACATGACATACAAACAGACCCCGGCAGGCACTACACACCGACAAAGAAGCGTCGCCATCCCATCAGCGAGCGCGCTTGCGAAGACGGATCCAGTATCAATGACGCGTATGTTCTGCGCCCGGCGCGACAGCAGCGCCGACGACGAGGCTACTCAGCAGGATCACTGCGCCACGACCGGCTCTCCCACACGGGACCCGGCTCCCAAACAAGCCCCGTGGCCCGTCTCCGGCGATAACGAAGTGTCCGGCGCTAACGACATCCCGGTCCGACCCTCTGTCACTTTCCAGGACGCCGCCTCGGCGCGAGACGGCCCGGCACTGGGCGGGCGCTCGGCGGCGGCGGCAGCCCGGGCCGGCTCAGTCACGCACCGTGTCGAAGTGCCCGATGAGGATCTCGACAACGGCGTTGCAGAACTTGATGTCGATGATGGCAGCCATGGTCTCCTCCTCGGGCCGGAGCAGGGTCGGCCCGAAGCAGACACCCAGGTTGCTGACCGACATCAGGTTCTTATCGCTCTTCCGACTCACGCTGGCGGCACGGCGCGGTACGCCAGGTCAGGTCACGTGGAGGCGCGCTACATCGAGTTTAATTAGGCCACGCCAGGTCGGATTGGGTCGGGTTAAATATGCGTCAGCCAGTCATATCACATCGTCATAGGTCACACCAGGCCACGCAGGCCAACTTGTGTCAATGTGGGACGGTCTACCATGGTCAGATCGGGTCAGCCGAACTGGTTACCATCACATCAAACCGGACCAGGTCAGGTCAGGTCAGGTCCGACCGCGTTAAATCAGGGACGAGTCGTTCCAACCCCAGTCGGCCCGCCCACATTCTTACAAACAAGTCGCCTTCAACAAATCACAGGCACACAAAACACGCGGTGACACACAGCATGTGCCTTATCACGGAGTCGGACGTTTGTCATCGCCAATCAGCGGCCTCACCGACGCACATTCAGCCCACACCACCGGCCCGTGACTATGGAACGCTCCCACTAACAAGACCGCACGTGGACATGCGCAGCCTCCATCGCGCGATGCCGTACTGACTTTTGCGCATGCTGCATCAGTATCTTCAGCATGCGGTAGTTGACCTTGGGCAGCTTGCGCACCAGCTTGTGTATCTCAGCCACGCGCACCTCCTTGTTGTCCGTTTCTGTAAAGCGGTACGGGGTGTGGCCAAATGCATATGTTTTCACATACGTACAGCGCGCCGCTAACATTAAGTCTTTCTAAAAGCCCCAGACGTCTCGCTGCGTTGTATGCCGTCGCGCACGAGCCTGGTGTGGATGACGCACAGCCGTGGAGCGTGAGCGCTCCGTCCCGCGGCGGTGGCGGCGGCGGCGGCGGGAGATCGTCCGGCGACACGGACCCGTCGGACTGCGGCGTCGTGACTTCCCTGCCGTCTGCACAGTGCAGACGGCTTAGCCACCACCCATCCGTGACCAGCTAACTCACTGAGACCCTTCCGAAGCCCCGACAAGGCCCCCTCCCGACCACAGAAAGCCAAGTTCGGCTCAGGCTTCTCCACCGTCCCCGGTCCACCGTCCGCCCCCTCCCCTCCCTCCCCATCTGGCCCCGTGCCGGACTCGGCGCCGTCGCTCACTGGCGGCGTTGATGAACTCGTGGTGCAGGCGGAACGTCATGAGCGGCTCCGGCAGGCTGCGGAGGAAGGTCTTGATGGCGCTCGTCAGCGTCTTGGTCTCCCACTCGACGACGTTGTCCAGCGGCAGCTTGTCCAGCTTGTGCCGGCTCAGGCCCAGCTGCACCAGCTTGGTGACCTGCCGCGCAGACAGCCGTCAGACGGCGGCTGGAGGACGCGGACAGCACAGTGCCGGACCGGGCACGGCCGGTCTGGCGCCGGCACGACACCAGTGCCGCGACGAACAGGTGGTGGGAGTCGCGCTCGCTCCCGCCTGGCCACCGTGACCGGGTTTCGCCGGGCCCACGGTGAGCTCAGGGGCAGCAGCTCGCTCCCGCCTGGCCACCGTGACCGGGTTTCGCCGGGCCCACGGTGAGCTCAAGGACAGCCGCTGTCATTGGCGTGCACTGGATCGCCGAGCCTCCGCTACAAACGCAAAACTCAACCAGAGCAAAGGAGAACGAAGCGAGTCTGGACTTCCCGCGAATCAACGCGGCGCGTTCCTCCTGTGCCCGCCCAGAGTTGTGCTGACCTTGGAGTTGACTCCGACCACTCGGTACAGCCCCTGCTCCTCGAGGCCGCGGCCCTCGAGCTGGGCGATGCAGGTGGTGATGAAGTGGAAGCCGCTGTCCTCCAGCGCCGTCTCCTCCGTCCGCTGGTCGATGCCGTAATTGGAGTAGGTCTGCAACACATCCCAGGCCAGGTCTCAGAGGTGGCGAAGCACTCTGCGCAGGTCGCGCAGTAGGCGAGACGCCGCGGGCACCGGGCGTCCATAAAGGTTACGTGAGAAAACAAACAAATAGCGCGGGAGCATTCGAGGAAGCGTACGAAGACGCCGCAGCTGTCTGCTAATGCCGCCATGGGCTCACAGCGCTGGCCAGGTCGGCAGAGACCAACGAGCAGCCGCACTGTCCAGCACCGCCACACTCTGACAGCGGGCCGTCGGTACGCCGCGCCGCGCCGCCTCCGGCCAGCGGTGCCGGCGCGCCCGCCTGTCCTCTGCGCGCGCGCGCGCTCACCGGCTCCTTGCCGTCCATGGCGTCCATCCAGAGCCGACGGTCGTCCTCGGACATGGCCTGGAGCGTGTACACCTGGCCGTCGCGCTCCTCGGCCGTCACGTCGAAGCAGAAGCGGCGGTCGATAGTCTCCGACATGCGCCGCACGCACGACTTGAGCACCATCTGGTCGGTCGAGCTCTGCGACAGGGGCCGCACGGACGGCGTCAGACGGCGGCAGCAGCGACTCAACACCGGCACCGGTCAGTCGATCTACATGAAACGGCGGCGTCTCAGGCTTTTTTATATGACAGCGCCTATGACACGCCGGCCCGTCAGTCAAGCCGCACTTTGGAACATGAACGACACGGACCGCACTGACCAGGAACAACATGGAAAAACCCATCGGTCCACCGGGCTTCAAAATAGAGTCGGCGCCCATAGAGACACGGCTACAGCACGGATAGCGTGCAGGAATAACATGGACTTCAGACCGATTCAGTGCGTCCAGCCCTTTACCGGGAGCTGCGGCCAAGTGTGGCCCGCCAACCTCCGCAGCAGTGTCACATGCAGCGTCACCGTGAGCCAAGACCCGCCGCAAAGGCACGGACGGTGCGGCGGCAGGCAGCCGTGCTCTACACACAATGGCGAGCTTCGTCAGGAAACCCTTTACGGGCAGGCTGCGCGGCCTTGGGCGCCACACTGAACTGTGCGCTGGAATTCGTTCGCTTCGCCGAGCGGCGAAAGTTCAATTTGCGGGACAGTGTCGGGGTCGAACACAGATTGGCGAAAATTCCTAAAGGCCTTGTCGTGATTCCCCACGGTGGGCGGCGCCATGAACGTCGCGGAACATGCACACGAGGGTGTCTGCGGAGGGCGCCAATTATCCGGACGCTGATTTTGTCGCCACTAACGTCAAGCTGGAGTAAACCAGTTCCACTGTTTTTATTACTTAATCCCATTACGAAATGGCATATCGCTGCACTTGTTAGGTAAAAGTGATATAGTCGGCTCGCCAAGGTCCCAATGGCTTCTCCGTGATGATGTGAATGTGTGTGTATGAGGACCAAGTGCGCCCAATCGAGGCACGATTGGGGCTTTACGACGCACTCAGCTGCAGACGCTAAATGCGTCGCCGCCTCTCACCCTGGCAGGGGGGGGGGGGGGGGCGGGCACCGCGGGGAACTGAACCCGGTACCACTGGTTCCCTAGACAATCTGATAACTTCACTCTCCTAAACAGCCTGGTACCTCTGGTTTCCTAGACAACCTGGTACCTCTGGTTTCTTACACAACATGGTACCTCTGGCTACCTAGAGGCGCACCTTAACCAAGTGCGCTCAATGGGGACAGACAACGAAACGATTTCGGAAAAGCAATTTCTCCGGTAAACCAGAAGAAACGAACATCGAAATTGCGCATAACAGAATATAATAATAGTGTCTAGCTTTCCGCGCAGCACGGTACATTTCTGGACAACGGAGACCTACAGCACTAGCCGGATGACCTAAAGCACGAGCCGGGTGACCTACAGCACGGGCCGGGTGCCGTCCTGGCCGGCAGTCCGAGTGACGTCACCGCACGCCGCGGCCGTCACGTGACACGAGCCCGTGAAGGAGGTCGCGGCGTCACGCGTCCCGCGCGGCCCCGTGACAAACGGTGGCTCACCAACAGCGACGGCGACACGGCCGAAGAGAAAACAATCACGCAGGCGCAGCACCACAACAAACGCCGCAAAAACCGACCGTCTAATTAACCCGCATGTCCCGGCGTCGCCCGCGGCAGCGCGGCGGCGCGGTGGCGGCGAAAACGGCCTGAGGTGGCGGGCAGCCTTGGCCGACGGGGGGGGGGGGGGGGGCGCGGCCCGGGCCGCAAACTCACCAGCTTGCCCGTCAGCTGGTTGTAGGGGATCAGCGACAGGTTCTTGGTCTTCTTGTCGTACATGCAGTAGTGTTTGGTCCACGTGGTGCCGAACGCCTCTGAAGCGGAGAGACGGGGAGGTGAGCGCGTGCCGACGCAGACAGCGGGGCTCCGTACGGCGACGCGAGGCAACACGCCAGATCAGCGCGGCACACGCCGGGGGCTCGCCTGGTATCACTGCTCGCCTGGCATCACGCGAGCACAAGACACAGAATAGCATTTTGAAATGGGTCACATATAGACGCGGTTCGTCCATGTATCCGCATGACAATTAGGACAGCCTATTGCTGAGAGTGCCTCGAGCCCACATCATCTTTATCATCAGAACCATATCCTAGCTGGACAGGCTCGCCACCCGTCTCGAACCGAGCGGCGCGTACAGCCAAACGTTCCTGCCCCCCCCCCCCCCCCCCGCTACCGCCGTCACCAGGCCGCCGCTACTCACTCTTCTCCATCAGGTACAGATAGCCTTGTCTCGTGCCGGCGTCCTGCGACTTCTGCAGCGCGGAACACGGACCGGGTAAATCACAGGTCGACACCACACAACTACCGATATCCGGCCGCGCACGCACCGCCACCGAACAACACAGCGGGGGCCCGCGCCTCGAGCACGGGTGATTTGTTCGTCTGCTGGAGCGCGGCGACGACTCGGGCCGACTCGGGCCCGCACAATACACGCCGCCGCTGTGATAATGTCACGGCCATTGCCGCTACCACCATGAGCGAAACTCGCGGCTGGAGGCCGTCTCAGAGCTGACCGGGAAAACGAGCGGGGTCGTTATCAAGCCAAAGGAGCAGACGGGAAATAGGCGTCGAGCGCTGCCGAATACGGACGGCCGGACGGCACCGGTACGGTCAGCTGCAAAACAGACATTCCCGGCTGTGTCCAGTTTTTGCGGGTAACTGAGCCTGTGTTTTTCTGCTCCGTCAGCGAGTGGCAGCGGCGCTGGCAGACTGCCAGCCGATCAGTCACAGTTCTGCAGGGCCCGAGTAGGCGCAGCGACCGACCCGGGCCAGAACGGGCGCGGCGACCGTCCCGGGCCCGAACGGGCGAGGCGGCCGACCCGGGGCCGCGAGCGCGGCGGCCGACCCGGGCCACGGGCGCAGCGGCCCCGGCCGGTGCCTGATCCCGGGCAAGCCGTACCGTTTGCCGCACGTCCACCATCATCTTGTTCTTCAGCGCCTCCACCTCGCTGCGAGTGGCCTCGAACTCCTCACGAGTCTGCCGGTCAGAGGGCGCGGCGTCAGCGGGCCGCCAGAGGGTCAGAGGCGGGGGGGGGGGGATGGGGGGGCAGGGGGCGGAGCGGGGGGGGGGGCGGCAGACCAGCGGGAGGGCGGACATAAATAGTAGTAGACACACGTAGTAAACAGCACAGAGCAGTTCGACAGCGCTGAGTGGGATGAGAGCGGGAGCGGTAACGGCGATGGCGGACCTCCGGCGCGTACAGCACGCAGGACCTGCACAGAGCGCCGGCGCCAGCGGAGCGCGGCCGACGAGCCGGCGCCGCGGCGCGCCGTGATCACCTGGGCGAGCCGGCCCCTCCCCCGCCATCAGCGGGGCGGCGGGCCGCGCGCCGGGCCCGCCAGCGTGCGCCAGCCGAGCATCCCGGTCCCGGTCCCGGCCCCGTCCCCACCGCCCACGCCCGCAGCGGCGACAGCCACCTACCTTCTGCAATCGCATCTGTAGGTCGGTCATCTGGCCCTTGTAGTCGTTGGCCACCTCGTGTCCCTGGTGGTAGAACGTGAGCCAGCCGTACATGCACCCGAGCAGCTGCAACGGAGGCGGCGGCGCCGTTAGGTTGGCGGCCGGCCTGCCGGCTAGCACGCGCGCCACCGGGTCAAGCGGGGCCGCGCCGACAAGCTGTGACGAGGAGAGGCTGACAGCGACGGCCAGCACCAGGAAGTGATGGGCGACGACGGCCGGTGACGGGCAGACACGATCAGTGATGGGTCAACACCAGCGGTGACAAGTGACGGCAGGTCAAAACACGCGGTGACGCGAGGTGACAGGTAGTGGCCGAGCATGGACAGTAAGTGACAGGTCATGACGGGCGGCGCTCATTGCCCGCCAGTCGCGCGGTACGATGGAAAGCACCATGTGGTGGCCGGCGGTAACAGATGCTGATGGGCAGCGGCGTGTAATGGGGGGTGCTGGCGAACGCGTTACGTGACGCGGCGCCGCGACACAACAGCCGGAGGCGTCCCAAACCGCGCTGCATCGAGCGAATGTAGGTCATGAACCGGTTATGTGTGGCGAGTATCAGTCATCTTGGTGAGGCGATTAATGGTGACGAGCCATGGCTGATTGGTGGTCATTAGCCACCTCACGTATGGCCGTCGCTCATGGCTGACACCTCTCGTTGACACGCGCACCGGTGAACGGGTCAGGGCACGCGTCCGACACGCCCCACTGGCCGGGTTCCGACGCGGCCATCTCGCGGCCGGCCGGGCGTCGCGTCACGCGCTCAGCGCGCGGACCGGCTGTCACGGCCAATCACACGTCAACAACGTGTCAATCTGACATCGCCGGCCACGGCGCCGCCTCGACAGCCGCCAGCCGCGCTCGCTCGCCGGGACCCGAGCGGCCGCCAGCGGTGCGGCACCGCCGGCGGCCGCGTCCGGACCCCGCCCGGCCGGACCCGGCCCGACGGACCGGCTGCGGCCGACGACGGCGGCCCGGTGCAGTGACCTCCGCGCCGGTCACGCGCATACGGCCATGCGCGCGCACCACCGGCACCGCCGGAACCGGACAGCGTGCCGCCGGCCGGCACAATGGACCCGGCCGGCGCGGAAGTGCGCCGCCTGGCCCAGTCCGATTGTATCTCCGCGCGCCGGATTAGCCGCCGCCGCCGGCCGGGCGGCACGCATTACCCGCGTTCAGGTCCGCGCGACGCGGCGAGCCCTCACCGCGCGCGCCAGGTCTCGTTCGCCATCGTGCGACGTCTGCGTGCGTGTCAGCGTGCGCGCGGTGTTTGACTGTGCGCACGAAAGCGGCCGGATCATCATGACGCTGCAGTCGCACGACTCCGGTCACAACTATCGGACTCGGCATCAATATTGACCGAGCTGGCTCGGGTCCGCTGACCGACGGCGGAGGCGGCCGGCATCGGCCTGGCCGATACCGGACGTGGGCAGGCTTCGGCGCCGTCTGCCGGCCGACCGTGGGTCACCGGGTCAGGCCCGAGGTCAGGCTCGGGTCGCCCAGTCACATTTACGTAAGGCTAGCAGCACCGCTACAGGAAGGGCCGGCGGCGAACCGCCGACGCAGCCGGACGTCAGTCTCGTTACGCGGCGGCGTGCCAATCTGTCGTCAGCCCCGAGCGCCACACCCGCGTCCCACCAGCGTGCTCACCGTCTCCACGAACTCAAACTTCTTCCGCTCCTGCACCTCCTGAAGCATGCAGACGTAGTCGAGGCTGGCCTGCACGAAGAAGCGCTGCTCCATCTCCAGCGACGCGTCCGCCTGCAACAGAGCCCCATAGCGGTCACCGGCGCCCGGTCACGACTCGTGACGTCGCTGCGGTCGCGACGTCACCGCGCGGAGGCGGGTCACGAGTTATGACGTTATCACGGCCGCCGCCCCGGCGCGCACTGTGCGCCGCCGCCGTGCGCCGCCGGCCGCGCGGTGGCGCCGGCCGTGCAGCGGCGGCGTCACCTCTTCATTAGATGTGGCTAACGGCGGTGCGGCGCGGCGCGGCTTGGCGGCGCACGGCGCGCGGCGCGCCGGGGCGCGCCGGCGAGCGTGGCCGCCTCCCACGACCCGGTGGCCCGGCCGGCTCGCTCGGACAGCGCGCCGTAACGGGACGGAGGCCGCTCCGCGCCCCACCGGCGTCCTGCAGCCGGGCGGTGGCGGCGTTCGCACATCGCGGCGCCGCTGATTACCGGCGGTGACTGGCGGCCGAACCATAGCGCGGGCATGCACCGCTGGGCGGCGTAACAGCAGGCCACGGCGGGGCGGCTCTGATGCGCGACCCGAGTCGGCGCCAGCCCGCCCGCGAGCAGTTATCGACTGCAACAAACCACTGCCGCTGAACGCTGCCGACATGCCGCTCAGCCCGTGCATGAGCGGAGGAGTGGAGGGCGATGAGGCGCTGGTGGTAGAGCGTTCATTCACACACGAACGTGTGCGGAAGGTTGCGGATTCGAGCCAGGCCGCCAGCCTCGCATTCCGTCGCCTCCAGCGGCGACCAACGTAAAAGAATGCCACGATACATGATCCAACGTGCTTGACGCATCATGACACCAAGACGTGACCTTCCCATTCCTACTTACCGTGAGAGGCGCGTGTCGCACACCCGACAAAGCCCGGTCAAGTCTGTCTCATATCAGCAGACCAGCCTGACAGCAGAACGATGAGGCCAAATGGAGCAGCTGGACCCCCTCCAGAGCCCTGGTGAGCGGCCGCCACCCGGTCCAGGCGCCCACGTGATTCGGCCACGGCGCCTCGGGCGACGCTCGGCGGCGGACGAGTGGCTTGGACGGACGCCAGGCCGTCAAGTGGATCACGAGCCGGTATCGGACCGCCGCGCTCGCCACAGACACTCCGTATCGCACCGAACGGACTTTCAGTACAGGACTGCTCGCGACGCCCGATGATACGACAGACCACAGCTCGAGAGCCCGGCCCCGGTGGCCACGGTGGCGCAGCCTCCCAGCCACGTGACTCTCGCGGGCCGACGCCCCCCGCCCTCCCCCTCCCCGTCCCCTCGCTGCAGCCGAAGCTGCTGAACGATGCGGCCACATGAACGCCGCCCGCCGACCGCTTCATTCTCATTGATGGATTCAGGCCGGCCGGCCTCAATGGCCCGTGCCGATCGCGATAAAGACCGGGTCCGCGGCGAATCCGGCTGACGAGCGCGGACGGGCTCCTTTGGCGGCGACAACCCGGCCCGTGTGAGCGAGCGACTGTCAGCGGCCGCCACCCGGCCCGCGCCGCTCGAGCACCGCCACCGGTGACGCTCTGGGAAGGCGGCCCCCAGGCGCGCCGGCAACCCGCTCGTGTCCGGTGTGCTTCCTTCGCCGTTCGAACAAGGCCGACGCGCTGTTGACGCGATGACAGGTTTGGTGCGACCGATCTGTCCAAATTTCCATTATTCGGGTCATAAGCCCGAATGCGAGGCTACATCCCGATTATGTAAAAATCGCCCCCGACCGCGGCGCCCATCTCCGGACTAACTACCGCCGAGCGGACGCATCGCGTGAATCGCGCGCCCAATCCGGCGCATATTCCATCCCCAATAAGACCTAAGTGTCGCCACTCGATCACGGCCGGCGTTAATCGGCGCCGGTCGAGGCGGCGCGGCCGACCGGCGCGTCCGAGCCGTGACGGGGGCGCGCTTGAGAGCGCACGGTGGCACTCACCTCGAGCAAACACTGTCGGCCAGCCGGTGACAAAAACCGGCGTCGCCGCCGCTGGCCGGGAACGGTGCGGCACGAGCGCACGCCGAACAGGAGAGACGCGACGCGGCCGGAGGACGGAGCGGACCGGGGACAAGGGATAGGCGACCGGGTACCGGATAGACTGGAGAGCAGACGGAGGACCAGCGACCGCGAACAGGGGGCCGGAGAGCGGGGATCAGAGCTCACAGGACGGAGACACGCGAGAGACGGGAGATCACAGACTGCATATGAGACACTGGGGAACGAAGGCCGGATACCGCACCTGAGGCGAGGCCACAGGCGAGGATGCAGATCGAGGGGCAGCACGCAGACAGACGCTCTGATCATCGGCCAGACGTAGCAGCCACAATGGCCTGGAGTCCAGAACTGGGGTGCGCACCGCGCCAGCAGTGGCGCCGGTCCAGCCCCGGCGGATGCGGGCTGCACGTGACATACCGGACGGCGGACCCGCGCGCGCGGACTTTGGAACCCCGTCCACCGCAGTCGCGACAGGCTCGCCGATTACGAGCGCACACTGGTCCACGGTCGAAGATCGCTGCGGACGGCGGATCGCCAGGCTCAGCTCAGCTCAAACCGTGCATCACCCTCCGAGCGCCGAGCACTGCCGGCCGCCTCCTCCGAGGACAGCCGTCCTCCTGCGCCGGGGGGCGTGCAAGGACGGCCGCCGTCTGACCGGATGCGGAAGCTTGCAGGGCCGACGGCGACGCGGCCAATCTGGGGCACGAGCGCCGCCGGCCGGCCGGCCGCAGGCAGTCCGTCACGGCCGACCCCGCGCGGCGGCCAGCACAAACACGCAGGCCGGTGCGCCGCGACTCGCTCCGACGGCGGCGGCGGGGGGCGGGGGGCGAGCGGGGGGCGGGCACCGCGCCCGAGCTGGCGCGCTGGGCCGGGCCGGCGCCTCAGCCGCTGCAGCTCACGCGGCCGCTGGACGGCTGGAGCGGCGCGGCCGTCAGCATGAGAAGCTCGCGTGTCTCGGCTTGATCAAGGCGCCGTGCGGAACAGGAGATTTGCCGCGCGGCTGCTCGGTTGCAAGAGCCACGACCTTGACGGCGACGACGCACCCTGAATGTTCAATCAGGTCCGCCCGCTACTAACCGACTTCCCTCTTGGCTCCGTGCAGCACCGGAAGACCTCCCCCGGTGCACAGACCCTCCCCCGTGCCCCCTGACCTGGGAATTACCGCCGCTTCGCCTCGCCTCGCGTCGGACCGCGGCGCGTCGCGCTATCAACAAACACGGCCCGGCTTATGCTATCGGCGGCGGCAGCGGCGCCGGACCGCCGCCCCAACACCGCTCGGGCCGTCCGTGAAGTTGACAGAGCGGGAGCCGGCGGACCAATTGACGTGTCGGCGCGCCGACCGTTTGTTTGCGACCGGCCGTGCGCCCGCGGCCGCGTGACCGTGTCGGTCGGCCGCCCAAAAACGCCGCAGCATGGGAACGGCACCCGCACAAAAACGCCCCGGGTGATCGGCCGACGGCGCCGGCGGCCGGCGGTTCGGATGAGGTCGGCGCCGCTCTCCTCGGCGCCGAGACGGAAGGCGAGTCAGTCGGGAGCGGGCGGCGCCGGCCGCTCGGGCCCGGCATTGCGACAGAGCGCCGCGTGACGGGTGTGTGTGGCTGAGCGGCAGCGCGGCGGTGCGCCGGCGAGCCGCAGCGGCCCGGCGATGCCGCAGGGACCGGGGCAGCGGCCGGCGGCGCACCGCCGCACCGAGCCGCGGCCGTGTCTGCCGGCCCAATCACGGCCAGCGGTCCGCTCTGAAGCACGGCTTGCGATCACCGCCAGCCGCACGGCACCGCAGGCCTGCTCACGGACGGGGGCAGGACAGGACAGGACAGGACAGGACAGGACAGGACAGGACAAGACAGGACAGGACAGGACAAAACAGAACAGGACAGAACAGGACAGGACAGGACATGACAGAAAAGAACAGAACAGGACAGGACAGGACAGGACAGGACAGAAAAGAACAGAACAGGACAGGACAGGACAGGACAGGGACACATTTCTTGAAGTCAAAATCCCGGCTGAAAACACACACAGCACTGGCCGGACCCCGCGCCAGCCGCCGGCCGCCCGCGAGCTGATTTAGCACCGCCAGCGCGGCGCCGAAGCCGGAAATCAAAACAGCGGAATGCCGCCGCCCAGCAGGCTCGAAATTGGACAGGCCATTACGGCGACGACGAGATCGATCGCGTGCCACGGCGCGTTTGGTCGCCGCCGCCCGCCTACAACACGTTTGGCGATGTGGGTCAGGCACCAATCAGCAGCGACGAGATTGAAGCGCCGACCCGACGGCGGTGCGTCGCTGGCCGACCGGCTGAAGGCCGCCGGTCCGGGGCGCGGTGTCGACCGGCGGCTCGCTGGGAGGCCGATGCACGCCGGCCACGGTCGGCCCGCGGCCGCCGGCGCGAACGGACCGTCGGCGACCGCCAGTCGCGCCCCGATGCCGAAGACATGAGGCGCCGTTGGAGCGAGCCGGCGAGCGACGCGCAAAACTCGCAGCGGAGCGGTCAGCGTGCCACACTTTCCTGCCGGGCGCGGTGCGCTCCGTCCAACGGGGACGCCCACCGCCCTCCAGGGCTCGTCTGCTGCGGGCAATAGCGGAAGGAGCAGGAGCGGCGGCGGCGGTGGCGCAGTCGCCGCCGATGTCCGGCAGCCTGGTGGACCCCGGCTGTCACACCCCCGCCCGCTCCAGGCGAGTCGCGCGCAGCAGGCTCGGGCAGCCGTCTTGCGTAACGCCTGTTGTATGTCGTTCATCGCATAACCCGCACTCAGGAGACCGCCGCCGGCCGGCGTCGCGGCGATCACCTGCCACCTCGGCCGCTTCTCCGCCGGGGCGGGCGGCGCCGCCCAGTCACTCTCGGCCCGGGCAGGTATCGCCGGAGAGGTCAGCCCGGTCACGGCTGTCGGCCAATCAGCACGGCGATATCGGGCGGCGGCCGGGCCCGGTAAACACGCCCGGCCGGCGGCGAGGCCGCTCCGCCGCCTGGCCGGAGCGCACGGCCGACCGCCGCGGCGGCCGAGCCGGGCGGCGGCGCCGGTCCCAGGCTCGCGGGCCGGGGTCGGGGCCGGGACCGGGACCGGGACCGCCGCCGGGGCTGGGACCGGGATCGAAGTCGGGATCAGGACCGAGACCGGGACCGGGGCCGGGGCCGGGGCCGGGGCCAGGGCCGGGGCCGGGGCCGGGACCGGGACCGGGGCCGGGGCCATGCCAGATCACCAGACCGTCCGACCGGAGGCCGGCCGGACCTCCACAGAGTCCGCACTCCAATGCCCGCACGGTCAGGTCGCGGACAGGTCGGCGGGAGCCACGGCCGGAGAAAGCGGCCCACACCGGCCGCGCCGCGCCACGCCGCTGCTGCAGCCAGCTGCGCCGACCGGATGACGTTATCGGCCGTACTGTGTCATGCACGCCGTATGTGACCGTGTGAACACCACCACAGCGGCAGGCGGCACTGTCGTGCGCAAAACCGTCCCTGAGCCATCGGACGAAGCAAGGGGTCGGCAAAGGTCACGTGATGGAGAGCTGTGCTCAACGCAGTCGCAGCTGAACAAAAGCCAACCTGACACGTCTGACACCACACAAGAACGAGGAAAATAAAGGAACGCTGCAAATGTGCGGAGCGCGTGAACACATCGTGAAGGACGTTAACACAGGGTCAGTTTCAGGAGCTGATCCACGGGCTGCACTCGGCTTCTGTTGCAAGCCACAAGAGCCACGCCCGCCAGCGTGCACGAGCTGCACCATGCAACTTGCACCGTCGATTCGGGGGCTATGCAAAATCTGGGGTAGGAAACAGGACGACTGTTTGCTTTGCTGCATGTGCACCTCATATCACCATGGCCCGGTCGTGCTTCTGCACATGCGAAGCCGTCTAACAGCTGTTCACATCACCCAGCGTCAACGACGTTTGCACAACGGCGCCTTGAACTATCTCCACTTTTCCCGTGTGATTTGCGCCCTTTTCACAAACAGGCTCAGCACGAACCAGCTCATCCTTCCACAGGCCAGGGCCGCCCGGCCTGGAGGATGGTCGGCCGCTCGGCCCTTCCCCGCGTTCGGCCGTTCGCCGGCCGGCCGCAGCCGCAGATGCGGACTCTGGTCGGCGCATGGAATAATCCAACCCTGCTCCAACGGGTCTGGGAAACGGTGGCGTGCAAGACAACCACGAGCGGTCACTGGCGGTTCCCTCAACCAGGCGACGAGCGGTGAAACGTGACGCCTCCATCAGGAGCGGTGTGCGTTAATTCCTGCGTATAAGTCATCCAGCCCCAGCCTGACTACTTCCGGGATAATAGAGCAACGTGAAATCGGCACATAAACTAGATCACATTACCGGATAGCTCACAGCTACGCGTAACTTGCACAGGCTTCAAAGTATTGCACCAGTGGGATGAGATGCACCGTTCACCCAGAATTACAGGCATTGAATGCGACGTTGCGCCACCTGATTATGCGCTGGGCGGCTTGTTTTCACTCCATCTCAGCGCCGTCAGCAATGCTGCCTTCAGCGCCGGTGGCCGGCTGGACCAAGGGCCGTTTAAGAGCGGCCTAACGGCTAGCATCTCGTCAGCGCTAATCGCTAACGAGCTCCCGTAGACCGGCTTACGGCCCATTGACAAACGGCAACTACCGCCGGCCAAGTGGTGACCAGCTGCGGCTGCGGCCAGTCAGTCGGCGCGGCACAGACACGACCCCGCGTCACGCTAGCTCACCGCCCACCGCCAGGGCTGGCCAGTCACGCCGTGAGCGCGCCACCACGCCGACGCCAGCCTCCGCTCCCACCCGGTCCCACGGCTGGTCTGGCGAGGGGTCAGGCCGGGTATCCGGCACCGGCGCCCGTGTGGTTCCCACCCGAGGGCGGCTGCGGCCGCGGCTGCGAGACTCGGCTCCGGGGCCGCACGCGGCCGCCGCCGAGGTTGCGTCGACATTCCTCCGCGGAGCCGGCGCCAGCGTGACGTCACGCGACCACAACCGCGCCGGCTATTCGCGGGGAAACTCATTCAAGGCCCAGTCAGGGCGCCACGAGCGCGCCGGCTGTCCGCCGCGGCGCTCATTCAAGACCCGCCAGCGTTTCACAACCGCGCGGCGCACTGGCGAGGCGGATCATTCACACAGCAGTTCGAGCGCGGGAGCGACACGCTCGTCGCCGGTGCGGCTTCATCAGGCACCGCGCCGGCGCGCGATAAACAACGCTTGCCACAGCGCCTGCAGCGCGTCTCCGAGGCGGCGGCGCCCGCCGACAATCGGCGCCGCCGCTGTCCCGGCGCGTCGCGTCGACGGCCCGGTGCAAGGACCGTCGCCGCGACCGCGCAGATGGCACGGCGACAATGGCGTCCGGTGAAAGCCGGCGGAGAGGCGGTGTGACGGGTGTTACCGGCGCCGGCGGCCGGCTAAAACCCGCCCGCCGCGCTCCCGGCCGGCCGCCGAAGTAGGTGACGAGGTGAGTGATCGGCTCGGCTGACGCCAAGAGACCCGCTGCAAAGCCTTCCTGCTGCGGCGGATCAGCGGCTGCAGAAGTGAGACGTAGCGTGAAATTGGCCCAATGCTGCCGATCGAGTGCAGGGACTGTGAATGTTTGGTCTCGGGTTGTGAGCCCAAAAAACGCCGATCAAAGGCTAAAGCTGTTCTCACAGAAATGATAACTGTTTGTCAGGACCAAGGGCACGTTAACGAGAGCTGGGCGCCCAAGATCGCTGTATCGCCCGTGTCCCGGTGCACAGGCGGGCAGCTGCTCCACGCGCGGGGCTGATACGACAGGAGCTGACGCTCCGCGAGGCTCCCGTCGGCGACGCCAGCTGAGCCGGAGGCTTGCCGCTCCGTCCTCCGGCCACTGTGGCGCCGTCCGGACGCGGGCCGAGCGCGTGCCTCAGCTGGCAGCGGTTCTCACGGTCACTACCGAGCCGAGGCCGGAGCGGAGGCCGCGGCCGGAGCCGAAGCCAGAGTTGGAATCGGAGCCGGAGCCGGAGCCGGAGCCGGAGCCGGAGCCGAAGCCGGAGCCGGGGCCGGAGCCGGAGTCCAAGCCTAAGGCCACAGCCGGAGCCGGAGCCGGGGCCGGAGCCGGGGCCGGAGCCGGAGCCGAAGCTGGAGCCCGAGCCGGAGCCCGAACCTGAGGCCGCAGCTGGAGCCGGAGCCGCAGCCGGAGCCGGAGCCGGAGCCGGAGCCGGAACCGGAGCCACAGCCGGAGCCGGAGCTGTCACTCGGCGGCCAGCTCAGCTGACGCCACCCGGTCGTCGACGCGAGCTCGCAACAATGGCCGTCCGGCCGCGACGCTTTGTCTCGCCAGGCCGTTTTACGATGCCCAGTTCGGGGTGGCTGCGGCCACTCTCGGCTGAGCACGGACCAACAGTTAGGAAAAAGAGGTTACCCAATTGCGCGGCTCGTTGTGGCGTGACAGCGTCCGGCCGCGCCGACGGTGCGTGCGGGCCGGCACGCATCGCGCGCCGGCACATGTCCGTTGTGAGGCGGCCGCGGGGTGCTGCCGTGCCGGCCGTCACGTGTCCGCACGCCGCCGGGGTCCGGCTCGCGCCCCAGGGACGCTCGGGAGCCGGCTTTGGTGGCTCTTCTGAGAACGGCAGCGCGACGCGGTGGCTGGACGTCTCTCCGGCAGATTGGAGGAGATGGCTGAGATTGGTGAATGCGGCCGTTAATCACGCCATTAACACGGCTGGGGCATCCCGCGAAATACGTCCCATGGCCGTGGCCGGCTGCTACGTGACTCTCGTGTGCAAACGATACGCCAACTTTAGCAGTTTGCAACCGCTGTCCCTGGCTGCGATCGGGCCGAAACAACGCAGGCCGAGAACGCCAGAGAACCAAGCCAGTCATTCGAACCTTCATAATCGAAGTGTGGGAACGCTTCTTGTAATTTATTTCCGCTGTCAAGCCCCACAGATGTACCCGCGCCCGAAGCACGAGCTTTACCGTTCCGTAATCCAATAACGGCCAGGCTGGCGTCAGCAGCCCGGGAAGGGAGGACGCACGCCACCACTATCCGTTACATCGAACACAAAAGGCCTGGGAACGCCACGAAGACGGACCGGCGGGCGGGCGGCGGAGCCGTTTGAGGACACCCAGTCGGACGACGACAGACCCATCCCGGACAATGATGACGCCACCGGCTTGTGAAGCGTCGCCCCGGGCGCCGCCCGGGCCCCGCCCGAAGCTCCAGGGCAGCGGGCTCGGGCCGGACACCGCCGCAACCGCCGCCATGACCGGGCCGGCGACACCGGCGCCGACTGCGCCGCGCGGAGCTGACCGGACGGCGACGCGGCCAGATACCACCGGCGGCATGTCCGGCCGCACGACGCCTGCACGGGTGCGTGCAGACGGCGCGTCGCTGACCGCCGGCCGCCGGCCGGAGGGGGGCGCTGCCCGGTACGGGGCGCCGGCGGCGGTCTGCGTGCGCTGAGGAGATGCTTCTGCCTCCTACTCCGCCT
The DNA here is from genome assembly GCF_011947565.3 of Pollicipes pollicipes. Classification (NCBI taxonomy): domain Eukaryota; kingdom Metazoa; phylum Arthropoda; class Thecostraca; order Pollicipedomorpha; family Pollicipedidae; genus Pollicipes; species Pollicipes pollicipes. The sequence goes on along the minus strand of NW_023596921.1, from coordinate 43,101,836 downwards.
CCAACAGAGCTCAGGCTGACCGGGCCGGCCTGTGCCGCGGCCCACCGGCCGACCGGCCAGCGCTGAAGACACGCCCAGCCGGGCCACACCGGCCCTGCGGAGCCCCCGGCGCCCCGGCCGCGGCAGCGCCGGGCCCGCGCGGTGCCGCCCGGCAGTCGCGTCGCCCCAGCCGGCCCCCTCTGCCGCACCGTATTCATGAGCGACCGGGTGACCGGAGCTCACCCTGGCAACACGGGCGGCCCGCAGCACCCGGATCCAGCGGCGGCGGCGGCCCGGGTCGCGCCGCCGCCAGCCGCGCCGCCTGGCACGCGTAACGGCCCCGTAACGCGACCGCGCGGCCCCGCGGCCACCGAGTCGCACACCGCACCGACGGCGCACCGGCGCGCATGTGGCACCTGTGCCGGTGGCGCATTTACCGGCGGCACCGGCGCTGTCAGTGCTCGCGCCAACAGCACCTGTACCCGCGGCACCTGTACTCAGCACAAGAACTCGCAGTGCGTTCCCCCCACGCGTATTTCATCCCGCATGAATAATTAACAAAACGCCCGTATCTACTCAAGCGGCGATCGCTGCGTGGAAATGCCTATGTACCCCTAATCGTCGCCGATAAACACGTAATCAACCTCATCACGTGACCCCGGCGGCGGCCGCCGGCGCGGTGTCCGCAGCCGGGCGGACGGCGGCGGCGGCGGCAGCGCGAGCGGCCGTGATTGGGCCCGTCGGCGCGTGTGAAGTGGCCGTGACGGCCGGGGCGAGCCCGGAGGCGCAGGCCGGCCTACATCGGCGGCAGGCCTCACGCGGTTCCGGCCCGGCCCGGCCTGGCCCGGCCCGGCCCGGCCCGACGCCCAGCGCCGGCGTCGACGGCCGGCCGGCCTGCGCGTGGCCGAAATGGAAAGCCGGCCGGCGGTGGCCGCTGCAGGCGGCGCTGTACGGCGGGGGTTCGGGTGCAGGGTTGACGGTCCGTGGTTCAAGCGCCAGGCTGCGAGGTTCAGTCGGAGGCGAGTGAGTGCGACCGTGAGTCACACGTGATCCGGATCTATCAGCGGGGCGGGACCGGCGCGGCCAACGGCAGGTCTCTGCGTGAGCCAGCAGTGGCAGGGTCCGGTACACGACCGACCCTCCGAGCCGACCAAAGGCCGCGCAGTCCGCGCGGACTGTGACTGCGCCAGCTGTGAGAGGCGGCGCCGCTCGACACCGGCGGCGGCGCGCGGCGGCTCGTGCCCGACTCGCACCCGGGGACGAGCCACCTGACAGCCGCGAGGTCGGCTGCGCCGGCGATAGCCCCGGCGGACTGAAGGAGTGGTGACGCAGGCCTTTGTGGGGCGTTAGCACGTCAGCAGCGCCGGATCAGATAATGTCGCGGCACGTCGTCAAAAGCGGCCACCCAGCTCGAACCTGACGTCAGGCGTAGCTCATTCGCAGGTGACCAGATGGCAAATGGAAAACAAGCGGAAGGTGGCGCGATTGGTTCGCTGAAGACGGCGGGAGGATCGCACGATTTGATTGCACCAGGAGAATCAATCGCAGGTGAGTATTTTACCGGGCAATACGTGGTGATAATATGGTGAGAACCCGAACCGGGCACATGACGGCCTGATACCATGTCCAGACCACACAAAAACTGCACCGTACGGTATCGCCGCCCAGTTGCGTTCCCACACAGCCCAACTGCATGCGTGAAGCCCACCTGACTTTGGTATTCTACCAATGTAAACACTCACGTTAAGTATCGATACGACCTCAATGTTCCTTACCTGGTCCCATTTCAGCTACCTCATGAATGTCCTTTTATGAAAGAGCCGTAGAATGATGACGGAGGCTGCCACGCGCAAATAAAAACGCATCGCAATGATTATAAGCAGCTGGAAGCTGTACGCGTACCTAGGCACCACCCCACACCGGTATGAGTGGGCCGGCCCGAGGCCCCAGTGCCGACCCGCCGGTGGGCCGCTCGGCGCCGCGGACCCGGCGGCGCCCGCCCGTCAGCAGGCGGAGCCCCTCCGGCCGCGCGGGCACGAGCGGCCCACCAATCTGGCCGCGGCCGACCTTTCGACCGGTCGATGAGGCGCCCATCAGACGCGCCCCGGCAGGTCACAACGCTAACTGGACAGCTGCGGATCGATCCGGGGTCGACCGGGCGCCGGAGCCGGGACGCTGGCGCCCGGCTGGCGGTTCTCGGACCGTGCGCCGGCCGGCCCCGCGGGCCGGAGCAAGGACGCTGGGCTGAGAGCCCTGGCCAGGGCGCCGGCCGGCCCCGCGGGCCGGAGCAAGGACGCTGGGCTGAGAGCCTTGGCCAGGGCGCCGGCCGGCCCCGCGGGCCGGAGCGCGGACGCTGGGCTGAGAGCCCTGGCCAGGGCGCCGGCCGGCCCCGCGGGCCGGAGCAAGGACGCTGGGCTGAGAGCCCTGGCCAGGGCGCCGGCCGGCCCCGCGGGCCGGAGCAAGGACGCTGGGCTGAGAGCCCCGGTCGGGGCGCCGGCCGGCCCCGCGAGCCGGAGCAAGGACGCTGGGCTGAGAGCCCTGGCCAGGGCGCCGGCCGGCCCCGCTGGCCGGAGCGCGGACGCTGGGCTGAGAGCCCTGGCCAGGGCGCCGGCCGGCCCCGCGGGCCGGAGCGCGGACGCCGGGCTGAGAGCCCTGACCAGGGCGCCGGCCGGCCCTGCTGGCTGGGGCGCGGACGCCGGGCTGAGAGCCCTGGTCAGGGCGCCGGCCGACCCCGCGGGCCGGAGCGCGGACGCTGGGCTGAGAGCCCTGGTCAGGGCGCCGGCCGGCCCCGCTGGCCAGCCGAAAGAGTCAGGACACCTTTCCGAGGTTCGAGACCGACCCGGGCCTGCCGGGCGACCGCAGCCGGCACAGACATGCCGGGGAGCCCGGCGACTCGGCTTCAGGTGGGCGCGGTCAGGCTGGGCGGGGGGCACTTGCGTGGTCCCACCTCCACACCAAAACAAAACGGAAACGAGGCAGGGTCAGCCACGGCCAGATACAGCTCAAACTACAGCCCGCCGTGAACAGCCGCCCAACGCTGTACCAGGTGCTGCTGCCGTTCAGCGGCCCGCTGCCGAGCCGCGACAGCCCTGCACGGCGGCGCCCCGTCCCACATCAGCGGCCACCCGCCCACCGGACGCCAGCCAGTGCTCAGGAAAAGCACTGGAAATCCAGCCGCCCTGCTGGCCCGCCGCCAGCGCCGGTCCAGGAGCCGGTCGGCGGCAGGATGGCCGGACGCCGGACCACGGTCAACGGACCACGGACCACGGACCACGGTCCACGGCAGGTCCGACGGACAAGCGCATCGGGTCCGGGGCGCGGCCTGGCGCCACCGCGGACCGCGGACAACGGACCACGGACCACGGACCATGGACCACGGACCACGGGCCGGGATCACCCAGCCCGCGGGACGGACGTGCCGTCGGCCGGCCGGTCGGAGCGCCGGCGGGCGGCCGCGGCGCCGGAGAAAACGGCGCGCAGGCTCGCGGCGCGCTCCGACCGGCCGTGCTTTCACCGGCCGCCGGCTGCGGACGTGCTGGCCGCAGTGTCCGCCGGCCAGCGGGCGGTCCCGCCGGCCCGCGCCGGTGACCGCCGCCCGACGCGCCCGCAGCAGCGCAGCATGCACCGTCAGAGGTGCACAGGTGGCAGGCGAGACACGGCAAAGAGCCGCTCAGGAGGAGCCGCTCGGGGCAGGGACAAAGGATTATTCGGCGGCCAGGCCCGACTCTTGGCGCACAAGTGGAGCCATTTCCGCGTCAAACCATGCGCGACAGCGCGCGTCATAAACCAAAGCCACAAACGACTCCTCGCAGGCTCACTTTCATCTTATCTACGCACATTCGAAAGCAGTGTGCCAGCTGCGTGCCTTTCATGTCGGACATGCCTGCCGTCCCACCGCACTTTACGCATCGGCCCGATTTTCACGCACGACCGTCAACCGAGCGTGGCCAGATTTTCGAAGCCCCCCCCCCCCCCTCACAGACAACGTCGCTGGTCGGCAGGCGCGCCAGCTCCGGCGGCGCCGCCCACTCACCGGTCGGGCCCATGGCTGCCGCAGCGACGTCGCTCCTCCCCCGCGCGCGCTCACCGGGCGGCTAAGGCGCGCTCGATGGCGGCGCCGTCTGAGCGCACGTCGCGATCGATGCCGGACGGCGGTGCGTGGCCGCCGCGTCGCCGCCATTGATCAGCGACGCGCACCCGTCGCACCCGACCATCTCGGTCCCGCCCGCACCCCGGCAGCCGCGCGGGTGCCGGCGGCGGACACCCCAACTGCGGCGGGCCGGCACGGCGGGTGGTGCGTTGGGGCTGCGGGTGCCGCGGGTTGAGCGCCGGGACGGTACGGGAGCGGGCTGAGGCGTGAAACCGTACACGATCGTGACGAAACAAAGGAGAAGAAGCCGCTGGTGCGCGCGCGCGGCCTGCGATGCTGCGCGGCGCCGATCGGGCGCGAGGCGCCTCACCACGCGTCGGCAGCCTCAAACAGCCCGTCCACACGCGATGTGTGGGCGGCACGGAGCAAACAAGAACGCCGAGACGAGCGCCGGCCCCGGAGCGGCGGCGGCGGTCCCGGAGCGGCGGCGGCGGCCCGGCCCGCCGCGGCGCCACGGACATACCGGCCGACCCCAGACGGCGCCGGCCGGCCGGGCGGTGGTCGGCTAGCCGTCGCCCTGTCCTCGGCCGCCGCCGGCGAACCCCGCCAGTCAACCGCGGACGGCGGGCGACGGTGCACGCACGCCTCGCCGCCCAGACAGCGGGGCAACACCGCCGTGCACACACGCGTGCCACTGCCCGGCGGTCAGCACGGCTGCCAGACCTGTCCGGCCAGCTCCGGCGGCGGGCGGCGGCCGTGTTTGTTATCGTCGTCGGATTTAACACCTCGCCTCCCCTGAGACGTCTGGTCGGCGCGGCGGCGGTCGCGGCACGGCTGGCCGCCGCAGACGCGGACGCGCGGTAGGCCCGGCTGTGCCGGCCGTCGGCGCTGCGGCGGCGGGCTGGCAGCGGGCTGGCAGCGGGCAGGCAGCGGGCTGGCAGCGGGCTGGCAGCGGGCAGGCCGACTGATGAGCGCTACGCCATCGCAGCCAGTCCATACACAGACCAGGATATACGGCCTGCGGTCCGACGCTGCGCACACCCGCTGCTGCGTTCAATATACACAATCTCGCCTAGCCGGACCAGGAGCGGGAACAGACATCCGCATGCCGCGGCGACCGAAGCAGGGGCTGATCTCGTGCTTGGACTGACCGGCCCAGTCCCCCCTCCTCCGTCTACCCACTTAGCAGAGCACACGCTAGCGGCATGAGCAGACGCAGGAACGACACATTGTGAGCACCCGATGAACGCGAATCGTCCGCTTGCGACGCAAGACGTCGTGAATTTACGTCACACTGGAGCACAATCGGAATTGTCGTAACTACATGAAACGACTACCGGACAGCAGACAGATAAATAAACCTTGGTGAATGGCGATGAGGTGCCGCCGCCTACCCAATCTTTCGATCCTCAAACGCCGGCTGCCACAGACCTAAACGCGACCACGAATTTAGATGCCCTTGAACTTTAGCGGCTGGCGCGTCGGGGCAACGCTTCAACCATAGCGATCGCTGGTAAGCAGACGCGCTCTGAAAACAAGCCGGCGGAGTCGGCGACGGCGGCGCGTCAGCGCGACCTCCGGCACGCTGTGCTTCACCTGAAGCCGTACCTCTTTCATGGCCTGGTCCTCCATCTTCTTCGTCGACAGGTTCAGGTGGCGCTCCAAGCTAGCACAGAACTTCTGCGTCTGCTTCTCGAATTTCTTGCGTCCCTCCTGGAAGTGCAGGACAGTCAGCAGATGCTGGCGCAGTTGTAAACAGCCCGTTTTGCTTCAGTCATAACGACCTTGAACTAGGTACGATATTAACCTTACGACGCGTCGCAGCATTTCATTCCAAGGAGAACATCGCAATGCACACAAATTAATGCCAAGCGGGATGCACAAGGGAATCAACAAGCCAGGCTGAAAGGGAGAAATCGCCTCGACACTCAGCTACTTTACGGGCAGTTGGAGGCGTGCATGCGTTTAAGGCCATGTGAAATACAGAGTGCCAAGTAGTTCTGCCGTTCCAGGTTACACAAGTTGAGTCGTTTGCCTATCAGAGGCTGCACCTCCATCGGTTGACTGCAAGATCTGGTGCAAAAATATTCAAAAATGAAGTAAAACTAAAATTGTTTGAAAAAGTTTTCCTCCCATTAAGGCCCAGCCTGCGAAACGGAGAAAAGTGGAGTCGACTCCGGGATCCAACTAACTTGAGTTGAGTAATGGTGAAATCGATTTCTTCTCAAACTAGCGTGAGCCAGGATTGAGCGTGGGTAGCGCCAACCAGGTTTGTAAATATAATCGATAAGTCGACTTAAGTAGAAATGCAAGTAACATCAGCTGTTCTCGTTCCGGCACTGTGTGTAGAACAGGGGTAAAATAAGTTCGGCGTAGTACAACTGTACCAATAATGTGTAGAGCAAGATCTTCAAACAGTCAAAACAAACTCCAGATTCAGCGCTGTCTTCTTTTTGTAAGTATTGAGTTGTAAGGGCGTGTCAATTGCACTGGTTATTTGTGCCGCTGTCTTGTCATCAAATATATGCACAAATGCAACACACGCGCTGGTATGAGCCAATTTGCGTGTGCTAATATATTCTGTCATATTCCAGTTTTCATATGACGACAAAACGCTTTGTTACCCCGTGATTGTCCTCCGATCGACCGCATGCATCGGAATCCATTCTGTAATTGGGCTAAGCCTTTTTGAGCTGGAGTCGGAGCAGACTGAAAATTGTTAATAGCTGCTCAGCACCCGCGTCGGAATCGCCTCCACGCCGTGTATCGCGCGCCGGACCTGGAATCCATTCAGCTAACGCGGAATCGAGTACACATCTGCCTTAGAGCTCGCAAACACGATCCAAATGTACGGCGCACACCGAGCCTCCCCCCCCCCCCCCCCCCCGCCTCGACACGTGCCGCCGCGGAGCATCAGCCCGGGTCGCTGGGTCCGGACCGTCGGCCGGCGGAGGCTGGGTCAGCGGCCGGGCCGGTCGGTCGGCCGGCCGGGCCCGGTCCGGCGGGCGCGTCCCCGTGCCGGCCGGGCGGCCTTCCCTGCTGGCCGAGTTAGCCCGGCGCCGCGACGGCCACCGCCGCCGGCTGACGTGCCGCCCCTCCCCGCTCCCCGCGCTCTTCCGATCGCATTCCAGAGCGTACGGGCAAGGGGAGGGGGAGGGGGAGGGAGGGCAGGTACGGAGCGGCACGTGACTGAGCCGCGCCGGCGGGACGTGCTCCTCCACCGATCCCGGCCCCGGCTCCGGAGCACACCGCCTCCCGCTCGCCGCCGACTCCGGAGACTGGTTCAAACGGCCGCGCTACTGGCATTGCCACCAAAGGCGGCGAGACTAGCGGCGCCCTGGGGGGGGGGGGGGGGGGGAACCGCGGACACGCTTTGCACAAGCTGATAAAAACGGCCGGACGTAAACACCGCCGCGTCACCCGGCTTAGTCACACTGCGCCACGGCCGCGTCTGGCGCCGCATGGTCCGGCGGCAGCGTCGCCACGCCCCACCCCGCCACCGGCGACGCTGGAGACGGGGTCAGCGCCGGTCGACGGGCGCCGGGAGCCGACGTCGCACCGCCACGGCCAGAGACGACAGGCGCCGCGCCGCCGCCCGGCTCGGCGCGCCTCCTCCTGCGCTGGCGGCCGTTACGCCGGCGCGGACAGCGGGAAAGGGGAGGGGAGGTCGAGCGGCCAGGCGGACACGTGCCGGCCGGCAGCCGGCACGGTCCGTCCAGCCGCGCTCAACGGCCACCAGAGCCGGCTGGTGAGTCAGCGGCCCGGCCTCCGGAGGCGGCGGCAGCGGCGGCGCTTGCAGACGGTGACGACGCGGAGAGGCTGCAGCGCCGCCACCGGACGGAAGTGTCGGCCCACACGGCGGCGGCGGTGTCGGCGCCCCGGCCCGCTTGTCTCGGCGAGGTGGCGACAGCCGCCGGCCCCAGCCCAACACGTCCTCGTCCCCAGAGATCCCCTCCCCCACGTCATCGCGGATTGTCGGGCCACGGAGAGATGGGGACGCACGCATCAGATGCTGGTGCCGGCGCTAATGTCAGCGGTCGCCTTGTCCAGATTACCGCCGCACGCGTTATCGGATCCCGTTCTGCCAGGAAGGTGCGGGCAAACATACTTCGAGCCCGCTGGCCGACGCTACCACCCAGCCGGCAGACAACACCGGGGGGTCATCGTCCATCCTCACCCCCCCCCCCCCCCCCCCCCACCAGACAGACCTGAGCGTGGTCACATCAGTTGCCTGCAGCACGCTGTGCCTCCTGCGCTCTCGCTGCCGTTCGTCACACTACACCCCGACCCAGCCGGCGGGCAGCGGTGCCGAGGCCGTCCGACGCTCAGCTGTTCGGCATCAGAAGACCGGAGCTGCCCGCCGGGGAGCCGTGACAAGGCAGTGCCGTGGCAGGTCGCCGGCACCGCTGCGGTGTGAGTCGGACGCGCGCGATCTCACCTTGGCCGCTCCGATGTGCGTCCTTCGAAACGACTCCAGCGCGCCCAGGATGTGCTTGTGACCATGGTCCAGCTGAAACAGACGACAGACACACTGAAGCGCAGCTTCGCCGTGCGGCGTCATGGCCCTTGCCGATTTTGCGGCAGCTATTTTCAAAGGCAGCAGCAGTAAACTGGCGGTACGTGACTTGAACGTTCGAAAACTTATGCTCCGTAAAAAATAACGATCCAGAAGCCAGCCATCGAGCTCATATCACTCAAACAACCGATGAATTCAACTTTAAGAGCGTTTGGTTCTCTGAGAAATTACCCACTATGAGCCGGGCAAATGTGATCAGCGTTATACCGCGCATGCACAAAGCTCAAAAACGGCGATGGAGATGAGGGACGAGTGGTGGGCGTGGGACAGCGATTTGGCTAAACGCTATTGTAGTCTGGCTGTGGTGCTGCTTCGGGCGAATGAAGCCTTGCATGCATGCCAATGGCATGTTCTATGGCGCTGTTATCACTTCCGCTGATCAGCTCACTTCGTGTTTAGCAGACATAAATGAAGGTAGCCATTGCAGTACGGCCACAATTCTTCCTGACCGTGATGAACCTGCCATCGCGTGTGGCTTGGCTCGATCCTGTCCCGGCCTCTGACTCACCTCGACAAACCAATACAACTCGGCTTTCACGGCATGGGGGCGAGACGCATTCCATTGGCATAACAACGCGAAACCGGAACTGACGCTATTTACAACACGACCGCATTGTTTCATTATGCACTTCGGACATTCCTGCCCGCGGGCTGACCTCCACGACTGCTCGGGCCGTCGCAGTATGCGCCATCTCGCATCGAGCAGCGCCCAGGGGACGGACGAGGACGAGAACTGAGCCTCCCAACAGCCGCTAACTAACCCCGAACGTTCAGTGATGACAGCTCTCCGCAACTGACAGCGTACCACCGCCTGCTGCCGGGGCACGTTAGCATGTGAGCACGTGCCGACAGCAGCGAACCCGAATCACGCACCGATCGCGTCGGTTCGTGCCTTCAGTCGGACCTCAATGCGCCGCGTGAGTGATGGGCCCGCTACCGGCGCGTGCGTGCGGCGCCGAGCGGCCCGCCCGCGCGGCGGCGGCGGCGGCGGCGGCGGTCGCCACACTTCCCACGGCACTCGATCACGGCGGCGGCCGGCCGGCCGAGCGCTGCCTCCAGCACCCTCCGGAGGCTGCCGCGCCAGGCACCGCGGGCCGGGGCACGGGCAGGTGGCGGCCAGGAGCGCACGTGGTCGTGACCCCACGCTGCCGTGCAGGGACCTCCAACCAGAGCACGGGCAGCGCGACACGAGCCGGGCGGCGGGAGCAGCGCACGCAGTCACGACCCCACGTCGGTCGCGCGACCGAAGGAGCACGGCACCGAGAACACTGGATGCACCTCCAGACCTCCAGGATGTCGGGCGAGCGCGCCAACGCCTCGTTGCCCGCAGCACGGGTCGCACGCAGCTGGCTGACAGCAGAGCCAGTCCGGCGTGGAGGCGGGGCTGGCCATGATGCCAACGTTTGGCGGGAGGCGGCCGAGCTCCCGCAGCCAACAGGCGTCATGTAACCGGGCAATGGCATGCTGTTACATCGACCGAACCGCGGGCGCAGTATTCCGGCATTGTGAAACACACCTGCTCGGACCGTGATTCGGGTCGCGACAGGCTGAAATGACACGTAATCGACTTCCAGTGCGGGGTGTCATGTGTTCAAACGTCGCGACGCTCTTCCAAAATGGATGTTTCACAGCTGCTCTGAATTCGGAGCGTCACGGTGCGGCTGGCAGGAAGCATAAGCCGCAATCACGAGGTGGCGAACAGCTTTGAAGTATGTGCTTTGACGAAAAAGTCTAACAGAATATGTCCTTGCATTACTGCATCTAAACCGGAGCCAGCGTGTCCGCTAGACCATCATGAAGCCTTTCCAGACGCGACTGGCGCCGGCGTGGCCAATGCACCAACATATATTTCATTCCGTGCAATTGTGCAAAAAGTCATTCCGTTTCATCCCATTTCGTGCAAGTGGTGCATGTGAATGGCAAGTGCAATTGGTTCAATCATAGCAATAGTACTGGCAGTTCTTCGCTAAACATCCGTCCCAGTCTAACCCTATTCAGGTATATGAATATATATATATATATATATATATATATATATATATATATATATATATGTGTGCGCAGGTTAAAACATATATTCACATCAGTAAGAGTGAGGGACCATGTGGGCCGCCCTTCGGGCCCGCCCCTACAGAGCGACAGCATGAACGCACACTCCACCCATCCACCACCAAGCAGAACTGGGGCGCGTTCCATACCCCTAAGTCACGCTGTCATTTCGGAGCGGGCAGGTTCAAGGCAGCGGGCGCGCCACCGACCTCTGCGGCGCTCGACCGGCGGCGACCGCGGCGCGCCGGCCCCACATCGGTGAACACGGACGGCAGGCGCGCGATCACGGCACACCGCCGGCCACGCGCGTCACGCCTACCCCCTCCCCCTCCCCCGACCATCGGCCGCGGACGCCTGACCTCTGTGCAGAGGCGCAGCAATGCCAGCCGCAGCCAGCCGATCTCAAGCGTCGAAGCCTACATTTCTCTCACTCCGTATTGCGCGTCTTTCTGAATACGCTGTTGGCAATGCTAGGGCAACGATGCTTTGCTTATTGTTCTCGTTCCGAACTCCTGGAATGTATCGGCCTGGCCTACCTTGACACATCATTTGATGGTGACGATCGAAGTCAATCTCAGTCTGGGAGCATACAAGGCTTTGGAAGCTTGTCAATGGCACGTATGCGGTTGCCGCCCGACATTCGCAGTTGCTATGCAAGCGAGAGTGAAGTCGCTCGCGCTACTTCAAGCTGGCTGTACCCTATACCGTCTGCACATGACCATCTCCTGCGGCGCAGATCAGACGCAGACAGACATCGTGGTCGGCGTCAATCGACAAATGTCGTCGGCATTGGCCGGTATTGGCTGCTGTAAGCGTGGGCCAGCGCGGAGCCGGCTCTGAACCAGTCAGACTATGCCCGAGCCAGCGTGGAGCCGGCTCTGAGCCAGCCTGACTATGTTTGAGCCAGCGCGGAGCCGGCTCTGAACCAGCCTGACTATGTCTGACTATGCCTGAGCCAGTGCGGAGCCGACTCTGGACCAGCCTGACTATGCCTGAGCCAGCGCGAAGCCGGCTCTGGACCGGCCTGACCATGCCTGAGCCAGCGCAGAGCCGGCTCTGGACCAGCCCGACAGCTCGAATGACGGTATTCCACGGCTCAAAGGTAGTTCCTTACAGCACTGAGCCTTGTCCCAGTGTCGATCCAGCGAGCCTCGTGAAAAACATCGGACCCCTTTCGAGATCAGGGGCCGGGAGGGAAATCTGACGCGCAAATGTGGCTTTTTATCCAGTCGCACGCCACTGGCAGCGGCCTTTAGTACTCATTGAACGCATTAAGCTGGCCAGTACCTATGGTACTGGCCAGCTTAATAAGTTCTCAGAACGATCTCGGTCTTCAGTTCCAGATCACATTCAGCGTCTGTTACAACACGAATATTTCATCTCAGCTAGCGCCAAACTCCACTAATGAGAATAAGATTACGGCAACAGCGGTGGAAATCTGCAGTTCGTGGTCAAGGGATGAGGGTGTGCATGACCAAATGTCAGCCCAGTGCATTTTGTTGATTTTCCCCACGTGCGCAAGATAATCACGGGTCCCGGTTATCAAGAGTGCTGTCCGTTTTTGGGAGATCCTGATGTACCTATCTGTGTATATACGCCGGCGGCCAAACAACCCTCACGTTTGAACGGGGCGGGAGTCATTTCCTCGCACCCCAGATGGGACACGCCTCGACCAAGCACGCCTTGCACAGCATCAGCTCACTGTGAGCCGGACGACAGGATTACGTGACGTCACGCGGACCGTGGCGGCGCGCGGCAGGTTTTCGGCGCACTGAACCGGTTGGGGGACGGCCGTGGCGCTGTTGTGTCTGAGGCGCCATACGTGGATGGGAGTTACAGTGAACGGTGAAAGCTCCGGAAACAATGATGTGCTTCTTACATATGGCGTTTCAGAATTGCTCGGTTCTTTACCTGCACGACGCCTCGCACGGCACGGGACGAGCCAGGTGATACCAGAAGGGAGTTTTGCCCCTCGTTATCATGTAAATGAATGAAAGACGGCTACAGATACCCGGCTGCAAATCCCGTTAGGATTCGCAAATTTTGTCGACAAAATCGACTTTGAGATCGCTTACTGTGTTGGTAACCGTGATCGAAGTCCTGCAAACAATGCAAAACTGTTGGGCCGATGCTGGTAGCAACAAACGGGGCTACGTGCCTAAGTCCTTTCCATAATCCTATCTACCTGGGTTTAGACCCAGGCGTCTTAAATTCGAGGTCCGTTTCGGAGAATGTATGACTGTGACTTTTGGTCGATTACGGGCCGGATCGTTTTGAAACCTGACACCCAGTTGAAGATGGTGCATTCGCCTGCGCCTTCCGGTTCGTTTCGTGTCTGCCTGATCTGGTCACTAAAATCTGACATCAATCCTGCAAACGCCTCAAAATGGGCGGGTCCATGATTTGCGAAGGAGAGCGGTTGTCTGTATACAACGGCCCTCGCACTTGTGCCAACATGATTGTTGTCTCCCCCGTTGTTATCAGTTCCACGTCGCTGCGATGGCCCGTTCCCGAGATCTGGACCAGTTTCCGACCCACATTTTCCAGCCTTCCGGCGACTTGAAAATTGCACGTTCGCCACCTTAATGGAAAGAGTGAGGTGAAACTGTGGTCATATTGCAACGTCGCAGGAAAACCGTCTGATGAAGCACGTTGTGTTCAAATAACTAACAATTCAAGCAGCAAAACGTCGAAAAAGAAAATGGGATTCCTGTTACTATAGCTCTGTGAACATTCCATCAGTGATTTCAAAGATATTGGGTTCGAAAGAGCGTGGCGGTCCGACCGATCACGTTGGAAATTATATATTTCAACTTAGACTCACTCGGCCAGCGGTCTGGCTGGTAACTGAATGGTTTCAAACATCAAGATCAAGAAGCAGCGTTGGGAGTTCACCCGAAGGCGCTCTAGTCCCGGTCCCAGTCGGCAGGCTCTGTAGTTCGTGCCGGCAAATGAGATGAAAGCCAAACGGCATCACCTTCGAGCCAGCATACGCTCCGACCGTTATGCCGTAGGCGGACGTTTGCTGGCAATCGGCCCGCGGCCCGCCCACAGCGGCGCGCTCCCAACAAAGCGTTGCCCGAGCGCTTCCGGATGTTGAAGAGCCATCGCAGCGAAAATGACTTTACGAAACCGGCGTGCGCAGAGTTGGCAGGGAGCTGCCCCCACCGCGGTCAAGGTCCGGACGCGCCGACGCTCACAGGGCTCACTTTCGGCACCCGGACCGCTGTTTTGTCCGTGGTTAGCTGGCAAGGAGAGAGCCCGTTTCCTCATCCCGGTGAAAAGAATGTCCCAGATCATATCAGGGCGCCATTGTGCCGCGCCAGAATACGACGCGCCCCCCCCGCTGAGGTTACAAACAATTGACATCGGTTTTCGTAAGCTGCCCGTAGTCTCGCGCTACCCCGAGACAGCGCAATGCGAGGAAAAACTCGGTCACAAAGGTGGCTTCCATGCACGAAGTTGGCGTTGGATACTGTCTGGTCGTGGTGAAACAAACTCAAAGCAGTGAACATTTTCTGTTCCTCGAGATAGTTAACAACATGCTTAACCATTGCGAATGGGTGTGCGCGTTTGAAAAGAAATTCCCCCGTCACAAAAAAGTGCCAAATGTTGGACGGGTTTCTGCTGTCTCCGTGTCAGGAGACTGATATGGAAGGCACGGAACCTCTCAGGACCACGTCACGGAGCAACTCTCACGCTTCAGCCGTTAATACAGCAATCCCCTCCGCGAGAACCATAGCGGTCCAGGGCAGCCAAACTTAGCCAAGTAACACTTAGCCAAACCAGTCCTTGCACACCCAGAAGCAGCCGCTTGATCGGAATCGGCCCGGCCCAGAAACGCTACGAGCAAACCAGTTCGGCCTAAAAATGATCCGCTGCCCCGGTTCTGTGGCGGTGACCGCCATTGGCCGGCTTGATACGGGCCGCGCCGTCCGGCGGAGCCCCGGCCAGGGTCCAGCCCGGTGGCCGGCGTGCGCGATCGGCGCGCGTGATAAATGCTGTCGCCTTTCGTATAGCACAGCACAGCTTATGGATGGTGATATACTCCTCGTGGCATATCGGAAAACCACGATCATAAATACACGTCCGCTGTTTACTGTTAGGCCGGCCTTTCCCAGTGCAACGTCCTCCTGGCTTATGTATTGCATACCTTTCAGGTCATGCATCCGAGTGTTCGGTCCATCACACCCGCGCGCGCCCACCCACGCGGACCACCCCGCACCGCCGGAGCAAGGCTCTACGGAACGGTGACATCACCCGGTCATCCCACGTACCGACCGCGGTCCGGCCAGCGTTGCAGGCCGGCGGCGGCCGCGGCGCGACTACCGGCCACCGTGGCACACGACGGCGGCCGACAGCACGGCGGGAATGGCCCTACCGTGGCGCCGCGACACATAGGCGAGACGCGAACAGGCGGGGCAAACGCAGCACAAGCTGGCCTTCAAAGTCAAGTTAGGTTGATGTCCCTCCATGAGAAATTTCACCTTGTTGTGCACCGTCTCGAGCGCGACTTTAAAATTGCATGACTGTGCAGGGCGCTAGGTTGGTAATTGATCGAATAGCATGGGTAAAATGGCCCGTAACGCTTGTGGTTAGTAATTGTGGTCAGCATGGTGCTTTTCATGAAGGTTGAATACAATTTGGACAAATTTTTATTCGTACCGTGCAAACATAAAGGCCAAAAAGCTTGCATTTGTTTCGACCTCTCATTCCTGTTTCAGCGATGAATACCAAGGGTCGGTGCAGTCAAGACGTTGTTTTATCTTACGCCAATGGCCCAAAATAAAAGCACGACAGGTAGCAGTTTCGTGCGTCTTGCAAATTTAATGGTAGGGCAGGCGAGCTTTAGCATGGCCGATCGTGTCGTAGCTTTACGGGGCACACTAGGATTTACATGACTATTCAGTGAAAAGGCTGCGGTAAATTATCCCGTAACTGGAAACACCTTGATGGCGTGGTTTGTATCCACCTAGTAAACTATGCTTGGCGAGAACGCCGACACCGAAGCCAACGACGACGTTGTCGTTGACGCCGATGCCGATGCCGATGCCGATGCCGACGCCGATGCCAATGTCGACGCCGACGCCGATGCCGAGGTCGACGCCGACGCCGATGCCGAGGTCGACGCCCACGCCGATGCCGAGGTCGACGCCGACGCCGATGCGCAGACACCAACGCCAGTACGGAAGATAGCCATGCGGCCAAACCCCAAATGACCAATCGAAAACGCCTTGCTCCAAACCCCCAAGCACAACATATCGTACAAAATGTCTTTGGCCCACTCTAAAAGGACAACGGCATCGTGCAACGCGAGACTCTCGCCTCTCGGTGGCTCCCGTCGCACCCTGCCCCTTCCCCCCCCCCCCCACGCCTCCCCGCTGCCGGCTCCTCCACAGGTGGAGGAGCCTCTCCACACGTCCACGGCCGTGGACGCCGCGCCCTCCGTGCCGGCGCTCACCATGCGCTGTCGCTCCTCCTCGATCAGGTGGATGAGCGCGGCGAACTGCTTCAGCGAGCCGGCGATCACGATCTCGTCGTCCGTCTGCGAGCCGCCGATGCAGTCGAACTGGAACTTGTCCAGGCTGTTGGCGAACGCCCGCTGGCACCGCGACAGCTCTGCCGAAGACGTGGACAGGGTCAGACGACGGGACGGAGGAGACAGGCACAGAGCAGAGAGCGGCATCGAGGGAAGCTGCGTTTACGCGGAAACGGAGATGTACGCCACCAGAGAGACAGAGAGTCGTATGTACCATCGAGGGTAACACAGAGAGGGGCGGGGAAGCGACCGGACCAACGGGTCAAACACACCCAAGGACGAAGCAAAGTAAGTCACCAACGACGTGCACCGGTGCAACTCCGTCACACGAACCGTGAGCGATGGTCCCCAAGTGTTCAGCTACAACACCAGGCTGCGCAGCACACTGGCACCAACTTATTCCGGGGGAGGGTAGTTGCATACTGAGACCACGATGGATGACGTCAGGGTATGCATGAAGGGACCAAGCGCAGGCATCGCAGAACAAAACAACCCCGCCAAACGAGGGGACCGAACCCCGTCTTTTCAGTCTGCAACCCTAACAGTACGCGTCTGACGCCAGCTGGCCCTGTCCCGCGTCGGCGTGCGCCCCTCTGACACGCGGCAGAGCTGGGCGTGGACCGGCGCGCCATCGCGGCGGGGCGCCGGCGCTGCGTCGGCGGGGTCCAGCCTGGCACGCGGAGGGTCCGGCGGCGGTCTCGGCCGGCCGCCGGCGGAAGCATGACTCAAGCGACAGCCGCCGCCGGCTGACAGAAGCGCCGCAGGCTGGGCCCGGCCGGCTCCGGCTCCGCTCGCGGCCCAGTCTGGGCCGGGCTGGGCCGGCGGCGCCAGGGGACGGGCGACGGGCGGCGGGGCGTGCGCAAGCCGCCCAGGAACACGCTGGGTCTGGGTAGCAATGTTGGAGACGAGACATGGCCTGCAATGGCTCGCAGTTCACCGTCGTCGGCTTCACCGGTTTCGCTGAGTCCCGCGGGGTGGGTGGGACGGGGCTAGAAAGAACCACTGCCGACTCCACAGCAATGTGCTCGAGTAAAAATGCAAAACTGGTGGTTTCAGTGATGGGCCAGTTCGTGATCTACCATTTTTGGCAGACCATTTTAAGCCGTTGCTTGTGTTTGACGTGTCAGGTCTGGCCAAACTTGATGAAGTCATGTTTTGCTGTCTCTGTTAGCTTTCCGAACGGGCGCGGAGCAAAGTTGGTTGAAGTGGAAGGGTGCCACGATTCTCTTTCGAACAGCACCGTGAGATCGCCAGGTGTCACCAGTCCATTACTATGGCAGTGACTTTGGACAAGGCCATAAACTTGTTCAATCATGTGCGACGAGAACGGCGCACTGCAAGGTCTCTGAACACTGCTCCCGGCAATACCCAGGGCCTGACCTGATCTGAATTGATCATGAATAACCTCTACTACGATATCAGCACATGCCTGCCGTTTTGAACCACATCAAAATGGTCCGACGGACCGCTTTGACTTGGTGTGACCCTGACTTTACTCAACATTCCCAGGTCGCACACTTGTTCAACAATGTTTACTTTAAAGTCACTGGTTACCTCCGGAACCACTAGAAAAACGCTGCGCTCCGCATAATCAGTGACTTATGGCGGGATGTCGATCTCCACCTGTCCGGTGCGCAGAACTTTGTCAACGCGCTCTTATTGTAACGCGTAACCGGTTACATTATCTCTGATATCTATTTTGGAACGCTGAAACCTCCAGGTCGTGTCCAAAAAGGTTTCGAGCTCAGCGAGCTCAACTTTAGCCCCTCAAGCGGTTCAGAACGCGCTCGGGAGACCTGGATGTTTGCGCCCCACTCCCTTCGAAGATTGGGGACGTCCAACCGGAAGATTACGGCACGCTCAGTGGAGCGAAAGACTAAATCTGACGATATGTTAGCATGTTCGCGATAGCTCATGACAATCGGAGCAAACGAGGATTAGGACAAATAGTGCGAACGAGCCAGCGAGACTCTCCTTCCCCCCCCCCCCCCCCCTCCAGACTTGTAGACTACTCGTTTTTTTCAGTTTTGGGCGGAATCGTCCATGAACACCCTTACAGCGAATGGAGTTGACTCAGACCCGCACTCTAGGCAGCGCGCGCAGCATAATTTGAGGTCAAAACCGATGCGGACTTCAGGAGATGGAACTGGAAACCGAAACGGATTTAAGGGAAGTTGGTTAGCGTGGCAGCTGTTCAAAATGTTGCCTGACAAATGACCTATACCACATATGACGTGTCAAATGAGGCTGGGCTTGCTATAGCAGAGGGATGAGTTAACCACTCCATTTAAAAACACAGATAATTTCTTACATCTACCGTGCTCTCCATGTCAGGTCGGGGTTGGGTTGGCCGTCTGTCCGTGTACCTGCACGTGCGCACCAGTCGGACCCAGCCAGCACTGCTGGCACAAGTGCTCCAACAGCTGGTGGTCCTGCCCGGCTGTCGATTACGCTCCCCCCCCCCCCCCAAGCCCCACCCCACCCAGCCCCGGAAGTAAGGGAGCGGCGCTCGACGGCGCTTGGCGCAATCCCTGCAGAGGGCTTGGGGTATTTTAAACTGGCCAGCTCCAACTGCAAATGAGCCATATCATGATGTTTATAGTAATGCATGACAAAAGTGAGACCCCTGTAAGCTTATTACTTCAAAGTCCAGGGAAATATTATCTTCAAAGAACACTTTGGGATCACAGGTATCATTTCATATTCAGTTGAGCAAGAGCTCCAGCACTCCAGAATTTGGCTTCAGCTCCCTCCCTCCCTCAACCAAACTTTTAAGAATGTGGGCCCAGTCTGGAGAAAACTCTGTTTATTGGTGTGTATTTGTGGTAGGTTTTGTAAGTTTTTATTGCCCACTCTTCCTCCCCAACCCACTTTGAGAAAGTATGTGCACTGTTCAAGAAGACATTAGGATGAGCATCACCAGGTACTAATGCCTGGTAGTTGAACCAACAGGCCTGTAGTTTGATAATGATACTGTGGAAGGTGGACAACCAAGGATTTGGGGATATGAACCACTAAAATACTGGAATTGGTGCTGCTGACAGCGGATTGCCTTGTGGGGAAGCATGGCCCTTTGGGCCTCCTATTTTTGATGCATTCTGACTCCACCATGACTCTGGAGTCAAAATAGACTAAAAATCACTGATATTTTACTTGGGTTGTCATGAATCTATTTGTTTAAGCTTTTGCTGTGAAACTGAGTCAGAGTTAAGCAAAAGCCAACCAAATATGCTGTTTGAGACATTAAAACAGAAAGCAAATAAATGTACTTGAAAGGACACATTTTGCACCTAACATATGCGCTCAATGAAGAACACAGGCATGTCTAGATGATCTATTAATAAAATCAATAGGCTTTTATGAAGCCTGCAAGACCAGTTACTCCATGAATTATTGTTGCATGAGTTGAATGCTCAATTTAAAACTACAATTTAGTCATACATTGCATGGTCAGAAATATAATTGAACCAGACATGCCATGCTAACAAGACTCGGAGGTGCTGGAACAGAACCCAAACACACAGCACACCAGTCAAAACTAATTCCATCTAAATAGGTGGATACATAAGTTTATCATATTGTACATCAGTATTTTCAGACTCAGAGAAGCTGCTGCAGAGTTTTTGCTTAAGTGAAACAACTCATGTCCAGGACCAAAAGAGAGTATAGTTAGAATACATACAAGCCAAAGCATAAGGAAATCTCAGGTGCTTAATTTTGTGGGTTTCAAGCACTTTGAAATCATACTCACATAATGCTGTAAATGCATCTCACTTAGTTGTATATCATAATGAACATTGGTTCCATAAAGACAAATAAATATGTCTTGTTGCACTTTTTACACACAACTATTTCTTAAAACTTCATGGTGACCTATAAACTCAGGACTGATTCAGAACAAACACAATAAAACTCTCATTCTTAGTCCTGCAGTCAAAGCAGTAGTACTATACACTGCAATGCCACAGCACATCCAGCCACTAACATATGCATAATCAATCAGGCCATTACTCACGTTTAGCAGCATCCAACACCTCTTTGATGTCCTTGACCAATGTTTTGATTGAAGCACTAGTGTTTTCCAGTTCCTTTTCATATGCATGAAGATTTTGACGGAAATGTGGGCTGTCTGTAAGGCAATCTGCCAGTTCCAGTGGGAGCAGGCACTGTCTCCCCATGCTTGAAATCTTCAAATACTGGATGGTCCCTTGGTAATCTTCAATAAAATGCACTGCTGGCTTGATGCTACACACAGATAGGCATAGCTCAAGCCGCTACCGTATCAAGCTGATGAGGTCAATTGTCACCTATACTGTGAGTGCAAATGGAACGATACCGATTCAAGTTTGGAACAAGGTCAGCTACATCTTGCTTTCACATTTACCAACATACACAGGCCACATTTTTTTCTGGGCTTGTCAGCTTCGACAGCTTAGTGATAATGTACAGAAGTAACTTTTGTTTCTTCACTTCGAATTTGGTACGTTTTGCACTGAACAGCTAATTCAGCAACAGCATCCGGGCACAGGAGGCTCCACTTTGGAAATGTCGAATGCACACAGAATGACTGGACAATATGAGCGTAACTGTTCAGTCACCAATCACATCGACACACACCCACCGCTCCCGGCACGACAACGCTCAGCGCGCCCAACGCGATGGTACAAATCGGACTGACAACGAACGGCAGCCAAATCTAGGACCTTGAGTTAGATGGCCAATTGAAATTGCTACCAAATTTAGCGGTTTAATACAATATTCTTTAAAAACTAGAGGTGTTATTTAAAATTGCCGAAATACCCCTAGAAATTACTGAAATTTCACTATAAGGTGAAGCCTATCCGATCCGATTCGATCCCGGCGCCTCAGATCATTTGCCGTTCGTTCGCAGATAATCGGATCTTCTAGCCCCGCAGCAATGCAACCAAGTGACGTCTAGGTCGGGATTGAGACATATGAAGTTTGCTATAAAAGCAAAAAACAGTGTATCTGCTTCGTACTACCTGCACATAAATCTCATATGTCAAATAAAGTAAAACTCCCATAAATTCAAAACATTACACGAAAATTCAGAGCATTCAGCCTCGCCCATGAGCCTATTTCATTACAGAGTCAGTCGCGACGGGGATGCTCTTCACCATAGTTAGCTGTCCGGTTAATCTGTAACATTCATCACAACGTCGAGACATTCGCATGCAGGCCCCGGCCCGACACCTGGTGGTACGCTGGTGGCGCACTCTTCTCATCTGGATCGAGCGGCGACGAGTGCCGACTAGCAATCTGACCGGAATTTGGAACATTAGGTCACCGGGGCATACGCCAGCCTTTGTAATAAAGGGTGCATGACTAAAAAATTTAGCCTAGAAAAATGTTAAAATGATGTAGCAATAATACGTGTTCAGGAGGATCTGCGCGCTCATCTCAGTTTCGATCTAATGCATAAGCATTTCACAGCGGATGAGTCCATTTGCTCACACGTGAGTGGCACTAACAGACCAAAAACAAGTGCCCCACGAATTCTGCCCATGCTCGAATTCGAACAGAGTGCATTCCACCTCGAATCAACAGCCTCATCTTACTCCCAATCACACACGTCACTCCAGCTACTCTATTTAACCATGATCGTTCAAAACAATTGTCGTCCAGCACCTGCACGTGTCTTCCCAATCTTAACATCCCCCCCCCCCCCAAAAAAAATGACGCCCTCCTTTCGCGCACTGTCTAGACCAGCTGTTTGAAAAATCATGGAAAAGATGTCCAGCTGAAAATGGTCAGCTACTACCTGAGCAGTAGCTTTTCGTGTTATCGTTAAAGCGAACCATGGACGGGTGGACAGCTGCGGGGGGTATTGAGACAACCACGTGTCTCGTCCCCACAAATATTTCTGACATCTAGTTTTTGACACGTGGTACCATATATATATATATATATATATATATATATATATATATATATATATATATATATATATACCATATATATGGATGTATATTTACATATAATTGTTGAATGTGCACCCATTACTTCATGGAAAGTCCAGATGACTTGGTTTCCACTCTCACTTCACACTTGGAGAAGACGTCTACAGACAGCGCGCGAATAAGCAACTCCATCGGTCACGTTTTCCCGCTAACCCATCTTATCCGTTCGGCGCACGACCTAACGCATATAACTAAGTTCTCTACCAGTTTTCCAACCTAATTAAGGATATCCAAGCTAAGCCAAGCTAAAGTGATATAAGCTAAGGTATGTGAAGGTCTATCTGACTGACACCTGACAATAACACAAGCCCATGAAGATAGTCCACAAGAGTTCATGAAATAAGATAATTGTTCTCCACAGAAAGAAGTCCGACATTGGGCGGACATAGCAAATATATGATGTTTTGGTCGGTTGCTGCTCTTATGGTTGATGGTTGACTACATCACGTGAGAAGCATTCCAGCTCTATCCGGTCCTTCCAGCGTATTTCACATCTCGATTGCGAATGACGCGAACCGCGACTGGGAGACACGTGTGGTTTTCATTTGGATTCTACATCTTTGTTCAATACTTCATATAAGCAAGATAGGCCTTAAAGGGAATGTTTCACAGTTGAAGGCGATGAAGCAAGCACCATATATGATGACATAAGTCCACTTATAACTATTAACAAACTTCCGAATGGAAAAGATTGTTGCAGGCAACATAATTTCGCTATTTAGTGAATATGCTCCTCAATACGTCTTTGTTTGATTGTGATATCGTACCTTGCACAACGTTGATTATGAGCCAGTTGACGCCCGTTATATCTGCCAATCGTGCTCACGAACGCCAAAGATGAACGACTCGACAATTTCATTTTTTGTAGGCCGTGATTTCCGCATGGCCAATGGAATGGCAGGGTTTGAATGACGTTGTTATAGCGTCATGGACGCTCAGATGGTCTTGAAATAGGCTGCACGAGATAGTCCGCACATCTTCGCGGGCGTGTAGCTCAGAAACTAGATAGCTTTAGGTCTTAAGAAAAGCGGGATTGTAAACTGCACCGAATGATCTTCAAGTTGACTATTTCAATTCCAAAACCCATCCAAACGTCCAACACTCCTTTAAGGGTGCTGCGCAAATAGGTTTTTACATCATGCAGGACATGCCATCTGTAGAGGAAGGTTTTGTAATTGTGATGCAATAATAGACGCTAAGTGCCTGCGTACACGACATAAAACAACGGATGCAGCAGCGTATGCATCGCTTGGTGACGCCCTTCAAGTGAGATCGACCTTCCCAACCTGTACCCGGTCGCCATGTTCTCCCACTGGAAGCTGGCCTTCGTCAGGAACTCGTTTACGTTAAACTGGACCCAGGGTAGTGGCAAGAGCGCAGGTATCGTGTCCATCCAGTTCACGAGACTCGCCCTGGGCCGACGGGGCGCCTCCGACCCCCTCTTGACTATGATTCCGTGAGGGATGGTGGGGGTGTGCAGTAATACCCCTTGTACCCTGTGCGGCAGTACCCCGTGTAGCTGTGCCCCGCGAAGCATTACCCCGTGCAGTGATACCCCCGTGCAGTGTTACCCCGTGCAGTGATATCCCCGTACAGCAGTACTTCGTGCAGTGGTACACCATGCAGCGGTACCCCGTGCAGTGGTATCCCGTGCAGTGATACCCCCGTGCAGTGTTACCCCGTGCAGTGGTGTCCCGAGCCGTGATACCTCCGCGCAGCGGTCCTCCGTGCAGCGGTATCCCGTGGAGTGGTATCCAGAGCAGCGGTATCCCGTGCGGTGGCACCCCGTGCAGCGGTCCTCCGTGCAGCGGTACCCCGTGGAGTGGTATCCCGTGCAGCGGTATCCCGTGCGGTGGCACCCCGTGCAGCGGTATCCCGTGCGGTGGTACCCCGTGGAGTGGTATCCAGTGCAGCGGTATCCCGCGCGGTGGTACCCGTGCGGCGGTACCCCGTGGAGTGGTATCCCGTGCAGTGGTATCCCGTGCGGTGGTGCCGCGGCGGGAGACGCTCCGGCCACACCGGCTGCCGCAGCGGGCCGGCGCGCTACACGCCAGGCGCTGCCAGCTGCGCAGTCAGCACCAGTAGCCCGCAAACCCGGCCGGTCAGCAGACCGGCGAGCTCAGCACCGTCGGGACGCCGCTGGTGCTGAGCTGACCGGGGACAGCCGGTGCGGCTCCGGGCCCCGCTGCTGACAGGCATGGCAGCCCGTGCCACCGGTGCCGCTGGGGCTCACCTCATCCCTCCGGCTACTTCGGGCGGACCGGCCGCTCCTCTGTGATATCATCACAGCGAGCGACACGGCAGCACGCAGGAGTCTCGGGGCACGCACCTGTCTTCGCTCAGACCGACCTCCCCGTGACAGCAGTTCCCGTCCCGCAGCCGCGATCTGAAGGCGACGACAACAACGGAACCTGTCCTGACCTCGGAACCCGCGGGGACGCTTACAACCGCATTGGTGCCTGGCGGCGTGTGGTGAGGCTGGTGACCAACGCCGCCGGCTGGACTTCGTACGCTGAGCACCATCGACAGTTTACTTATTGTCTATTTGACATCAGGCAACACTCCACACAAACGCGTGTGTATGTTATTTGTCAAAGAGATCAAACAGCATGCCAAAAACAACGGAAATGATAAGGGATTAAAACATACCGACACATGAAAACACAGAAAGTATCATACAGTGCTGTCGCGCCAAGAATGACGTGGCAGAGTTATCGAATCCGGTCTTCTCACATCCATTAGCAACTCGTTAAGGAGACAGACCACTCGGTACGTAAAGGACCGCTGTCCTGACGCCGTGCACGCCACCGGGGGTGGGGGTGGGGGTGGGGGGAAGGGTGAGTATCCCGACCACCGGCTACGCCAGTGACATCCTAGCGCCATGCGACGCAGCGCCATGCGACGGAGCCTCATGCGAGGCAGCATCATGCGACGCAGCGTCACGCGACGCAGCGCCATGCGACGGAGCCTCATGCGACGCAGCATCATGCGACGCAGCATTATGCGACGCAGCGCCATGCGACGGAGCGTCATGCGACGCAGCGCCATGCGACGGAGCCTCATGCGACGTAGCGCCATGCGACGGAGCGTCATACAGCGCAGCGCCATGCAGCTATCAGCCGTTCCTATGGCTGGCGTTCACCCCCTGGATCGGCACGCCGCGGAAGAACACGCCAACGCCGTCGGCCAAGTGGGCTCGTCCTGGCCATGGTTTCACTGGTGTGGCTGCGGTGGGACGTCGCGCCCCACGTCTTGCCCGATGCACTCGGTGATCTGTCTTGCGTGCTAATTATATTTCATCAGTGGTGCTGATGGCTTTCTGGAACTGTGCATGCGTTCACAGCTACCGTAAGCATGCTCCCTGTAAATATATATATATATATATATATATATATATATATATATATATATATATCAGCGTTTGTACGCCTCTCATCATTCCCCACATTCATAGAAACTTACACTAATGCATCCAAATAAGAGGCCTCCAAACTTCACCGAAGCCTACAGGCAGCAGCCCATCTTAATTAACAACCGAATGTGTCGGGCGCGAGCCACGGTTTTGGGCCCTTGTTACGCACCACCTGCCCTCGTGCCCACTCAGCACAGCTGCAGGTGGTTTCAGCACGGTTTCGGTTGGTTTCAGTATGGTTCTCAGGACCGACATCGCCCTGACAATTGCGGGCGACGACGATTTTTCTGTGATGTGCCTGCGTCCAGTGCATCGCCCGGCGGCGTGCTTCTACGGTGAGCGCAAAAGAAATCCGTCAGGCTTGCGTATCGTATGTGCAAATGTGCTCGTGAAAAGACAAACGTACTCTTCACCAAATACATCTTATCTTGAATAACACTTTTATGTTTCTCCCACTCCTGTTTTATTAAACATCACATGATCAAGATCCATACATCATTAGAATTTCCATGAGTTGGCAAAACACAATGTTACAGCGTTTACCATGGGCCATCAGGCCGTCTCTCAGCAGCTGTGAAGCAGACGTTCTAGATGTGCGTCCCGGCACTGCAGAACGATCGGGACACTAGGAGGTCTTTGGGCCGGCGCAAGGACAATGTAAGGCTTAGCCCGGCGGTAAGCGTAGCTGCAAATTCCACACACATCTTGGCGTCCTATTTTCCGCGAAAATAGATGGCCAAATCAACGACTAGGTCTGCATCTTGTATCGCACGCCCACAATGTAACGCTGAGTCATTTTCGCATAGGAGTCGCATAAATCTGAACCAAACAACTCACGTCCGTGCCAAATTGAGCTGTGCAAACAGGTCGAAGCCGCCGTACTATCGAATGGTTTTTACGGTTCTAGAGTAGCATGGGCTGGTTGTTCAACTTTGAAGTCCATGTGAGGGAGATTAATGTTAGAGACTGTAGTGTGTCAAGCTTGAATGAAATCCGTCAAACGTACGTGACTGGGCTGAAAGAAAAATTACGCTTGGAGGAACGAAGCATATTAGATATTCTGCATCATGCGCTCAGATACAAATAAGCATCTCTCCCCCTCTCTCTCCCCCCCCCCCTCTCTCTCTCTCTCTCTCTCTCTCTCTCTCTCTCTCTCTCTCTCTCTCTCTCTCTCTCTCTCTCTCAAGAAGGGACAAAACCTATCATTGTATGATGGTACAGTGTTTGCACAATGTAAAGCCTGGCATATATTAGAAGGGAATTAAGATGACCAAGCAATAATTAAATAAGTCATATTCGTTATCGCGTATTTAAAGTTTTTGATTCCGTGAGCAAGTTCCGTGACCGAAAATCATCAAAAATGCAGCTCAAGGAATATCACTTATATGATCATTGCAAGGTCATCTTAATTTCGTTTAAAGCATATGATTCCCTATGATCCAAAGCTGTTCACCTTGTAGACGCACGTTTACAGAGAGGACGGCGGTCAGTAAGGAAACAAATGGTAGACCTAGACGTGACAACGAAACCAGTGCAAACAAACTCAACTTATCAACTTAAGAGCAGAGCTCTCGACAGCAATAAAATGCGACGTTGGATGGTCCACAATGTGACATCGTGGCGAACGTTTAGTGAGCCGTGGGCATATCATAATGAACAAGCAGTGGTCAGACATGCCAGACACAGTGGTCATGATCAAATCGAGTCTTGCAGCAGTCTAATGAATAAATGTGGCCAATTTTAGAGCCCGATGCTCTCGAAGCTGGCGAGGAAACAACGCATACCTGGACTTCCATGGTTTAGGAAAAAGATATGGCAATATTCCAGACCCGACGCGGGCCGGGCCAGCCAGCACTCCAGACAGGCTCTCCAAGACACTCCAAAACCAGACACTATGGGGCCAGACACTCCTAGGCCAGCCACTTCCAGGCCCGACACTCCCAGGCCAGTCAGTAAGCCAGAAAAACACTCCATGACACTCTTAAACCAGACACTTCCAAACCAGGCTCCAAACCATACTTCCAGACCAAGCTCTCACAGGCCAGTCAGCACTCCAGACAGACACTTCCAAGCCAGGAACTCCTTGACCAGGCTCTTCCAAACCAGATACCCTCAGGTCGGTCAGCACCCCAGACCGACACTCCCAGACACTCCCAGACCAGATACTCTCAGGCCAGTCAGCACCTCAGACCGACACTGCCAGACATTCCCAGACCAGATACTCTCAGGCCAGTCAGCACCCCAGACCGACACTCCCAGGCACTCCCAGACCAGATACTCTCAGGCCGGTCAACACCCCAGACCGACACTCCCAGACACTCCCAGTTCAGTCAGCGCAAGTTTCGCACCTTGTGGTTCACATGAAAAATTCTCCAAGTCATGGGATTCGATCCGCCGACCCCGTCGTCATGACAGACCGCATGTGGACCCATTGCGGTCTTTCAGTGGTCGACATGCAGCGTCAATCAGCGCCGAGAGAAGACCAGCGCCCATCAGGAAAATCCGCAGTGACTCCATCACATGGTCAGTCCAGATGACGTTGATTTTCACCGAACGGAAAAGATTGGCGACAAGTTTGGCAAGTTTGGCGGCTCGTTCCGGCGCAGAAGTCTGCTGTTCCAGTCGTAATTATGAACCATCGATTTTGACAAGGGCGGAGAAGGCCCCGTGGTAAAGATTGACGGCAGAACAAACCACGTACACCTGTGATGCTGCCTAAGCGACCAGCCGCCAGTCGCCCGAAGCGTGCGGTCTTCACAGGATTTCAGCCGGCTGACGTCTCCTTCTTCCTTTAAATGAACGCGGCGCACGTCGTCAAGCAGCCTTTTATTCTACGCCGCCGACAACACTGGCCATGTTAGCGCTCTGGGGCATTAGCGGAACTGGGACCCGGCCCTCCTTACGTAGGAGACCAAGATGCTAACCACACCTAGTCTTTATTGCTTGCATGGCCGCCCATATGAAGACGCAAAACATCATGTTTTTCAAACTGCCCCCTCCATTCGAACGACGACTGGATGACCATAATCACAATGCTGGTGAAACAAAATGCATCATCCCAAACTTTTGCGAACTCAATCAATATCAACAACTTATTATGCATGACAGGGGTAGCGGTTGATGAAATTGTGCAAGTCAGCAGATAGCAAAAAATCGTCAAACATTTATTCTTCGGACCAAACCATTCGCTTGACAAATTCCAGCGCGAGCGGGCAGCTGAGGGGTGACTGAGTGGCGGTACCGGGCAGGGAGTCCATAGTCGGCCACAGGAGGCTGCAAGTGTGGTCCGGAGCGGCGGTGGACGCCTGGCCCGTATCAGCTGGCAGATGGGATGAGCTCTCCGCCGTTGTCCCTCCGCTGCCGACGCTGCCTTGGCTACGGGCACGAGCAACGGGCGTGCACGGCCCAAGGCCGGCCCGCTGCGGCGAGGGCCACGCCGTCGCGGAGTGCAAGTCGGACTATGTCCGATGTGCGGCCTGCCGCGGCGGGCACCCCTTCACCGACCTCCGGTGCCCAAGCTGGGTGCGCGAGCGGAAGGTGGCGCGGGTTGACGCGGCCCAACACATCCTGCCACCGAAGCCCGTCTTCGGGTGGCAAAATCCTGGCATCCCCCGTACGACCCTCCCATCCCCTATCTGGTGCCCCCCCCCCCTCAGCCAACGGATTTTTTCTCCCCGCTCAGCTTTCTCGCCCGGCCGGGCACCACCTATACCGGCCCTAACCGATTCGTGCGGCCGACGCAACCGCCCGGGCCTACTGCCTACTCGAACCCTGGGCTGTACAGCCACGCGTCTCGCCCTGGCTTTCTCCTCACCCCGCCCTACCCACCCATGCCGCCCGGGCTCTAGCAGGGTCGTTTCGCCTACCACCTATCCATGGTCGACTTCCACTCTCTGTCCCGTCCCCAGCGCCGCCGACTTGCGCCTCCCAAAATCAGATCCAACGCTACCCGCCTAAACCAAAGCCTTGCTCCACCCATGCTCGTGCTCCGTCCACCCATCCTCGTGTCGGCGTCAGTCCAGACTGATCTGACCTTCCCTCCCATCTCCTCACCATCCACGCAATCAACGGCCTGACAAAGCCAGCCAAATTCTACAACATCCTCCACCCAACCACATCCAGAACAGAGCATACCCGTCGCCGTACACCCGTGCCTTCTCCCTCCCCCTCCCCAGTCGCCAGCACGAACTCCCTCGATCCGAGCAAGGAAGTCGCAACTCTCCCCAACTCTAGCAACCCGCCACCCTCCATCAAAGTCACTCGACCTTAAACGCGCAAACCTAAGTGGAGCACATTTTGCAGAAAAAATTTGGCGGCCTGACCAATCCCTTTAATGAACTCAAAACCTATTTTCTCAACCGGTCGCCTTACTTGTAGCCATTCAGGAAACACTTTAAAGATAGCGACCAACGCTGGACAAGTATACTCGGCTATAATATACCCGCCTGCATGCCGTAAATTACACCAACTCGTGACGAGGAGGCGCAGGCATTCTCATATCAAATAGCGTTCTCCATAGGCCGGTCATGTTACACGCAGACTGAAAATGCTTCACATCAAGACCTCGGTCATCTCACCATATCTTTCGCCTTTAATAGGCGTTAAACGTACCGGTCTCGATCACTGCATGCAACAAATTCCACAGCCACACATTCTCCTAGGTGAGTTGTTCATTGCATTAGCGAGGAACATTACTCACATGGATAAGACGGTAGCATTAGCCTTGTTCCTCGGAAACACCGGGAGAATGGAGATATAGTCAGGTTGATATTTCGTCAACATACCTTTATCTAAACAGTACACTAGCACATGTGTTGCAGGAGCATGCAAAGACAATTTGCTAATTCAGTAGGATCTTGTCATCATTTCGAGCCTATTGAAGCATTGCAGCAGGTAAATAATTCCTTGCATGACATTATATTTGCAATGCATTCTGGCAGTAGGGGCTGGTCTGCGCAGCTTATTCATGCACATGCTTGGCATAAACTCACATGATACAGCTTTGCAGAATTGTCTTTCCCATAAGAATTCTGAAGTTTGTATGCATGCGAGCATTGCTTGTGGGTCATCGATGTCGTAGTCACTGCAACTCGTGAGATGCTGGGTGCTGAGAAAGGTGCAGAAATATTGCTGTTGGTTTCTGAAATAGCTTTTAATGACATGTTTGTCAAGAGTCTTGTGTGCATCAGCAGTTTCACCACTTCCTTGCACTTCGCCGATCTAGCCGTAGCTACATGCACTTGCCGTGTCTCCAGAGTTGTGCAAGGCCAGCATGTTTACAGTGTCAGTTCACATGTAATATTTTCTTGTTATGCATGTGCCATTACTTGCATGGGCAACATTCTGAGTGAAGCAGCCTGATAGCTGCAGCATGTTGCATGGCTGTGGAAGCAGAAGACGTGTTTGAACTTTGTCGCCCATGTTTTGTGTAGATTTCCAAACCAGGCTGAGCAAGTGATGTCGCTTAATTGTTGTGTGCTTTGCTGAAGGTGATTTGTATATTGTTCCATGTCTTTTTAGTCAGTCATATGTCAGATGCGGAGTTAATACAAGAATGCACGCTTGACCCATCTTTTCATGATGGGATTTATTATGAAAGCAGCAGGGATTGCATTACAAAAACCATATCGTTGTTCATTAAGTCATGCCACGGTACAACACTGAGGTAGTGCCACGATGACATTGTTGGACCGTGTCATTACATAATGTATCACATTGGTTGACTATTCTATGTCAAGCCTATGAGATAACAGCTTATAATCTATGAATGACTGGTAACAACTGATTTAACAACGCCAAAGGACTATCAACAGTGAGAATGCTGTTGGCAGCCCTTGGCAGTCCCTGGCAGGTTTCGGTGCGAGATTCATGGCAGTCTTCACAGCATATCATGCTTTGATGCTAATAACCTGCCCTAAAAGCTGGCGATCGGTACGCTGTGTGTGCCAACCAAACCACGTAAGCTTTTCTTACGACCAGCACCAACACAAATTCCACAAACAAACGATTCACTAATCCGCCGCCCAATAGTATTCGAGGTATTCTCTAGGTCTGACTGCCAGATGCTGCCAGGTATTGTTGTCATCACAAAAAAACATTCTATGACGCCATCAAACAGTGACGTAATGGGGCGCATCTTTACAAGCTTTGGAATTTTGCTTCTTAGGTTGGTTTTTGAAGCTTGAAAGCCTACCAATAGTTACAAGTAAGCTTTTTCCGTCATATCTGATGCCTATCTCAATATCTTCAAATGTGGAACATTCCCTTTAACGCACGACTGACGCACTTTCTTGAAGGCAGCAATGTGCTCCACGTCCACCGGCGCAGGTTCAGGTGCCAGACATCCACAACAGACAATCGCATACGCATCGTCAACGGCATCAAGCACGGCACGTACAGAAAAAACATCACAATTGCAGCGTACCTGAGCATCACAGCAGCATTTGATTGCGAACAGAAACCAGTTGTTGCGTGCACAACGGTTGCGTCTGAATACTCCGTAGATGGCATCCGGACAGTGACGATAGATGGTGCAGCGACAAGAACTACCGGCAAGTGGCGCCGCCTCGCTGCGCGGCCGTTAGTGCAGTTAAGCGAGCCCTTCTGCTTCGGGGTCAGATGACGTGGCGAGCGGCGCGAGGTTTGACGTGCACCACTGGAAACCGCCTGTTTCGTCAACGGCGATCGTAGGAACAACTTTGAAACGAAAAAACAAAAAAGCAAGTGTGTAAGAAAAATGCAAATGTCTAAGTCCTTTCTCCGCCGTCGACGACAGTTTCAAAGTTGTTACCTGTGTCCACCTGTATTTCTGCCCTCACTAATTATCTCCCATGAACCATGTTAATCTGCCACTTCCTTTCACATTCAGTGCAACACATGTAGCCAAGGTATGATGAAAGCTCGTAAAGTGCATATGCATGTTCAAAATTAACCAAAAAGGTTAAGCGTCGCATTCAAGTGTGGAGGTTTTCGGACCATAGCCCGCTGTTTCATTGTTTTCTAGGTTTCTGTGGCACAGGTCGCATGATATTGTCACTTCCACCAATGCTGTCGTACAAATCAGTTTTTTAAGGTTTCGATTCACTCGATTGTTTCAGCTTTGTAAGCCTGCTGGCAACAATCCGTCACAGGACCTGGGTAGGGGCTCACGGTGCAGCAGTGCGGTTCAGTTAGTCTCCATGCTTCTGTGTTGAACAAAACACTCCTGAAGCACACGATTTTGACGCTGAAGTTTGATGGTGAAGTGCACTACTGCTACGTTCTTTCCATTGTTTCCGCAGTCTACTAATTGTTTGTCTTCTGGCCACAATGTCGGTTATGGAGCTGAAACAGAAGTGTGGTAGGCTGCTCAGTGTCCTGACAAGAGTTCGTAGAAATGCTTCCGTGCTGATCGACAGTAGATGTAGTAGAACGCAGCTAATTTCCATCAGTTCTGAACTTGATCACCCTTAAGAAAAGTTCGAAAAGCTTAATGATGAGCTTATTGCCGCGCTCACTTCCGACGAAGATAAAGGTCAAGCCAAGCAGCACTTTGAAGATGCAGAGAAGCAGCACGAAGAGGCTGTAGGCAGCATTGAAACATACCTGACAGAGAGAAAGAATGATCCTTCATCAGTTGCATCGCATCAGCTATCTCAAGCGTCTGCAAGGTCATCAGCCTCCCGAGAAGCTGACATACAATTCGGAGTGAAGCAGCTGGAGACAGCTCAGCTGGAGCGTCGACTACCCCAAGAAAAAGATGAGCAAGACATGCAGAGGCAGCGCAAGTTGCAAGAAGCGAGAGACGCCCAGCCCGCAGCTGAGCTACGCGTACAGCTTACTAAAGCTGCTGAAGATCAGCTGAGCTGGGACAGGAAGCACGACTTCACTGGAGAACTTGTTGATCGGGGAGCTCAAGGGGCTCATCCTGATCTAGGTGAGCAGGGGAGAGGTTCGAACAGACCTCAGCTTCTGACGTCCGTTGGTGCTTCGGTGCCTGCTGATCGGGGGGACCTAAGGGGCCCACCTTGACCTGCATCCAGACCGCCCAACTCTGGCCAGTGTCCTACCACCTGACCCAGTCGGTAGCTCGCTGCATGTGAGCGGGGAGTCCCAACGGGGACTCTCTTGCGCGTCCACGTTCCATCACAGTATCCCTCGTCTGTCCTTGCCCAAGTTTAGCGGGGAACCAGCAGAGTGGCCGAAGTGGTTTGCTCTGTTCAAAACGCTTGTTCACGATCAAGCCTCCCTTATCTTGACTGAAAAGATGGCACACCTGCGAGCTGCAGTGTCGGGTCTTGCACAGAATGCCATAAGTGGTATGTTGTATTGTGGTAATTTGTATGATAATGCCCTGATGGCGCTGGAGGACCGTTTCGGACGCCTAGAGGACATTGCGGATGCCAACCTGCGAGACATATTCGCCTATCCCGCGCCAGTCTCGATCCAGTAGGGCTTGAATGCTTTCATGCCACTGTCCACTGCGCAGTCACCGTTTTTCAAAACTTGGGGTACCATGGTGATCTCCATAGCTACGAAAACCTTATGCGTGTGGTGGAGAAGCTCCCATCAGAGTTGAAGCAAATCTGGGGGAGCACATCTTGGACTAGGATAGACCTAGTCTAATCCATTTTGATACCTGGTTGCGTAAACAGGTGAGGTTAGTCCTCAGCTACGTGGCCGTGTCTCCGGAGTCAAACAAGACGGCAGCTGAAAAGAAGCCAATGAGACACATGCAGCGGTGGCAGAGTGAGAAGAAGGCAGTCGAGCCAAGTGCTCTGGTCACGGAGGCCATGACCGCTGGTAGGATCTGTGTGAACTGTAACGGACAGCATGAAGTAAGCGTGTGTCCTTCCTTCCTGCTGATGACGGTCGATGACAGAACTCATTTCATTGCTAGCTATGGCTGCTGCTTTTTTTGCCTGAAGAAGGGACATGGTGTCCGAAATTGTCACCCCACAAAGCCATGTGATATCGATGACTGCAAGATGAGGCACCACCATGTGCTGCATGGAAGCAGTAGGGTGACCCTCCGGACCAACCGTGAGGTTTTGTGTCCAGAACCTGAAGGTAATCGTGTGGTGGCCGCAGCCTCACTGGAAAGCGATGCTGTAACAGCTCTTCTGCAGGTTGTACAGGTCACCATCATCGGCAGGCACGGCAAGTCCATGAAGGTTTGTGCTTTATTTGACCCTGGTTTTCAGGCATCCCTGGTGTCAGGGGATGTGATGACACAACTTGATCTCCGTGGAGAACAGCAAACACTTCGGCCGCAAACTGTTGAAGGACATGGTTTTGGACAGAGCTCGACGAAGCTGAAGCTGGAGCTTGAGACATCAGGAAACGATGGTACCAGGATTATAGTTCCCGAGGTCTTCTCGGCGAAAGATATCAATGTCACGGTCCTTCGACTCCAGGACAAAAAACCCGAGTGGCAGCACCTTCAAGACCTGGATCTCCCAGACTATGCAGGGAAGAAAGTGCAGCTTCTACTCGGTGCCAATGTGATCGAACCTGCTCTTCAATTGGAAGTAAGAAAAAACAAAACCTGTCAACCAGTGGTCATCAGAACCCCTTTTGGATGAACCCTAACTGGTTCTGTAAAGAGCTTCGTACCAGAGATAACGCACCAAATTATTTTCATCAACAAGATGACAGCTGATGATGAGCTTTCGAGCTTTAGTTATTCAGTGTACCCCATTATAAAATATTTATATTCTCCGTATGCCAAAGACCTACCTGACAACGTTTTTGGGGAGCATGGTCACATAGTCTGTCAGGTGTTTTAGGTCTTCAAGATTGTTAATAGTAGTCCTTCAGTTGTTTACATTTCAGGGCAACTGTGCAGTTCCAGCTCGTCGCTATAGCACTCATCGTTACAATGCCAACCATTCTCCTTTCAGGCACAACTGCTTCTCAAGCAGGGTTGTGGTTTTCTATTCACCAAAAGTGGTGCAAGCCCCAACTGGGAGGGAAGTTCCTCGAATTTACTTATTTACCTAATTATTTTCCGAATTTATTTTGCGGGTCTACGCCTCTATTACCAAGACCTGAGAACCAGACTTCCACGGTGGTAGACTATCCACAGTGGGCAGAGGGCGGAAAAGAAAGATTCTTCGGTGCTCAATATCATCGACATCGGGTGTGCTAGCTTAAAATAGTTTACATGTGTAAGTGATGCCTGTCGCATGATGTACGATGCCTGTTCAATTGAAATAGCTTGCATGCATAATTGGTGCGCGATGTGTGATGCCTGATTACTTCAGTCCGCTTGCATGTTCGAATGAATGGTGATGCGTGATGCATGTTTGCTTGAATTCGTTTGAATGTACATGCATGTCCGGGCATTGTAATTCTTAGATAGGCACTGTAGGTTGGTAATGGCTGGCAGTCGCTCTTTATTTATTCCCCTGAATGTTGATGTCCAATAAAAACTGTGGCCTGCTATTTAAAAAAACCTGAAAAATCGGGTAGGATCATCAGCAGGCAATTTTTAACTCACTTCTGCTATTGTTTCGAGAAAGGCATGTTGCCGAAATATCAACCTAACTATATCTCTATTCTTCTGTTTTTTTCTGAGGATTAGAGCTAATACCACTCTGTTATCTATGTATATTTTTTATAATAATTCGCACACGTTCCATAGCACAACGGCCGCATTTTTAGGATATGCATCTTTAATGTACATATATATATATATATATATATATATATATATATATATATATACATATATATATATAGATATATATATATAGATATAGATATAATGGGACGAAAGATCATTCGTACTCAATATTTTAATTGGTGGTCAGTGGCCGTATTCCATCTATTTTCTATTTCAACTCTGCTGAAGAGTTGGCGCAAAAGGATTCGATCCTACACCTGGACATTGCAGCGGGTGCAGGGGCCTATGTTTTGTCTTATACTTCGGGAGTGCCGCAACGCACACTTTTGATCTCAGAAATGGAAAGAGAATTGTTCAAGCTATTTTCTATGCACTTTTTATGCATATATATGTTCAATATTTAGAAAGCCGTGGGCCTGAAAAAGAACATTTAGCATGGGACTCTCAGGCATAGCCGTGAAATGTGTGCCGTCGCTGCCATATTTTATGCCATACTTTGGGCCCTCCTCCCTCCCCCGGCTCTGTATCAGTACAGTTTCTCTGCATCCGCAAGCGGTGCATTACTGTAGCTCCCCTTCTCATACGGCTGAGCTGTCGTCGCCACCAATCTTGCTGCTGGCTACCTTGCTGCCACTGCGTGTTAGCATATAACTGTCATGGGATGTAATCAAGTCAGTAGGCAGAAGGCACTAAACGCCTGGCCGCCAGCTTTGCCGGCATTCAAAGCCACGCTTTTACGCTTTCCACACTTCGTATCTACCTGCAGAGGGTCACTCACGGCCTTCCGCATTGAATTCCCGCCAGGCCGTGGAGATAGCTCAGCTGGGTCTGACATTTATTCTGCAGACGTCTGTGTGTGCATCAGAGTATGAATGATACCCGATGGTAAATAACAATTTTTTTTGCGACGATCGCCAAGCTTATGGCGGAAAGAAATTCATCTAAGGTTAACATCTGCAGTTAACAAGATGCTATAACATATTGTCTGTGCGCTACTGGTGCTTTACGACGCATTCAGGGTATGGCGTCGTCTACCTCCCACCCTGGCAGGAAAGGAGTGTATTATTACATAATAGTGCTCATCAGTTACAGCACTATTTTTCAACAGAGAAAAGAAAATCGGTGACAAAAATCGGACACATACCAGAAACGAGGGCTGGCTTTTAGCTGACATCCCTTTACATTCGCAAAACGTGTGCCATAGGTTTGTAAGCACGCGCGTAATGTATGTTATGTCGGTCATTACCTGACAGAAGATAATTTTTTAGCCCTTTTTCAAAAAAGCAACGTAACGTGAGGGTTTGCATTCCATGGGGCATTTTGTTTACTGCCCTCGTTCCTACCCTCGTTCCAGATCACCCTCACTTCGCGTTGCCTGTTCTATTCAAATCTGCTACCTATTCCTCTGGAGTGTCAACTCAACGCGATATATGTGGTTCATTTGGCTACGCGGCTCGAGCATTGGCAACGCATCGTCAACACGTAAAATCTGCTGTCATGCGTGGTGTGTACATACTAGCCAGTTTGGCGTGTTGCTTAACCAATGGATCATAAAACTCAATGCCTTGGTGAAAGCTTGAAAGGGTCAAGTTACTTGGATGAAGCTGAGCTTCAAAATATTTTGTTGCGTTGACAGAAAACTGCATTGGAGCGAAACATAAGTGTCTCGGTTCGTTTTATTCATTGTTTTATGTTCGGTTTTCCTATACGGATTCAGGCACAACCGAACGATGATTTATGCCGTATGGTTATCATGTTATTAATGTATTCTATTTGCCTGGCGTATGAGGAGCACTTTCACATAGGGGCTCCAAGGGGCGTGTACGACCCTTCCCCCGTAATCAACTTGCCATTCCGCCACCCTTGCCGCACTTTGTATGCAATAATATGCGCGCATATCACTGATGACAGTAAGCATTTGACCCTGACGCGAAAAAAACAAGTGGAACGAGTTAACACAACGTTGTTTTACACATAGCAATAAATTCCGCGCGTCCGTGGTGAAATGAAGCCACTTTTAAGAACAACCATAGATTTGCCTCTCTCCTCTAATACCGAAATCCGTCACATACCTATATATGGTGAAATATGAGAGCATTACAAGGCTATGGCTTACCATGTGGGTACGTCGCGGCAGCGCAAACGTCCGCCCGGTGTTGCGGACCGATTACAGTGCCACCGTCTTGAACCCTGTTGATGGGCAATTGCTTGATGAAATGAAGTAAGGCCTTTTGCCCCTGATTTTTCGGCATTATGTGTTGTACTTGCTTATAATGATCATTCATTTAGCTTTATTCTAGCATTAACATATCGTCTAGCTAGTATTTCCTGGCATTTTGACGATAGCTTACTCAACATGAGAGCTTTGAGATCATAACATAATTATTCATCCAGTTCCGAACAGAAGCCCAGTTGGCAGCAAGTTACCTCCTTGCCCCCCCGCGGATGGCTTGCATCCTCCCTGGTCACATTGAGTACTCCGACATGGCATCAGTCCCCTGCATGTCCAACGTCGGATGGGGCACAGGGGCCTTGCAGTTATGGGTTCCAATTACCAGCTGAACGCGGTGCTACAAATGTCTGCCCACATGACGCCAAAAATAATTTATGAGGTTCAAGGTCAAACAAGAGGACAAATTAGACTCATAGCTGTAGGGTGCATGCGTTTCGTATGCGTCTCAGGACATCTCGCAATGTTTTAAGCAAGAAGCACTCTGGTCTCCCGAAGCTGTTGTCTGTGTGCATAGTCTTTTCATGCGATCTGCTCAGTTACAAGCATTCTGCTTGCATAGCCAGCGATATCGCACCCACTTCCTCGGCACGGCGCCTTTTGCGAAATGATGATGGTGGGCCATAAGCAAAGGAATGTTTCAAAAAGTGGGGGGAGAGGCCAGGCTCAGGGTACACTTAGGAACTTTTCTGGGAAGCAGGCCCGGTGCCGGGGGGGGGGGGGGAGGGGCGGGGGCGGAAGGGATGGAAGATATTGTGCCCCACGCATAACTGAGTGTGCACTGATCGTATGGCTGCTTTGCTACATATTTATGGGTCAGCATTGCTGCTGATTGGTGTGTAAAATGTAAATTGGACACCTGCTGCAGTGGGTTTTCCGAGCTATCTTCCGTTACACCACACTAACGCAGAAATCAGATTTCGGGAAATTGCCTGCCTTAGGCGTAAAATGGTCCAACCGGCATTCAGTTGCCCCTCATTTCACGGAGCTGATTTGATATGCTTTCGTTTGTGGCGTGGCCAGAGGTTTCCTTAGGGGGCACCGTATTGACAAAAGCCAGCTGATGGTGACCCCCAAAAATAATCGCCGGACGTAGCTTACTCGTGAAGAACGGGCACGGTTTTTCATTTCATTGTTATCTCTACATTGTAACCAGAGCAGAAACAGAAACGAGAAACCACCGCGAGATCAATTTTGTTTGTATTTTCAAGTGAATAAACTGCGGAATTAGGTGTTAAGCGATTGCATGGAATATGTCATCGGCGCTTTTAAGTTACAAATAGTTCAGTGGACTCATTCTAAGCCGATATAATACAGAAGCTTTGTCAGGATTTTTATCTGGGTTATACAAACAGATTGATGGCCACGCGAATGTAGATTGTAAGTCGCTGCCCCGGTCACAGACCACGTCTGTCGAGAATAAACAGCGAGCGCCTTAAGGGATTCAAATCCACCGCGTCACGGGTGGGTGTAATGGAATGCAAACACTAACCAGCTGGGCCATCGGGACAACAAGTTTTTCCCAATGGCAGTGTTAGGACATTCTAAATACGAAACTGTGTGTTGTTAAAGGGAGTATGCTACCTTTTACTACTCTTCACTTATTGGCAGATCAGACGCGTGCGATTTGATCAAAAGTACCAGTTTTCCCGATTTTTTTTTTGAATAGCTCAGAATTTTAATTTGAAGTAGCCGGTCAGGCGTGGCAAAACCTGACGACGTGGTGGATAAGGTCGGTGACAAAAATGCATTCATTCACGCAAAGTCTGGTGCCAAAGATGTTTTTGGACAGCAACTTTTGGTGACGGCTAAGACGAAAAAAATACAGCACCCTATGTAAAACATAAGATTAGGTCTCCTTACATAGATATGATGCCTCCATGGTAATGAATTGCGTCACACAGCACAAGGAACGATTCTGTAAAGACTCTTTACCATATCTAAGTCACCCTGGTATCTTTCCTAGGTTTCATTCAAACATGACGACAAAAATATTAAATTATTTTTAGTTGGCCGGACGACTCGGTGACAGATCGGCGACAAATCAGCATATGTCCTATGGCCGGACCGGTCGGCCGATTCGCTGTTTTTAACAGCCGACTCTCAGTGTCCCAAACTAGGCGGCATAAAGTGCTGAGGAGATCTAGATATACGGATTTATCTGGTCGCAAGGCCATGTTTCAAATGCTACGATGCGACTGATTTGAAGTGGGCGGTGAATTTCACTGCACTGCGACTTTGCAAGTGGCACTCGCATTGCAGTGTCATGAATACCCGTCTAGGGTTTGATTTCTGTCTTTTTTACTTCCTTGGCTGTGCCGAGATTCAGCATGCTGTCCTCAGCGACAAGAGGCATTGTCAGTTCAGGGTAAGTCGGCGGGATGACCCGATCAAGGTAGAAATTGACATGTGATTATCCAATCCGTCTTTTCAAGACACCGAAAAGGCCGATGACTCACTGAAGCAGTCAGAAACTACCGGCGTTCTTCCCTTTCAAAGAATCGTGGATTGGATGTTAAAGTCTGATGGCACTCCTCATCAAGAATGACAGAAGGTGATAACAGTTCGGAAATGCCAATTTATGCCATTTTTGCGCTTATCCTGATTAAGAATGGTCTCCAGCCACATCGATCTTCAAATCAGGGGCGTTCCTACTTATTATTCAGTTCAGGGCTTCAACCCTCACAACCAAGTTTGTGAAGAAGCGTGCTTATCTGGGAGACATTCATGTTTTGGGGGTAAATTGCATAATTTATCACTGCTCCCAAACCT
This sequence comes from Pollicipes pollicipes, assembly GCF_011947565.3. Lineage (NCBI taxonomy): Eukaryota > Metazoa > Arthropoda > Thecostraca > Pollicipedomorpha > Pollicipedidae > Pollicipes > Pollicipes pollicipes. The sequence goes on along the minus strand of NW_023596921.1, from coordinate 43,060,602 downwards.
ATCTTCAAAAGCTCTGCCTCTGCTTGAAATGCAATTATTTCGTCAACGTTTCGATAACTTTTGAACAATTATTCTCGGCTCAACCTTCTTCTTACATGAAACTTGCTTGCTGGGAATTTATATGATGCCCAATGATGTAGGCCATAGTATGGCGATGGAAGTGAGGAGTGGAGTAGTGTACGAAATCTAGGCAATGAGGACGCGGGAGGAGGCGAGTTGCAAGTTCCATTGGCATCTCCTTTACCAAGAGTCTTACCTCATGTAGCAGGTGGTTTTGTGTTATAGTAAGCTTTTATCTCATCTTTTCTTAATTTTTCAGCCAGAAATGTTGACTGGTTGGAGGGGGACCAAGCCAACATAGATAATGCGTAGTGTCCCATAAATCAATGTGAATTGATACTCCTGCATTATGCATGACAGAAACCACAGATAACCTTAGATGTGCATGCTACTTGCATGCAAAGGGCAATTTTGGCTTGCTGATTGAATTTCTTCCAATGTTTGGATCTTGGTAATGAAGTGTGTCATTCTGTAGCAGTCGATGTTTTCATGATCTGAAATGCATATGTTTACACCAGCGTACATAAAATGAATGATAAAAATGGCAGCCAACAACTTTTAATCCTCACCCTGATTCGCCGGTTTTTGTACCGCGGACAGGTGGAGCGGGGGGGGGGGGGATTCCCCGACGCTTACAAACTAAGAAAGGTAAAACCTCGCAGAAAAAACAACGAAAAGTGAACTGTTTTTAGCGAGATTTCGTCATTGGTAAGAAGTCTCCTGTTGTTAACCGAAGCCACTAGACCAAGTCGAAGGTCAAATTTTCCTGAAACCAAACATCAGCTTTGCATGCTCATTTATATGAAACCATGCAGTGAAATGGCATGAAACATGAAGAGGCATGTTCCTTGTTTAATCATGTGTACAATGGCATGTAGTTTTATCTGTTTGGAGCCTATATTTATAAGGAAGGGTTTTGTTTATGCAGCAGTGCCAACCCTCCGCGCGCGGTCCGCAGAATCGTCGCTTGCCATTCGCCGCACCCGCCGGTCTTGAATCGTCTTGCAACGATAGTAAAAAAAAAAAACATCGCTACCCTGAAGCCAGAATTGCTAGGGACACTTTTTTGGTGTCAACTCGCGCCCAACTGATACCACAGGGACTGCCAAAGATTTTAGCGAGACTGCACAATATGCCGCATTGGTGTCCTCAAACACCGTACGGGGGGATGTCACATCGCCCATCCTCCCCCTCCTGTCGTGGCGAGTAACCTGTTCAGAAAGAGCTATCCGCCTGGTATGAAGTTTTTTGAAAAAAATCCATACAATTTACCTGTTGGGGCACAGAGGAAGGCGCCCACCGATCAAAACATGTCTCGCCAGACTTGAAGCATGCCAAAGGCATGGTGGATAGTTTGGTGAAGGTTGATATAGGTTTTGAAGCGCACATTATATTTTAATAAGGGGGCATGGCCTAGTGGAGACCCCCCCCCCCCACACATACTTGACGTCATTCCCAGTGCCGCTTGCTACTGTTTCGGAATCTGCCAAGCATTTTGCTGCCTTGGCTATCGAAGTCCTTCGTTGCTTTTTTGCGGCCGAGGAAAGCAAATCCAGCCATAGATCGAGTTTAAACGTGAGGCCCCGGCAAGTCCCGAGGGTGGAAGGAAACTCCTGTTGTGATTGAGCCATCTCATTAGTCTAGTGCAGGTACACCTGCTTTCCTAGCAGCGACACATACCCTGACATTTGTTCAAGGGCAGTGTATGACTGAAGGTTTCGGTTAGGTATATGATACCGAAAATTGCAGTGATGGAAGAGACTTTTGGATGATAGGCCAATTATTGATGACGTTACCGGGCATGGACTTAATTGACCATTTGGCCATATGATGTATCACGCTACTGACGACAACTTTTCTTCCAAAAATTTGGTCGGCGACAAAAAGTACACTTTTACCACCCCTGTAGCCGGTGCTGCGGTGGAAATCTTATTTGACCTCCTGCGCATCATTATGAAAGAAGCACATTTCATTGGTCCTGCTGTTTGAACGAGTCTGTTCTGTTATGCTTGCAGCGCACCAATTTGTCAAAGTGAAGTAACTGCTACGAAAGCTTGAAACGCTCTGTTCAGGCAAAAATATATGCAAGGACGAATTTATTATCCCGCAAGCTCAACGACGTGTTATGCCATAGCTTTGATTTCTCCCTTATGGCGCTTACCATAGTGGCTCTTCGAGGCGCACTTTGGCTTTGGATATGGGAGTATCACAGGGTCCGAAGTGACGCAGTGGCACAAATTTTAACCAGTGCACTTCCCGGTAAGAGGTCCTTACCGCCTGCTGGGCCAATCACAACTGTGATTGGCAACATTCATTCGCAACGTTAGAGGTACTATGGCGCTTGTTATGACAACGGTGATATCGAAAACTGCAGGGGAAAAACAAAGCGCTGTTACAGAGCGTTACCAGTGTGATTTGGACTTCATAGGGTCCTTCTTAAATCATGAAGTGACATCTGAGGGCCCATCTAAACACTTAATCCCAAGAAGAGCCTATCCCAGATCTCACAAGGTCCATCTTATAACAGAGGGAAGGCCAAAGCATTGGTAAGAAGGGATGGGGGTGGCACACAGCTGGATTCTGGCTCCCGGTGAAACGGCACCCAGTGAATCATCAGATTTGCCCATTCTATTTCGTTGGGTCCAGGTTCGTTCATTTGTCATCACTGTTCGCTGAGGGACCCAGTGCATGAAACACTAAGGAGACCCCTTGCATTTCATGGCCATGGAGCCCGTAAGTAGAACACTAGGCAATTCCATTGCCTTTTCCAGTCAGGGGTTGAAGGGGATTTCCGTCCAAACAAGCCAACCGGGGCACTTACCGACTACTATTCTGGAGACACGGTGGCCGGGGCCCCGCGGTCGATCACGAGGGCCACAGAGGGATACGCATTGCTTTGGTCTCCTCCCTGGCGCGGAAGGCCCTCAGACCGGAGCAGTTGATTCCGGATCAACGAAGGGGGCCTCACTGACACCAAAAGATCGCTTACCGACACAAGAGTCCAATAATTGACAGGTGATTCTAGTTCAGCTCATTCGGCCCCTGACCGAAATGGAGAGGAGGTCCAGGGCTACGTTTATTCTTGGGCCCATTCCGACACAGTGCTCTTTCACTGTCTCATTATGAATCATTGCCATTTTTCCTATCTCCTTCCATTATCAGCGGGCCGGTCAATTTAAGAGACTTTCTGACATTCGGGGTCACATTTCTTTCCCTATTCAGAAAACGAAACCGTCGCTGACTCTGGGCCCTTGCCGACATGGGGTCCGCTGTTTAGGCGCACTGTGCCCCCCCCCCCCCCCACCGACCAACACAGCGGTTCCCCATTGCCTAAGGGACCTTGACCAATGCAAAGGGTTCTCTGAATGACCATCGTAGGCCCCAAAATGGTCCCGGATTTGGAAATAGGCTACAGGCCGCCACAGAAAAGACTTTTCAAAATTAGTGGTCGCGAATGGACTGGCGGGCCCTCATTGTCCCCAGGGGCCACCGATCGGCGCAAGGGGCTCACTGATGGACATTTGCGGGCCAGGATCCTTTGATGCAATCTCTGGCCAATTCTTCGGGACCCCTAGTCGGACTATTGGTCGTCGGCCCCGAAGAGCACTAGGGACCCGTCTGGACCATAAGGGAGACGTGTGCCCCCAGTGCCCCCTGATAATGTTATTAGGCTGATAAAGTATTCCCATGTGCCGAAAAGGCACCTCTCAGCTATTAGGCCCGGGATGAGCCCACGTCTGACGAAATTAAAAGATTGTACACGTTAGGTCTGGGGAGTGTCATTTTTTCATGACCAGACAAGCCAAAGGTCAAGTCCGGAAATATAATTTTTGGCCTGCAAGGACCTGGGAGGGGATGATCCTATCTTAGGCCCATAACAGGGACGGAGACGAGCCCAGATGATGGGCACAGAATGAGCTATCCATTCTGGGCCTCTCCCCATCCCCTTTATCGCGAGAGGACCCATGTTGGTACACCCACCGGCAGAACACATTGATAACGTGGCCAGATTTTTTTCTGTCACCAATATTTTCATTATTTTATAGAATATGGAAGCTCTAGAGCCGGCTTATGTTTCTGCTTCTAAAACAGTAGCGCAGGCAGAAGAGGGGGATGGGGGGGGGGCTGGGGGACGGTGTAGTGGGCTATGTGGCCCTGCTTCGTATCCGAGGGGCCCGAATGGCCCCTCGAGACCTACAATTAGGGGTCCGACTTGAGGACCCGAAGGGTTCAGAAGGCCAGGCGGAGGTCCGGGCATTTCAATGCCAGCCAGAGGGCCCTGCACGGATCAGGGGCCATGAGTAGGTAACAGGCTGTATGTATGATCAAGCACCATCAGGAACGCACAGTCGGCTTCGTGGCGGCATGGGCCTGAGTGCCCATTTCTCAAACAGGGAAAAGAGCGGAACCGGCGATTTACGTTGGACACGGCACCACAGCACCTAACGTAGACCCTATGCTCGCCAAGGCCCCAAATCGGTCAGAGGCAATGTTGAAGGAGGCCCGAAGAGCCTGGAGGACCCACCGGGTCCGATGATCAAGGGCTTGATTGGAACGTCTAAGAGTACGAAGGACTGACCGGTGTGCTATTCAGAGGTGCCGGCCTGCGGGGACTGACCCTCGAATGACAGTCAGAGAGCCCTTCGTACCGATCAGGGACACCCTGAGCCGATACATGTCTATACGTCGGTCAGGCACCACCAGTGCTGCACAGTCCGCTCCGTATTAGTATTGGAGTGGACTGTGGGAAGTAGGCTTGAGGGTCCACTTCCCAATCAGCTACAAAGCTGGGACCAGCGATTTACACTGGTCGGTGCACCTGTATCTATCAGCAGCGCCCAGTGCATAACAGAGTGCCCTATACTCGCAATGGGCCCGAAGCGACCAAAGACAGTTTTAGATGAGGCCCGAAGAGAGACCCGGGCGGCCCAACAGAACAGATTATCAAAGGCCCGGCTGAAGGGCATAACGGCCCGCAAGATTGGCTGTAGGTCATATAAAAACCGCGGTCCGTACGGTGATGACCTGAAATATCGGTCAGAGGTCCTCGTGTACCTTTAAGGACCCCCTGAGACAATGTGGGTGTGTAACTCGGCCAGAGACCGCGAGCACCGAACAGGTGGCCCCCTGTCAGCCTGAACCCACGAGGCCCATTTGCCAAGCAGGATCCAGGTCGGGAGCCACGATTGGCGCTGGTCTGGGCTTCTGAAACAGTGGTTGAGCCCCCTTGTCGGTCAGGGGCACACAGTGCATGACAGGGGGACAGTCGGTCACGGACTTCGTTTGATGAGGTTCGAAGAGGGACCGGGGGAACCCGCGGGACCAAAGACCAACGACACGATTGAATTCGGACACGGCTCCCACCCGTGGTGCCATGACCTGAAACGTCAGTCAGAGGGCTTCTGTTAGGTCCCTTTTGCTAGCGTTTTGTGCCCCTATTATATAGGGCTTCGACACTGAGCCAAACAGTCGGCTCCATGTCCGTCTGAGGCCATGGGACCCATTTCATAAGCAGGAATGAGGCCGGGGCCCGCGATTTGCAATGTTCGGGGTCCCTGACACAATGGCTCCTGCGTCGGCCAGGGGTCAGCTGCGCGGGTCAGAGGGCCTCCTGCGTCAGGGAGCGGACCAATATGATATGATGTGTCACTATAAGCTCTCACATCGGCCAGGGATGCCGCCCCGTGTCGCCAGCATGACGGCTGGGTGACACACCGCGGTGGGACAGAATGGCCCCTCAACGCTTCACCGGGAACGAAAATGTGCCCCGTAGTGTTCTACTCAAGGGGCCATTTTACCGGAAATGAATGGTCACATTAGCGTTGAATTGAGTCGACGGAAACAAGTTCAAAACGCGCCAAGCCATTCCATGTTTGCCTGGGAAAGTTCATTCTTTGTAGAATTGACTGGTGAAACAAATAACATCAAAAGGTTTGAGTCTGCGAGCTGGGTGCCGATAGTGTAGTGGCGCCTACGTTAACCGTAACGCGTCTGGGAAACTCCAGGCGCGGGGTTCGATTCCTCGCGGCGCTCGCCTTTTTCGCCAGGGTGAGAGGCTGGCGACGCCGTGCAGCCCCAGTAGCTGAGTGCATCACAAACCCCCAATGACTCGCCCGTAATCTCGGGGAGCAAGGAAAGCGACAGCTTGGGTTGCAGTTTCCGTAAAAGCTTTTTTCGTAAAACAAATTATTCGTCCATTTTAACGTTGTTTTTCCTGGGAGCCGAAATTCCACGAGCGGGTGGGCATTTTGGGTCATTGAGGAGGCATCTGTCTCCACAAAGAAGATTCCAAAATATGGCCTGAGCATAGCCTGGTGAGAATTTTGAAAGTGAATCGATGGCTCACAGCACAACAGATTTTGGATGCGCCTTTATTTTGCTGGCTGCTTTTCAGGAGATAAGACTTGTCGTAGCATTTTAGGCGGAAACAAATTCGGAAGCTTGAAACTGCCAAAAACCATGGGACAAAAGCCATAGAAGTGGAGATTCTTCTTTGAAGACCAAGCCACAGAATGAAGGCCCTTCTGTCATATATTCCTTGTCTGAGCCCTGCTCCCGTCCGCCGTCGGTGGCCACTGTCCTGGCCCGGCTGTCTTCGAATGGCTGACTGCTAACTGATGGTATGGCCGCTTTGTTGCGCATTTCTGGATCAGCATTGCTACTATCTTCCCTTACACCACACCACCCCAGAAAAATCCTGCCGCGAAGCTGCCTAATTTAGGTATGAATTGGCCAAACGGACATTTAATTGCCCGTCATTCAACGTAGATGACTTGATCTGTTTTTGTGTACAGGCAGGGGGTGGCCAGAGCCTTGCTAAGAGGAACGCAGGGTAAAAGCAGGTAAAAGCCCCCTTTATGGTGATCCCCCCCCCCCCCACAAAAAGCATCCTGAATATAGTTTACTTGTTAGCGAGAGATCCGGTTTTCTTCGTTTCACTGTTAATATTACGTTGTGACCAGAACAGAAACCAGAGACTACCGTGAAAACAATTCTGTTTACATTTTTAACACGCACTCGGTTGGCCTGCTAGACACCCTTCGCTCGAGTGGCGGGTCAATTTGTCCCCTCCCCTGAGATCTTGGTAACTAAGAGAGATAGAAGCACCAACTTCACAGATTGTGTTGACCTGTACGTGAACTCCCTTAATCAAAGTTTGGGATTCCTTGGTCATGACTTTTGGGTCGAATAACGTCAAACAAGGTCAAATTCCAGGTTGGTTTCTTAAGTGCCCCCAGAACTTATGTAACTGTTTCTAAGGAAAAGGTCGCATGTTCAGTTAGCGTCAGTAACCATGTTTGACCTTTTGAAGGTCATGATGACTAAAATCATACAAAACTGCTCTGAGTTTTGCATTTGAATAAGCGACAAAGATTACGCTAGGCGGTGTTTTTCTAAAAACAATATGTTGATCCAGGTCATTTTGGGTCAATGATATATTCTGACCTCTAACAAGTCCATGGAAACCATACACAAACACGCCGTTTTCAGAAAAACCTGCCGCAGGCATGTCACTATTCGACCGCTGAGGCTAAGTGGCCAGTTAAAAATTGATGGTCATACAAATTCTAAAGGGTGTAAGACCATACTTCTGAATTCTCTGAAGCTTGACTGAATTCGAAAAGAAAAGTCCTTTAAGATGATGCTCGCCTCTCGGACACGTAACACTCCCCACGAAATGGAACCAAATCTATATGTATTTTTCATGATGCGCGATTATATGAGCCAATAGCGTGCATTGCCAACTTACATAAACAATTATTATACATCGATTGTAACTTGCTGACACCACATCACCGCCAAATAAAAGGTGAAAATCAATAATTTGTTTAGACACGAGATCAGGGTGTTTAAAGCGTTGGGCAACTCCGTCGCTAGATGCAGCGCTATTAATACGCGCAACCGTACATCTTTTTGCTAAATTAATACTTGATATCACGTTTTAATAAAGCATACAACTGAAGCTTCTTTGCTTCTTTACAGCTTCTTTGGCAACCACAACTGCAATCCTAGTCTCATCTGAGCACTCATTAGAGCAGAGGATATTTGTGCGCCGGCAGAGGCACAAGCTTGCCGTCCACGTAGTGTTTACAGACAAGGCGGGCACAGCATTCGGGGAACTCCTTCCTCCTGTCTCCCCGAGCCTCGCGGCAGAACAGGTTGTCGGCCTGCAGCTTCTTAAAGTCCACCTGCTTTTTAACCTGCGGACACCTGCAAAAGCGAAGTGTTGATGAAGACAAGCCAACATCCAAAGCCGCTGGTTTTACGGGACGAGTATGTTGACAAACGGTAAAGTATACAGAGCTGCTTAAAGCAAATGCAGTTTTCCTCAGCGTCCAAGTGCCAATTCATGAAATGTAGGTAATGGAAGTTGCAATAGCGTTTTTACTAAAACAATATCACATGTTCCTTTTGCTCCATAGGACGACCTGTGACACTGCGTGACATTTACTGGCGAGATCAATCCGTCAGACTCACTGGAATCTGTCAATGTAGAGAACGCCCTCCTCCTTGACGCAGTGACTCTGTTTACAGCCAGAGAAGGGGGAGCTCCATACGTCCCCTATGTTGAACTCCTTGTCAATGTTGCTGTCATGACATTTGGTGTCGTCATCTGGAATATGCGTATCGACCGCGGGTTAGATAAGATCATTGGTTGGAGTGGATCGCGGGTTATATCGGAGGTTAAAATTGATAGCTCGCTGTCCTCGAAGTCAAAATATCCAACACATTCTTCATCATACAGCATTTTCCATGCTGAAAATGTCAAGCCAATGTTATCTTATGGTCGTCAGTTGAGCAAGAAGCGAAGTGAAGAAACAGTATCTCTCCAACCCAAATCTTACCTCTGCCAACCGGGAAACGAAGGTACCTCGGGTACTGTGCACAGCACAGCTGCACACAAACAACAGCGATGACCAGCAGTTTCCACATATTGCTGACTGAAAATCTGACGCTAGTCCACTCTCGTCTGCTGTCTGGTCTGACCACCAAACGCTTCTGTATGCAGCCTCCAGCGGCCGGCTCGCTATATATGCAGCACCGGACCGTGACGTCACGTTGCATAGGGCTGGCCGTAGTGTGGGAGGCCTGCGAGAAAATCTCTTCAGCAGCGATGTTTTCGACGCCGCGCATGCAGTGGTTACATTGCGGTCATTCGGGGAGAACGTCGTTGGAAGAGTGCTATTCTCGACACCTTGCCTGACGCCCGGCTTTTGGGCACCGACAAGGTGACAAGTCCGTTCCAGTGGAACCGATACGAGATCTGTGGTAAAACCAGCCGGTCGACGATGCTGAACATGCCGGATGAGCTTAGAGAGGGAGGCGAGCGGTGTGGGTCATGATGGTAGGTCTCACATCAGCCAGAGATGCCACCCCGTGTCGGTAGCATGACGCCCGGAGGACACACCGCGGTGCGACAGAATGGCCCTTCAACCCTTCACCGGGAACAAAACTGCGCAGCGTAGTGTTCTACTCAAGGGGGCCATTTCACTGGAAATGAAAGGTCTCATTAGCGTTGAATGGAGTCGGTCGAAATAAGTTCAAAACGTGACAAGCCATCCCATGCTTGCCTGGGAACGTTCATTCTTTGCAGAATCGACTGGTGAAATAAACAATATCAAAAGGTTTGAGTCTGCGCGCCGGGTGCCGATAGTGTAGTGGCGCCTACGTTAACCGCAGCGCGTCTGGGAAACTTCAGGTGCATGGTTCGATTTCTCGCGGTGCTCGCTCTTCTCGCCATGGTGAGAGGCTGGCGACGCCGTGTAGCCCCAGCAGCTGAGTGCATCACAAAGCCCGGATGACACGCCCGTAATCTCGGGAGCAAGGAAAGCGACGGCTTGGGTTGCAGTTTTCGTAAAACCTTTTTTCGTAAAAAAAATTATTCGTCCGTTTCAACGTTGTCTTTCGTGGGGAGCCGAAATTCCACGAGCGGGTAGGCATTTTGGGTCATTGAGGAGGCATCTGTCCCCACAAGGTAGATTCCAAAATATCGCCTGATCATAGTCTGGTGAGAATTTCGAAAGTGAGTCGATGGCTCAAAGTAATACAGATTTTGCATGCGCCTTTATTTTGCTGGATGCTTTTCAGGAGATAAGACTAGTCGTGGCATTTTAGGCGGAAGCAAATTCGGAAGCTTGAAACTGTCAAAAACCAGGTGACAAAAGCCATAGAAGTGGATAGTCTTCTTTGAAAGCGAAGCCACAGAATGAAGGCCCTTCTGTCATATAGTTCTTGCCTGAGCACTGCTCCGGTCAGCCGTCGGTGGCCACTGCCTTGGCCCGGCTGTCTTCGAATGACTGACCGCTAACCGATGGTATGGCGGCTTTGTTGCGCATTTCTGGATCAGCATTGCCACTATCTTCCCTTTCGCCACACCGCCCCAGAAAAATCCCGCCGCGAAGCTGCCTAATTTAGGTATGAATTAGCCAAACGGACATTTAATTGCCCGTCATTCAACGTAGATGATTTGATCTGTTCTTATGTGCAGGCTGGAGGTGGCCAGAGCCTTCCTAAGAGGAACACAGGGTTGAAAAAGCCCCCCCCCCCCACCTTATGGTGATCCCCCCACAAAAATATCCCAGGATATAGTTTGGTTGCTAGCGAGGGATACTTTTTTCTTCGTTTCACTGTTATTTTTACGTCGTCACCAGAACAGAAACCAGAGACTTCCGTGAAATCCATTCTGTTTACATTTTTAACACGCAACCGGGTGGCCTGCTAGATACCCTTCGGTCGGGTGGGGGGTCAATTTGATCCCTCCCCCCTGAGATCTCGGTAACTAGGAGAGCTAGAAGCACTAAATTTACAGGGTGCCTTGACCTGTACGTTGACTCACTTAGTCAAAGTTTGAGGTTCCTAGGTCATGACTTTCGGGTCAAATAAGGTCAAACAGGTTCAAATTCCAGGTTGGTTTCTTAAGTGCCCCAGAACCTAGATAACTGCTTCTAAAGAAAAGGTCACATGTTCAGTTAATGTCAGTAACCTTGTTTGACCTTTTGAAGGTCATGACGACCAAAATCATACAGGACTGCTCTGAATTTTGCATTTGAATAAGCGACAAAAATTACGCCAAGCAATGTTTTTCTAAAAACAAAATGTTAACCCAGGTCATTTAAGGTCAATGATATATTCTGACCTCTAACAAGTCCATGAAAGATGTATAATGGAGTTCCTGCTGTCAATAAACTCGAAATGAGCACCAGAATCTATCCCGTACAGCAGGCCCTAAGGTAATACAACAGATCGTTTTTGACCTTGGTCTGACCCTTTTGCCTGACCTTAGGTCAACGCAACTTGCTCATTCAATATTTGTGTTGCCTAAGAAAGCATCCCAGAGATGGATGGCTTCGTCTAGCACTCAATGGTTGCATCAGATTGAACGATTCCCTAGAAGTTGACTTCGCTGAAACCATGGCCTGACTTTGACCTGCCATAGGCCAGCGACCTTACAAAGTACATCTAATTTTTTATGCCAAACGATTCGCTATTCAATTGTCTAAAGCTATGCAAAACAGGGCGCGGCTGCGCCGCGCCATTCGGAAACCATTCTTGAAAAACCTTGGGGGGCGAGCCGAGTTGACCCCCACCCGAGCGCGTGTTGATATCAATAAACTGCAGAAATCAAGCGTTTAACGACCGCATGGAATAAATCACCGGTGTCCGTAATTACAAGGGCTTAGTAGACTCTTTCTATACCGATAGAAGTCAGAAGCTTTTTCATAATGTTTTATCTGCATTCTACATGCATTGAGGACACCGCGAAGGCAGATCGCAGAGCGATGTGTTTGATCGAAATTTGAGGATGAAAATTTTGATTGTAGATCGAGTGGTCAACAATGTGTATTAACGTCACCAATCCATGTTTGTTTGGAAATGTGCAGCATTGAAGCAAAATGGAAGGGGTCTTTGTTTGAATACAGATCAGGGTATGAATAAGAATGCAATCTGGCCTTCTGATCCATCAAACATAGCCAGAAGACGAAAACATTCGCTTGCTTAGAATCTTTTCAACGAACACGACTTTAAGCTATCGAAAACACACCCTTGATACGCATTTCCCAACGTACCGCAACTTATACGTTATACCCGGGCCTGATGTGTCGCCCTGCCCGAGACTTATCCAAATCCAGTGGTAGAAAGTGGCATTCATAAAATGCTACCTCACCGGAAAAAACAGGAGCTTTCAATGCCGATTCATACAAATGCTGGCTTGTATAATAATACAAACATATCAGGGTGGGAAATGAACTGCTGGTAGGATTCGGTTCTAAAGGCATTGATTTCATATGATTGTTTGCATGCAGAAACATTATATCTCCACAATGAAATTATTTGCAGGGCTTGACTTGCACCAGCGTAAGACGCCACTGCTGTTACTTGTCGGGCTTGGAAGTGCTGCCAAACCACGGTTTAATGAGTTTATTGTCGTGTAATCATTCATATCACACACAGCTTCAAGGGATTTGTGAATAATTAACGACTGTTGTCGTGCAACAACTCTCAAACTACACATGCTTCCAATATGAGTAGGGTCTCTGAAATGATTAAGAGGCTCGTTTAACATGCAAGTTATCTTAGTTGATACAAATTGTTTGCTTATGCATACTAATACAATTGCATGGAAACAGTTTGTCGTTAGAGTGTTTAGTGTTGACTAGAACCCCGAGAAACAAGCTTTTTGAAACTTTTCAGTGATTCGACTTATCGTGAAAACGACTTTTTCGCAGGTAATAGACATGCAATCTGCATAGGAGAGCCCACATGTCCATGAATGTAACGTTTTATGTTCAACACAAGTGCAACTGTGTGCATTGTTCAACACTGTAAAGCCAGCTGTCCGAACTAGCAAGCAGTTCGTTTCTCAAGTGCAAACGTCAAAAGTATCGTGAGGTCCTGCGCCTGAGAACCGTCCGACTCGCCGGTCGGGGGCTGGCCGCCCCCGCCCGCCACACGAGGGAGGGCGCCTTTTGCGCTCGGCGTGCCGCGGGGTGTGCCGTGATTCGGCCGGGGCCTCTTCCCCCTGTCTGCATACCACTGACGCCGACCCCGTTAGATCGCAGCTATTTCTGCCGTGCGAGAGCGGCTTTGCTAGTAGTTTCATTCATGCCAGTTTGGAGACGCCTGAAAACGCACTCGATTTCTGGGCGTTGACTAAGATAGTGGCATGATAATGCTGCAGCCGTCATAAATTCAGGTATGACACTAAAACAATACAGTTAATACAAAAATATGGCACTTATATGGCACTAAGATTCCAGCTCTTGGAAAGGCACATGTTCGAACAAAAGAACGCAGAAAGATCTATGCGAAATAGAACAGCACCTTCCTCAAAGCAAATGCAAGACATGACCAGCCGTACGCAATGCTGTGAATACCTGGCTCCATGAAGCCAACTTAATTTCCGAGGTCCAAACTTAAACAAGACTGCAAAGTACACCCATTGCCGCAAGTTGCATGCATCTCGTAGCGTATCCCGGAACATGCACTCAAGGTGCATGCACCTTGAGCAGGCTGTTGGCAGTCTGCAAAGTATTCTGATGCCGGTCTACTCAGTTACAAGCATTCCGCGGGCACGGCCAGCGACATCACGCCCACCCCCAAGGTTCGGCGGCTTTTGCCAAAGGACCAGTTCTCACAATGGTGACCAGTCCCCTCTTGAACCTCGCGGCGATTACCCAGCGGGGTGGCGGGGGAGCGGCGGCGGTCGCCAGGCGCCGCCACCGCAAAGATGTGTGCGTATGGAGAAGGTGGTCTTCTGACTCTAAACACAACTATTTAGCGTACCGTCGAAAACCCATCCTACCAGTACCGACCTCAAAAACGACCTAAAGTCACTTCGTAGCGCTTTGAACACTTTTCCACAAACAAGCTTTACCATGCTGGAATTTCGGTACTGCCAAGCAATTTGGTACTGCCAGACGGGCGTGCATTCACACTTCAGAGGCGTTAGGTTAGCTTTTACAAACACACACGCACACACACACACACGCACATACACACACACACACACACACACACACACACACACACACACACACACACACACACACACACCAAATAGTTTGTGGCGTTACCGGTTCTGAGTAATGCTTATACAACAGCCCGTGTGCAGTAACTCAGTCTAGCCCTGCACACCGGGCAGCTCACTGTCATCCTGTGTAACCCCGTACACCGGGCAGCTCGCTCTCACTCTATACACCTGGCAGCTCAATCTCATCCTGTAAATCGGGCGGCTCACTTTAACCCTGTACACCGGGCAGCTCACTCTCATGCTGCACACCGGGCAGCTCACTCTCATCCTGCACACAGGGCAGCGCACTCTCACCCTACACATTGGGCAGCTCACGCTCAACCTGCACCCCGGGCAGCTGTGGGATAAAGAGAAAACAACTATTGAGCCATCGGAGCGGACATCATTACATACATCATGATAATGATGTGGGCTTCGGGGCGTGCCGACTACAGTGGTCATATGATGCCCATGGTTCCGACATAAGACATAGCTACGACGATACTCCGACTAAAACCATAGACAAATAACAGACATGAGGAAATATAGCCGTTACCAGCTTTCATGCCGTTATGCCATCCCTCCTCTTGGGATGGTGGAACCCGCAAAGCTGGGGAGAAAAGTTCTGAAATCATTAATTGGGGGACCATACAATACAAATCATTGCACTCCACGCGTTTTGCGCTCTTTTTCAAATGTTGTTTTCATCAAATCATTTTCGTTTTCAACACCAAATCATTGTCAACTGTTTTTTGAGTGCACGAACGCTTGCCGACACATATGATTACACTGACTATAGGAGCTGCTCTTTGCTAATGCCCGCGACTTTTCTCGAAGCAGCAACCAAGTCACAGGTGTAAATTCGACTGCACGGCGTAGGTTCCGAATAGCAGCATTATCTCACCTTGCCACCCCACCTACGACAAGAGACTGACCACTGCGAACCCGTGTTGTCCCTGAGCATGACAGCACAAAAAACAGCGCTGCTCACGCTATCAGCTACAGCGAACCGGTGAAATCTCACCCACAGGACCACTACGTCACGAGTTGGCGCCGTAATTGAGCTACGTCGCCGACCGGAATGCGCTTATGTCCCCCAAATACGACGAGGATGGGAATAATACACGACTACAAATCGCACTGAGCGGATGCAGATGGACATGGCAGTGAATGTACCACCAGGTGGGCTCATTCCCATTACTGGCTTGAAGACATAGCAGTGTGGAAATTGCGTTCTTTAGAAACATTCCAAAGGATCAAAAGTTCCCTGTGCAAACATGTACGGGGAATCGTGCTAGCGGGGAGCTTGCCAGTGAAACTGGGCCTCTAGAGCACCGGAGATGCACATATACGGCGCCGCCGTATGAAGACCCTATCGACTGATGACTCTTGACGGCGTGACTGCTGCAGATCAGTTCCCGAAGCACCAATGACGTCATCCTACTCTGGACCTGCTGCGAGGTGCTCAACGTCGATCGGCACCATTGCCAACACGTGTTGTAAAGAGCACGATTTCTTGTGAATCCTAACCATAACCTTGCATTCGACTCTTTAGGTCACTTCATAATTCTACTGGCGCGCTGATTTACAACGTAACTGGCATTGAGTCAACTGATCCCTTCTTCATGCGGGTCTCAGGAACAAGAAGGGAAATTCCTTAGAAGCTGTACTGTCTGAATTTGAAATAATTTCTCCGCGAACTGTGCGACCAGGCACGGTTTCCTGCAACATTATATGTTCGAAAAAATGCCACCTTCCCCATCAGATTAACGTGTGACTTAATTTTCAACTTGCAAAAAAAGCTGGAGAAAGGCGTCGGGACTACTAAAAATGGATAATCTTGCATTTCATTTCGTTCGACAGGCAGGAGCGTATGAAGACTTTATCATCCTTATTCTGCTACAACATCGCCTTCTCGTGCCAGCTGACCTTTCTACGTCCCCTCAACGCCCAACGAGCCCGTCCCGGGCTCGTGCCCAGTGCGTCTGTGTTACGAGGCCGACTTTTTTGTCTCATACTTTCACGAGTACGTTCCAACGCGTCTTCCTCATCTTGTAGTACAGCATCGTCAAAAATACTGACCTCAGCATACAGAGCATGACACGACCGGATTGGAGCCGGATCTCTCGAGCCGGGCTACGATTGGCGTTTCCATGGCAATGCAATGAATCCGGGCTACTGCAGGAACTGGCGAGCCTCGGTTATCTTGAAAGTGACGTCAGTTATGGCGCATGTGTGATTTTCTCACCCGGAGGCTGCCCTTGTTCTACCCCAGGCTTCACGCTTAAGTAGCGATATAATTAAATAAGCGAATGTGGAAAGTACTGCCCTCACATATATTCATGCTTTACCATTGGGGCATCGAGAAAGCCAATTACCTGTGACAAATAGCCACGATGGTCACCCCCCCCCCCCCTCCCTTCGCGCTCAGTTCTGTGCTATACAACACATAGCGAACCCTCGCCATGGAAGGTTTCTTTTAAGGGAGGATAACATCACTGTTCCATCCATTCCCAACGGTACTGTTGCAGTAATACAATGGTTGTGGTTGAAATACAAAGGTTATTACGCGATTCGCCTGACAAATGTAAATAATGATAACATTTTTGACAAGTCACGCTTTTTTGCCGACATTGAAGGCAGAATGTTTTCAGTGAACTTTACTGATGATCTCAGATTACGTTTTTGGACCCGATGATAGACAACTGCGCCCATGGTAATGTCACGTCCTATGAACACATGCAAAACGCGTTAGACGCGCTAGGGAGGTTTTCAAAGTACGTACATGGTGTATAAGGTCAAAGTTTTTACATGTTCAAATCATTTTGACCACCAAGCTTACGACCCAGGGGTGTGGTTTCACGAAATGATTGAGAGCGGGGGATGGGGCTGAACGATGATGAATTACCCAACCTGTCCCCAAATGATGCCAACAAGTAGGTTTGTCCCCAGATTTTGCCCACTTTCTTCCCAAAGTTTGGGAGGGGGTTTCAGCTCCACCCTAACTCATAATTTGTCAGGCCAGTATGCCACGTACTTGCCGTCAGGTCGTGGCTGCAAGATTGTGCAAAGCAATCAATTGCCCCCAGAAACCAGGGGCTGGTGTTATGAAAACAAGTAATCGGATCCAGAAACCAGAGACTGGTGTTATGAAAAAAACAGGCCGGCCGGAACCAGGAACCAGGGTCTCGTCTTCATGAAGGGGAAGTGTGAGCCAAGAACCAAAATTGAAAATCAGCTATACGTCTGCTGGAGATTTAACGATATTGGGGCGGCTGGAAGTAGGAATGGTGTATCGCAACTGGGCCACACAGTTTTCGCCTCTGTTGCCGGCTTGATCACATGCCGCTATCGTGACTTGAACCACGGGCTGGGAGTTTCAACACGGACGGCTCCACCTCCATCCATCTTGGTGCGATCTAACTGGCCCAGAAGAGTCAGTTAGGGATGGCTTCTGGTGCCCTCACAAAACTGCATGATCATTGTTGGTGACTTTGAGAACATGACCAACATTTGCATAGGCCGTGCTACGGACCACCAACAACGCACAGTTCGCCGCCTGATAAAACTGCTTCTGGAGAAGCAGCCCAGGTTAGGCCGGCGGATTGCTCGCAACCCGGTGACAACTCGACTGCACATCCGGCTTAGGTGGCTGAACCAGGCGAAGGTGGACGCTGCAGCATGGCGGCGGCGAACTAGCAAGTTGGTCGCCATCATCAGTTTCACACGCGACATCGTCGCGGAGCTTGAAGTAAGCGAAAACATTGCCGAGCTTGTGCCTGAGTGTGCAGGTGAAGCAAGGCGCCATGGACGGGACGGAGGCTTCAGCAGTGCAAGATTATGGGTGGTGGAAGTATTACGTCTGTGATATCGCGGAGTCAAAACAGAGCCAAGCAGCAGGGGCGGGGGGGGGGAGGGTCATGGACGGAGGTGGAGCCTGAGTGGGGGCGAGACTGAAGGCTCCCCGTCCCCCTGAGTAGGGAACTACGCCCTTGGGAAAGCTCACAGATTGAGTAAGCGTGGATAGCCACTGAAAATCGTTTCACACGTGCATGTGCTTCGTTTCACCGCATGTCCTTGACTTTCTAGGCAATCAGAATCGCTCTTGGTGAGCGTCTCGCACGACGCAAACGTTTTGAACTGTGGCCGTAATCAAAGTTGGCAAAGATCTGATCTAGGGATGACAAAATCATTTGCATTTTAATTGGGTATCTTCGTATACCCGAAGTTTGTCAAAACTGCCAGAGAGCATGCTACTAACCGCTGAAAATCCATGCTTCCCCAAAAGTCTTGAAGTTAGCTGGCATTGGGTAATCTTGTTCACGCGACAAAAAGTAGTGATTCCATAATCTCTGAAATCGGATTTTTCAACCAAAGCCCAAATTCAATTCAAAATATAATCTGGGAAATACTGTTTAGGGGGTAAAAAACATTTCCATGGCCGTTGAAATCTGGATTCGAAAGGAAAGCCAGATTTCACGACGCCATGGAAACTAGTTCTAAGCCTCAATCACAAAGTTCACAATCGCCAAGCGATCTTAACAACGTTCGATCCAGCTATCCGGGTGACCCGTGAGCTACGTGCGCCAGTAATCGATCCGGAAATGGCCAATATGTCCTGTTTGGGGACCTCTTCAGTAAAGCAGCGCGTTATGTTCTGAATATCGCGTCAATGGTACGGTATTTTACTACGGCAAAAATACTACTTTTTTAAGCGCGCTGCCAGATCTTTTTGACGTGATGGGATAGTCTCATACTGTTTATACGTACATGCGCTCATGTGTTTTTTATCCCTCATCACTTTTTGGTTGCATTTTTTGTCACACTGTTTTATCTCTCAGACTAATGGCACGTAATAGCCACGTATGTGTGTGGATTGTCGGCTGATGTTGAATACAAATACAGATGGTTGGACATATAGCCCATTTGATGGGACCGCAACCAATATCCACCCAAATTGTATGCGTTCTTGTAGCTCTGTTGTGCCAGTGACGAAGCATGTAAAACATTGCAAGTTCATCTAGTTCAACGACTGAAAGAACATAAAACTGCTGGGCCCAGAGCCAGACAATTTTTAACCGATGATATATATTCTCATGCGCAAGCGCTGAGCGCGGATGCATTTCTGTCTATCAAACTCAAGACGGAGAGGGATATTCCGGTGTGAAGATAAAGCATGTTCTTATGGGTTCTTAGCCGCATCTACCCACACCTGTTTAAATCTTGTTTGCATCCACATGTTGATAACACCCGCTGGTTAAAGAAGCCGCGACGGGCGTATCGCTGGCTGAAGTCTTGACGATATCAACGCCCGCTCATTGCTGTCGGTTGCCCAGATGCTAGACATTCCCTGCGACGATTGAGATTATATCGTTAGCATTAGCTAAAACGGCTTAATCACCAGCTGGCGTTCTGCTCGCCTGCGCAGTCACTCCGGCCAGTCTATTCGTGACATTTGTGTTGCCCTTATAATCACTGTCTCCAAGGAAGAAGCCTTTCAGACCGACGACGGACAGGGCTCCCTGGCGGTCCGATAGATGAGGGCTTGACTCCCATATGCATCTCTTCTGGCGGTGGGGGGGGGGGGGGGGGGGGGGGCGACAAACCGTGCGGTGTATCGCAATGGCGGCTCTGGGAAGGGCCTGGGCTCTGTACTCAGACCCCGCGGCCATTGGCTCCCTCAGTGCTTCTCCCATCGGCGCCGCCTGCAGTGGACTGCCGGTCCTCGGTTTGTTCCCAGCAGCCAGCCAACGAGTCATTAAGGGCGCCTATGGCCGAAACTTTGGCATGTAGCACCCCTACCTTTTCCGAAGTCACCGCCACTACACAGTATGTAGGCAATCGATGCAGATGACTTTCTAAACCGACGATGTAATCCCCAAATGCTTGCCTTTCGATCACAGTCTAAATGCAGCTCAGTGCATGCTTATTTTCAATAAATGCACCACCGTAAGGGGGGAGGTAACTCCCGTGGATGTTCGTGCCAAGCCGGACACCTACCTAGCTACATTTTCGGCGAGCTACATTTTTGGCGAATCCGCTATCTACATTTCCTTGCAAAGAACAGAGACGAGCTTGCTTGATAGGTTTTGGTACACGTTGTATTGCAGATGTGTCGTTGGGAATCACCTGAGGTGAAAACATGGCGCATCGTCAAGCATCTGAACAATACAGCCTTGGCTTCCCCGACACCCCACTGCACAACCGCACTTATCATATGCAATTTGATCGGCACGTTCACCGAGATAGCTTGATTATTCTAATTCGGAATATTCATGTTTGTACAAGACTGTTTTTACTCGGCTACATCAGCTGTGAGTCGCAGTTATTGCCTGGTTGGTGTGTACCCCGCTGATGTTGTTCGCCAGATGGTGCGGAAAATTTGATTCCAGCCACCGCGACTCCAATCTCGATCTCTGGAATGCCGGCCCAGTTTGCTAACCACTGCACCTCAGGTGCCCAAATGAATCGCCTTCTTAACTGCCTTTGATGGTTCCTATTGCTAAATGGTAAGTATGTTACGGGAACTCTCATGCCTGGGAATCATTCCCTTTGACACAACTGGCGGCATTCCAGAGATCCGGCCGTAGTCCCAGTGGGAAAACCTAAATTATTCGCACTAGCTGCCGAACAATATAGGGGCCATGCAATTTGGGCTCATCAAAGATGGAGAAGTTGAACAAAATCAGCTTCACGCAATTATGGATATTTGACTCATGATAGTTGATGAGTTAGGACAATTATTTAAGGACAGGGCTTAGTTGAAAGCAAATAATCGAAACTTCAGCAAAGTTGATGGCCAACACGATTACGACGATCGTGATGGGTGCACTGTGCAAAACGTGTCTCTCTAAAACGTGCTAAATCCCAAAAGTGTGCACGGACGCTTAGAAAGCTTTGGAGCGCACATTTGTATCAATTTTGTCATCGATACCAGTTTTCCATTTCGACATATTCTTGAGTGATTCCAGAATAATGACATAGAGCTTGTGTGAGATGGTTCTACGTTGAGCAACTGAAATGGATTGCATACTTTGCTTCAAAAATGGTCTGGGATCCAGAAATGTCATTACGGTACGACTGACTACACCACCAAAAACTACCTCAAATAGATATAGTTTAGCGGACTGATGCGATGAGGCAGAGCCAGCGCGGTAGCCCACACCTTCTTGCCAAAGCAGGCGCTTAACACCCGCCCTGATAGGGAGAAGTGGGAGTTCGACGCTACCCCTAAGGTTTTTTTGGGATACATCTCCGGCATGCCGTCCAATCACGCCAAAATGTTCAGTATTCTGTGAGTCATCCCTTGCACGTTTTTCGACACAAAAAACAGTTACTAGCCTTTCTGGTTTCGGACCAGCGGCGGCTGTCGAGGAACACTGCACAGCAATCTACGACCGGGCGGCGGGGTGCAACTGACGATGCCGCGGAACGCGCGCGGCGGGTAGACATAGTTACATTCGCAGTTACGGAGTCTTATATCATAAATCTAAGCTCAAAACACATACAACATATACACAATTGCACTCGGAATTCAGCATGAAATAGGCCAGTTTAGGTTTCGCGTCGCCAAAATGTGAGATATCGTATGAATAATGTTGTAAAACTGAAAAGTGCGAGTTTCTGGAAAGTTGAGCCCTTGACCTGGCATAGTCAGGTCAATTGTAAGCCTCACAAGATGGAAACTAGTACTGATCACAAGACTGAGACTAAGAAGGGATATTTTCTTCTAAGCTCTGTCTTCGTCACTCTGGCAACGTTAGTTCGGACATTTCGTTTTTAAAAGCATAACAACGTTTATACGGCATGCAGACTGTAGTGCATCTTAACGATTTGATCCCCACTTCTCTTGCGCATTCAGTATATTGGTATGAGTGCCTCAGATAAGCACGCCTTCAAATGCAAGCAACACATTTCATTCGTCTGGCACCTGAGCTTGTGACTTCATATTGCACGGCTTTACATCAGGTGACCAATGAAACGCTTGATACAGATATTCCTTCTTTTATTGCAGATGTGCATGCATCGTGAACATACCCTCGCACCTTGTTTTCGTCAGCTATGCCATTTCCTGGATAAAAGACTGACTTCGGAAATAGTTTTGAATGCGGCTCGCTTTAAGAATTTGAAAGTCCAATACCTCGGTGCTTCCGACCTGTCCTTGTTCATCAGATCATAGTTATTTCCATACACAAACACGTCGTTTTCAGAAAAACCTGCCGCAGGCATGTCACTATTCGACCGCTGAGGCTAAGTGGCCAGTTAAAAATTGATGGTCATACAAATTCTAAAGGGTGTAAGACCATACTTCTGAATTCTCTGAAGCTTGACTGAATTCGAAAAGAAAAGTACTTTAAGATGATGCTCGCCTTTCGGACACGTATCACTCCTCACGAAATGAAATCAAATCTACATGTATTTTTAATGATGCGCGATTATATGAGCCAATAGCGTGCATTGCCCACTTACATAAACAATTATTTTACATCGATTGTAACTTGCTGACACCACATCACCGCCAAATGAAAGGTGAAAATCAGTAAATTATTTAGACACGAGATCAGGGTGTTTAAAGCGTTGGGCAACTCGGTCGCTACATGCAGCGCTATTAATACGCGCGACCGTACATCTTTTGATAAATTAACACTTGATATCACATTTTAATAAAGCATACAACTGAAGCTTCTTTGCTTCTTTATAGCTTCTTTGGCAACCACAACTGCAATCCTAGTCTCATCCGAACACTCATCAGAGCAGAGGATATTTGTGCGCCGGCAGCGGCACAAGCTTGCCGTCCACGTAGTGTTTACAGACAAGGCGGGCACAGCATTCGGGGAACTCCTTCCTCCTGTCTCCCTGAGCCTCGCGGCAGAACAGGTTGTCGGCCTGCAGCTTCTTAAAGTCCACCTGCTTTTTAACCTGCGGACACCTGCAAAAGCGAAGTGTTGATGAAGACAAGCCAACATCCAAAGCCGCTGGTTTTACGGGACGAGTATGTTGACAAACGGTAAAGTATACAGAGCTGCTTAAAGCGAATGCAGTTTTCCTCAGCGTCCAAATGCCAATTCATGAAATGTAGATAATGGAAGTTGCAATAGCATTCTTACTAAAACAATATCACATGTTCCTTTTGCTCCATAGGACGACCTGTGACACTGCGTGACATTTCCTGGCGAGATCAAGCCGTCAGACTCACTGGAATCTGTCAATGTAGAGAACGCCCTCCTCCTTGACGCAGTGACTCTGTTTACAGCCAGAGAATGGGGAGCTCCATACGTCCCCTATGTTGAACTCCTCGTCAATGTTGCTGTCATGACATTTGGTGTCGTCATCTGGAATATGCATATCGACAGCGGGTTAGCTAAGATCATTGGTTGGAGCGGATCGCGGGTTACATCGGAGGTTAAAATTGATCGCTCGCTGTCCTCGAAGTCAAAATATCCAACACATTCATCTTGGTAATACGGCATTTTCCATGCTGAAAATGTCAAGCCAATGTTATCTTATGCTCGTCAGTTGAGCAACAAGCAAAGTGAAGAAACAGTATCTCTCCAACCCAAACCTTACCTCTACCAACCGGGAAGCGAAGGTATCTCGGGTACTGTGCACAGCACACCTGCACGCAAACAGCAGCGACGACCAGCAGTTTCCACATATTGCTGTCTGAAAATCTGACGCTAGTCCACTCTCGTCTGCTGTTTGACCTGGCCACCAAACGCCTCTGTATGCAGCCTCCAGCGGCCGGCTCGCTATATATGCAGCACCGGATCGTGACGTCACGTTGCATAGGGCTGGCCGTAGTGTGGGAGGCCTGCGAGAAAATCTCTTCAGCAGCGATGTTTTCGACGCCGTGCATGCAGTGGTTACATTGCGGTCATTCGGGAGAACGTCGTTGGAAGAGTGCTATTCTCGACACCTTGCCTGACGCCCGGCTTTCGGGCACCGACAAGGTGACAAGTCCGTTCCAGTGGAACCGATACGAGATCTGTGGTAAAACCAGCCGGTCGACGATGCTGAACATGCCGGATGGGCTTAGAGAGGTAGGCGAGCGGTGTAGGTCATGATGGTACACACTGCATTAGTTTTGAGAACCATGACGTCGTGGTCAGTGCATTGCAACGTCATGGAAAAGTCACATGGTGACTTAACCTCTTCTATGATTTGCATTAAATGTAAATACGCACTTCTCAATAAGGCCTTGCGGCAAAAATATGTAGCACAGTCCCCATGACAATCATTTATTGTGGATGGTGATGTTTTTAGTCAGGGTCTCAAGATGATAATCAATGTCTAGCAAATGTGTTCACATCAATGAGAAATGTCGGCCGGATTTGAAGACTGCATCCAGCCGTGAACGCATAATATTCGGAGAGAATCTGCAATGTTCGGGGTCCCTGACACAATGGCTCCTGTGTCGGTCAGGGGTCAGCTGCGCGGGTCAGAAGGCGTCCCGCGTCAGGGAGCGGACCAATATGATATGTTGTGTCACTATAAGGTCTCACATCGGCCAGGGATGCCGCCCCGTGTCGCCAGCATAACGGCCCGGAGGACACACCGCGGTGCGACAGAATGGCCCTTCAACCCTTCACCGGGAACAAAACTGCGCACCGTAGTGTTCTACTCAAGGGGGCCATTTCACCGGAAATGAAAGGTCTCATTAGCGTTGAATGGAGTCGGTCGAAATAAGTTCAAAACGTGACAAGCCATCCCATGCTTGCCTGGGAACGTTCATTCTTTGCAGAATCGACTGGTGAAATAAACAATTTCAAAAGGTTTGAGTCTGCGCGCCGGGTGCCGATAGTGTAGCGGCGCCTACGTTAACCGCAGCGCGTCTGGGAAATTTCAGGTGCGTGGTTCGATTTCTCGCGGTGCTCGCCCTTCTCGCCATGGTGAGAGGCTGGCGACGCCGTTTAGCCCAAACAGCTGAGTGCATCACAAAGCCCGGATGACACGCCCGTGATCTCGGGGAGCAAGGAAAGCGACGGCCTGGGTTGCAGTTTTCGTAAAACCTTTTTTTCGCAAAAAATTATTCGTCCATTTCAACGTTGTCTTTCCTGGGGAGCCGAAATTCCACGAGCGGGTAGGCATTTTGGGTCATTGAGGAGACATCTGTCTCCCCAAGGTAGATTCCAAAATATGGCCTGAGCATAGTCTGGTGAGAATTTTGAATGTGAATCGATGGCTCACAGTACAACAGACTTTGCAGGCGCCTTTATTTTGCTGGGTGCTTTTCAGGAGATAAGATTTGTCGTGGCATTTTAGGCGGAAACAAATTCGGAAGCTTGAAACTGCCAAAAACCGTGTGACAAAAGCCATAGAAGTGGAGCTTCTTCTTTGGAAACCAAGCCACAGAATTAAGGCCCTTCTGTCATATATTTATTGTCTGAGCCCTGCTCCCGTCAGCTGTCGGTGGCCACTGTCCTGGCCCGGCTTTCTGCGAATGACTGACCGCTAACCGATGGTATGGCTGCTTTGTTGCACATTTCTGGATCAGCATTGCTACTATCTTCCCTTACATCACACCACCCCAGAAAAATCCAGCTGGGAAGCTGCCTACTTTAGGTATGAATTGGCCAAACGGACATTTAATTGCCCGTCATTCAACATAGATGACTTGATCGGTTCTTGTGTACAGGCTGGGGGTAGCCAGAGCCTTGCTAAGAGAAACACAGGGTTGACCAAAGCCCCCTTTATGGTGATCCCCCACCCCCGTAAACATATCCCCGAACGTAGTCTGCTTGCTAGCGAGGGGTACGGTTTTCTTCGTCTCAATGTTATTTTTACGTTGTCACCAGAACAGAAACCAGAGGCTACTGTGAAATCCATTCTATTTATATTTTTAACACGCACCCGGGCAGCCTGCTAGATACCCTTCGCTCGGGTTTGATCCCTCCCCCTGATATCTTGGTAACTAAGAGAGCTAGAAGCACTAAATTCACAAGATGTGTTGACCTGTACGTTAACTCACTTAGTCAAAGTTTGGGATTCCTAGGTCATGACTTTCGGGTCAAATAAGGTCAAACAAGATCAAATTCCAGGTTGGTTTCTTAAGTGCCCCCGGAACCTAGATAACTGTTTCTAAGGAAAAGGTTGCATGTTCAGTTAACGTCAGTAACCTTGTTTGACCTTTTGAAGGTCATGACGACCAAAATCATACAAGACTGCTCTGAGTTTTGCATTTGAATAAGAGACAAAGATTACGCTAAGCAGTGTTTTTCTCAAAACAAAATGTTGACGCAGGTCATTTTAGGTCAATGATATATTATGACCTCTAATAAGTTCATGGAAGATGCATAATGCGATTCCTGCTGTCAATAAATTCGAATTGAGCACCAGAATCTATCCCGTACAGCAAGCCCTAAGATAATAAAACAGATCGTTTTTGACCTTGGTCTGACCCTTTTACCTGACCTTACGTCAACGTAACTTGTTCATTCAATATTTGCGTTGCCTAAGAAAGCGTCTCAGAGATGTATGGCTTTGTCTAACACTCAATGGTTGCATCAGATTGAACGGTTTCCTACAAGTTGACTTCGCTGAGACCATGGCCTGACTTTAACCTGCCATAGGCCAGCGACCTTACAAAGTACATCTAAATTTTTGATACCAAACGATTCGCTATTCATTTGTGTAAAGCTGTGCAAAACAGGGCGCGGCTGCGCCGCGCCGTTCGGAAACCATTCTTGAAAAACCTTTGGGGGCGAGCCAATTTGACCCCCACCCGAGCGCGTATTAAGATCAATAAACTGCAGAAATCAAGCGTTTAACGACCGCATGGAATAAATCACCGGTGTCCGTAATTGCAATGGCTTTGTAGACTCTTTCTAAACCGATAGAATTCAGAAACTTTTTCATAATGTTTTATCTGCGTTCTACTGATATTGAGGACGCCGCGAAGGTAGATTGCAGAGCGATGTGCTTGATCGAAATTTGAGGATGAAAATTTTGATTGTAACTCGAGTGGTCAACAATGTGTATTAACATCACCAAGCCATGTTTACTTGGAAATGTGCAGCATTGAAACAATATGGAGGGGGTCTGTGTCTGAATATCAATAAGGGTATGAACAAGAATGCAAACTGGCCTTATGATCCACCAAAACATAGCTAGCCAGAAGACGAAGGCCGTCGCTTGCTTAGAACCTTTTCAACGAACACGACTTTAAGGCATCGAAATTACATATTTGATACGTGCCTCATAGCGCACCACAACTTATACGTTATACCCGGGTCTGATGAGTCGTCCTGCCCGAGACTTATCCAAATCCTGTGGTAGAAAGCGACATTCATAAAGTGCTAACTCACCGGAAAAAAAACAGGAGCTTTCAATGCCGATTCATGCAAATGCTGACCTGTATAATAATACAAACATATCAGGGTGAGAAATGAACTGTTGGTAGGATTCGGTTCTAAAGGCATTGATTTCATATGATTGCTTGCATGCCGAAGCATTATGTCTCCACAATGAAATTATTTGCAGGGCTTGACTTGCACCAGCGTAAGACGCCATTGCTGTTACTTGTTGTCGGGCTTGGAAATGCTGCCAAACCACGGTTTAATGAGTGTAATGTCGTGGTAATCATTCATAACACACACAGCTTCAAGGGATTTGTAAATAATTAACGACTGTTGTCGTGCAACAACTATCAAACTACACATGCTTCCAATAAGAGTAGGGTTCTGAAATGATTAAGAGGCTCGTTTGACATGCAAGTTATCTTAGTTGATACAAATTGTTTGCTTATGCATACTAATAAAATTGCATGGAAACAGTTTGTCGTTAGAGTGTTTAGTGTTTACGAGAACCCCGAGAAACATTTTGAGCTTTTTAAAACTTTTCAGTGATTCGACTTATTGTGAAAACGACTTTTACGCAGGTAATAGACATGCAATCTGCATAGGAGAGCCCACATGTCCATGAATCTAAAGTTTTATGTTCAACACAAGTGCAACTGTGTGCATTGTTCAACACTGTAAAGCCAGCTGTCCGAACTAGCAAGCAGTTTGTTTCTCAAGTGCAAACGTTAAAAGTATCGCGAGGTCCTGCGCATGAGAGCCGTCCGACCCGCCGGTCGGGGTCGGGCCGCCCCTGTCCGCCACACGAGTGCGCCTTTTGGGCGCCTTTTGTGCGCGGCTTACCGCGGGGTGTGCCGTGATTCGGCCGGGCCTCGTCCCCCTGTCTGCATACCACTGACGCCGACCCCGTTGGATCGCAGCTATTTCTGGTGTGCGAGGGCTGCTTTGCTAGTAGTTTCATTCATGCCAGTTTGGAGGCGCCTGGTAACGCACTCGATTTCCGAACGCTGACTGAGATATTGGCATGATAATGCTGCAACCATCATAAATTCGGGCATGACGCTAAAACAATAAAAGTAATACAAAAATATGACACTAATATGACGCTAGAATTTCAGCTCTTGGAAAGACATATATTCGAATAAAAGAGCGTAGAAAGATCTATGCGAAATACAACGGCAGCTTCCCCAATGCAAATGCAGGACACGACCAGCCGTACGCAATACTGCAAATACCTGGCTCTATGAAGTCAACTTAATTTCCAAGGTCCAAACTCAAACAAGACTACACCGTACACCCATTGCCGCAAACTGTATGCATCTCGCAACGTATCCCGCAACATGCACGCAAGGTGCATGCACCTTAAGCAGGCTGTTGGCCGTCTGCAAAGTATTCTGATGCCGGTCTGCTCAGTTACAAGCATTCCTCGTGCACGGCCAGCCATATCGCGCCCCCCTCCAAGGCCCGGCAGCTGTTGCCAAAGGGCCAGTTCTCACAATGGTGACCAGTCTCCTTTTGAACGCCGCGGCGATTACCCAGCGGGGTGGCGGGGGGGGGGGGGGCGGTCGCTAGGCGCCGCGACCGCAAAGATGTGTGCGTGTGGAGAAGGTGGTCTTCTGACTTTAAAAACAACTACTTAACACACCGTCGAAAAACCATCTTACCAGTGCCGACCTCAAAAACGATCGAAAATCACTTCGGAGCGCTTTGAACACTTTTCCACAAAAAAGCTTAAACAATACTGGAATTTCGGTACTGCCAAGCAATTCGGTACTGCCAGGCGGGCGTGTATTCCCACTGCGGAGTCGTTAGGCTAGCACTTACAAACGCACACGCACACACACACACACACACACCACACACACACACACACACACACACACCACACACACACACACACACACACACACAGCAAATAGTTTGTGGCCGTAACCGGTTCTGAGTAATGCTTATACAATAGCCCGTGTGCAGAAACTCAGTCTAGCCCTGCACACCGGGCAGCTCACTGGTCATCCTGTTGCACCGGGCCAAGTCATCCTAACCCCGTACACCGGACACCTCACTCTCACTCTGTACACCGGGACAGCTCACTCTCATCCTGTACATCAGGCAGCCCACTCTAACCCTGTCACCGGGCAGCTCACTCTCACTCTCTACACCTGGCAGCTCAATCTCATCTTGTAAATTGGGCAGCTCACTTTGACCCCGCACACCGGGCAGCTCACTCGCATCCAGTACACCGGGCAGCTCACTCTCATCCTGTACATCAGGCAACACACTCTAACCTGTTCACCGGGCAGCTCACTCTCACTCTCTACACCTGGCAGCTCAATCTCATCCTGTAAATGGGGCAGCTCACTTTGACCCTGTACACCGGGCAGCTCACTCTCATCCTGTACATCAGGCAGCTCACTCTAACCCTATCCACCGGGCAGCTCACGCTCAGCCTGCACACCGGGCAGGTGTGGGATAAAGAGGAAAACAACTACTGAGGCAAACAACTACTGAGGCCACTGAGCCAACAACTCGGGGCGGACATCATTACATACATAATGATGTGGGCTTCATCGTGATTATGATGTGGGCTTCGGGGCGTGGCCGGCTACAATGGTCATTTGTTGCCCGTGGCTCCCACATAGGACATAGTGTTTACTCATAGCTACTACGATGCTACGACCTAAAACCATGGGCATATAGCAGGCATGGGGAAATAACCCGTTTACGGCCTTTCATGCCGTCATGCCATCCCTCCTGCTGGGATGGGTGGAACCCGCAAAGCTGGGGGAGAAAAAGTTCTGAATCATTGGTTGGGAGACCATGCAATGCAAATCATTGCACTCCACGCGTTTGCGTCCCTTTTTCAAATGTTGTTTTCATCAAATCATTTTCGTTTTTCAACACCAAATCATTCTCAACTATTCTTGAGTGTACGAAACGCTTCCCGACACATATGATTACACTGACTACAGGAGCTGCTCTACGCTAATGGCCGCGGACTTTTCTTGAACCAGACAACGAAGCCACAGGTGTAAATTCCACTGCATGGCAAATATTCGGAATAGCAGTGTTATCCACCTTGCCACCCCCACCTACGACAAGAGGCTGACCACTGCAACCCGTGTTGCCCCTGAGCATGACAGCACAAAAAAACAGCGCTATTGACGCCATCAGCTACAACGAACCGGTGAAATCTCACCCACAGGACCACTAAGTCACGAGGTTGGCGCCCGTAATTGAGATACGTCACAAGCCGGAATGCGCTTATGTCCTCCAAATACGACGAGCGTGTGAATAATGCACGACTACAAACCGCACTGAGCGGATGCAGATGGACATGGCAGTAGATGCACATTAGGTGGGCTCATACTCGTTACTGGCTTAGAAACATGTCCTGTACAGACATGTACAGGGAATCGTGTTAGCAGTGTATTCTCGAGTTTGCTAGTGAAACTGGGCCTCCAGAACACCGGAGATACATGGCACCGCCGTATAAAGAAAATATCGACTGATGACTCGAAACGGCGTGACTGTGGCAGATGAGTTCCCGAAGCACCGATGACGTCATCTGACTCTGGACCTGCTGCGAAGCGCGCGACGTCGATCGACACCACTGCCAACACGTGTTGTAAAGAGCACGATTTCTTGTGAATCCTAACCATAACCTTGCATTCGACCCCTCGGGCCACTTCATAATTCTACTGGCGCCGTGATTTACAGCGTAACTAGCATTAAGTCTACTAATCCCTTCTTCATGCCGGTCTCAGGAAAAAGAAGAGAAAATCCTTAGAAGTCGTACTGTCTGAATTTGAAATGATTTATTCGCAAACTGTGCGACCACGCACAGTTTCCTGCAACATGATATGTTCGACAAAATGCCACCCTCCCCATCAGATTAACGTAAGTATGACGTAATTCTCAACTTGCAAAAAAATACTGGAGAAGGGCGTCGACACTACTAAAAATGGATAATCTTGCATTTGATTTTTTGACAGGCAGGAGCGTATGAAGACTTGTCCTTGACTTTCTAAGCAATCAGATATCCCTCTTGGTGCGCGTCTCGCACGACGCAAACGCTTCGAACTGTGGCCGTAATCAAAGTTGGCAAAGATCTAATCTAGGGATGAAAAACTCATCTGCATTCCAAATGGGTATCTTCGTATACCCGAAATTTGCCAAAAACCGCCAGAGAGCATACTGCCAACCGCTGACAGATCCATGCTTCTCCAAAAAATATTGAAGTCAGCTCGCATTGTGCTGTCTTGTTCACGCAACTAAAAGTAAATGATTCCATGATCTCTTAAATCGGATTTTTGAACCAAAGTCCATAATCAACTCAAAATATAATCTGGGAAATGCTGTTCAGGGGGTAAAAGACATTTCCATCGCCATTGAAATCCGGATTCGAAAGGAAAGCCAGATTTCACGATGCCATGGAAACTAGTTCTAAGCCTCAATCACAAAATTTACAATTGCTAAGCGATCTTAACAACACCCGATCCAGCTATCTGGGTGATACGTGAGCTACGTGTGTCAGCAATCGATCTGGAAGTGGCCAATATGTCCTGTTTGGAGATCTTTTCTGTAAAACAGCACGCTATGTTCTGAATATTGTCAACGATACTGCATTTTACTACTACAATAATACTACATTTTTTAAGCGCATTGCCATATTTTTTTTACGTGATAGGGTAGTTTCATACTGTTTATGCGTGCATGCGCTCATGCGTTTTTTTTCTACTCATCACTTTTTGGTTGCATTTTTTGTCATCCGGCTTGATCTCTCAGACTAATGGCACGTAAAAGCCACGCCACATATGTATGTGGATTGTCAGCTGATGTCAAATTCAAATACAAATGGCTGGATAATAGGCCCATTTGATGCGACTGCAACCAATATCCACCTAAAACTGTATGCGTTCTTGTAGTTCTGTTATGTCAGTGACCAAATATGTAAAACACTGCAAGTTAATTTATTTCAACGATTAAAACAGCATAAAAATGCTGGGCCCAGAGCCAGACAATTTTTAACCGATGATATATATTCTCATGCGCAAGCGCTGAGCAGGGATGCATTTCTGTCTATCAAACTCAAGACGGAGAGGGATATTCCGGTGTGAAGATAAAGTATGTTCTTATGAGTTCTTAGCCGCAGCTACCCACACCTGTTTAAATCTTGTTTGCATCCACATGTTGATAGCACCCATCTCTTATCACCTTGCTGGTCTCAAGACGCCGCAACAGGCGTCTTGCTGGCTGAAGTCTTGACGATATCATGGTCCACTCATTACTGTTGGTTGCCCAGCTGCTAGACATTCCCTGCGACGATTGATATTATATCGTAACCATTAGCTAAAACGGCTTAATCACCAGCTGGCGTTCTGCTCGCCTGCGCAGTCACTCCGGCCAGTCTATTCTTGGCCTTCGTCATGCTCTTACAATCACTGTCTCCAAGGAAGAAGCCTTTCAGACCGACGAAGGACAGAGCTCCCTGGTGGTCCCATAGATGAGGGCTTGACCTCCATATGAATCTTTTTTGACGGGGGGGGGGGGGGGGCGGGGGGAGCGACAAACCGTACGGGCGTAAACGTAATGGTGGCTCTGGGAGGGGCCTGGGCTCTGTATTCAGACTCCGCGGCCATTGGCTCCCTCAGCGCTTCTCTCATCGCGCCACCTGCAGTGGACTCCCGGTCCTCGGTTTGCTCCCAGCAGCCACCGAGCTAATCCTTAAGGTCGCCTATGGCCGAAACTTTGACATGTGGCACACCTGCCTGCCTTTTCCGAAGTCACCACCCACTATACAGTGCGTAGGCAATCAATTCAGATGACTTTCTAAACCGACGTTGTAATCGCCAGATGCTTGCCTTCGATCCCAGTCTAAATGCAGCTCAGTGCATGCATGTTTTTTAATAAGCGCATCACCCTAAGGGGGGAGGTAAGCTCCGTGGATGTTTCGTGGGAAGCCGGACAGCTACCTAGTTACATTTTCGGCGAGCTACATTTTTGGCGAGTCCGCTATCTACATTTCCTTGCAAAGACCAGAGAGACGAGCTTGCTAGATAGGTTTTGGTACGTTGCATTGCAGATGTGTCGTTGGGAATCACCTGAGGTGAAAACATGGCGCATCGTCAAGCATCTGAACAATACAGCCTTGGCTTCCCCCCGACACCCCACTGCACAACCGCACTTGATATGCAATATGATCGGCACGTTCACCGAGATAGCTTGATTATTCTAATTCGGAATATTCATGTTTGTACAAGGCTGTTTTTACTCGGCTACAACTGTGAGTCGCAGTTATTGCCTGGTTGGTGTGTACCTGCTGATGTTGTTCGCCAGATGGTGCGGAAAATTTGATTCCACCCACCGCGACTCCAATCTCGATCTCTGGAATGCCGGCCCAGTTTGCTAACCACTGCACCTCAGGTGCCCAAATGAATCGCCTTCTTAACTGCCTTTGATGGTTCCTATTGCTAAATGGTAAGTATGTTATGGGAACTCTCATGCCTGGGAATCATTACCTTTGACACAACTGGCGACATTCCAGAAATCCGGCCTTAGCCCTTGTGGGGAGACCCAAATTGTTCGCACTAGCTGCCGAGCAATGTAGGGCCCATGCAATTTGGGCTCATCAAAGATGGAGAAGTTGAACAAAATCAACTTTACGCAAGTATGTATATTTGAATCATGATAGTTGAGGTGTTAGGACAATTTTTCAAGGCCAGGTCCTAGTTGAAAGCAAATAATCGAAACTTCAGCAAGGTTGATGGCCGACACGAATACGACGATCGTGATGGGTGCACTGTGCAAAACGTGTCTCTCTAAAACGTGCTAAATCCCAAAAGTGTGCACGGACGTTTGGAAAGCTTTGGCGAGCACAACTGTATCAATTTTGTCACCGGTGCCAGTTTTCCATTTCGACACATTCTTGTGTGATTCCAGAACAATGACATAAAGCTTGTGTGAGATGGTTCTACGTTGGGCAACTAAAATGAATTGCAAACTTTGCTTCAGAAATGGTCGGGGATCCAGAAATGTCATTACAGCACCACTAACTGCACCACCAAAAACTACCTTAATAGACATAGTTTAGCGGACTGACGCGATGAGGCAGAGCAGCGCGAAAGCCCGCGCCTTCTCGTCAAGCAGGCGCTTAACACTCGCCCTGATAGAAAGAAGTGGGAGTTCGACGCTATCCCCTAAGGTCTCTTAGATACCCTCCGGCATGCCG
>NW_023596921.1:42951916-43025008 GCF_011947565.3 Pollicipes pollicipes | reverse complement strand
CAATTTGACCCCCACCCGAGCGCGTATTAAGATCAATAAACTGCAGAGATCAAGCGTTTAACGACCGCATGGAATAAATCACCGGTGTCCGTAATTGCAATGGCTTTGTAGACTCTTTCTAAACCGATAGAATTCAGAAACTTTTTCATAATGTTTTATCTGCGTTCTACTGACATTGAGGACGCCGCGAAGGTAGATTGCAGAGCGATGTGCTTGATCGAAATTTGAGGATGAAAATTTTGATTGTAACTCGAGTGGTCAACAATGTGTATTAACATCACCAAGCCATGTTTACTTGGAAATGTGCAGCATTGAAACAATATGGAGGGGGTCTGTGTCTGAATAACAATAAGGGTATGAACAAGAATGCAAACTGGCCTTATGATCCACCAAAACATAGTTAGCCAGAAGACAAAGGCCGTCGCTTGCTTAGAACCTTTTCAACGAACACGACTTTAAGGCATCGAAATTACATATTTGATACGTGCCTCATAGCGTACCACAACTTATACCTTATACCCGGGTCTGATGAGTCGCCCTGCCCGAGACTTATTCAAATCCTGTGGCAGAAAGCGACATTCATAAAGTGCTACCTCACCGGAAAAAACAGGAGCTTTCAATGCCGATTCATACAAATGCTGACCTGTATAATAATACAAACATATCAGGGTGAGAAATGAACTGTTGGTAGGATTCGGTTCTAAAGGCATTGATTTCATATGATTGCTTGCATGCCGAAGCATTATGTCTCCACAATGAAATTATTTGCAGGGCTTGACTTGCACCAGCGTAAGACGCCATTGCTGTTACTTGTTGTCGGGCTTGGAAATGCTGCCAAACCACGGTTTAATGAGTGTAATGTCGTGTAATCATTCATAACACACACAGCTTCAAGGGATTTGTAAATAATTAACGACTGTTGTCGTGCAACAACTATCAAACTACACATGCTTCCAAAAAGAGTAGGGTCTCTGAAATGATTAAGAGGCTCGTTTAACATGCAAGTTATCTTAGTTGATACAAATTGTTTGCTTATGCATACTAATAAAATTGCATGGAAACAGTTTGTCGTTAGAGTGTTTAGTGTTTACTAGAACCCCGAGAAACATTTTAAGCTTTTTAAAACTTTTCAGTGATTCGACTTATCGTGAAAACGACTTTTACGCAGGTAATAGACATGCAATCTGCATAGGAGAGCCCACATGTCCATGAATCTAAAGTTTTATGTTCAACACAAGTGCAACTGTGTGCATTGTTCAACACTGTAAAGCCAGCTGTCCGAACTAGCAAGCAGTTTGTTTCTCAAGTGCAAACGTTAAAAGTATCGCGAGGTCCTGCGCATGAGAGCCGTCCGACCCGCCGGTCGGGGTCGGGCCGCCCCTGTCCGCCACACGAGTGCGCCTTTTGGGCGCCTTTTGTGCGCGGCTTACCGCGGGGTGTGCCGTGATTCGGCCGGGCCTCGTCCCCCTGTCTACATACCACTGACGCCGACCCCGTTGGATCGCAGCTATTTCTGGTGTGCGAGGGCTGCTTTGCTAGTAGTTTCATTCATGCCAGTTTGGAGGCGCCTGGTAACGCACTCGATTTCCGAACGCTGACTGAGATATTGGCATGATAATGCTGCAACCATCATAAATTCGGGCATGACGCTAAAACAATAAAAGTAATACAAAAATATGACACTAATATGACGCTAGAATTTCAGCTCTTGGAAAGACATATATTCGAATAAAAGAGCGTAGAAAGATCTATGCGAAATACAACGGCAGCTTCCCCAATGCAAATGCAGGACACGACCAGCCGTACGCAATACTGCAAATACCTGGCTCTATGAAGTCAACTTAATTTCCAAGGTCCAAACTCAAACAAGACTACACCCATTGCCGCAAACTGTATGCATCCCGCAACGTATCCCGCAACATGCACGCAAGGTGCATGCACCTTAAGCAGGCTGTTGGCAGTCCGCAAAGTATTCTGATGCCGGTCTGCTCAGTTACAAGCATTCCTCGTGCACGGCCAGCCATATCGCGCCCCCCTCCAAGGCCCGGCGGCTTTTCCCAAAGGACCAGTTCTCACAATGGTGACCAGTCTCCTTTTGAACGCCGCGGCGATTACCCAGCGGGGTGGCGGGGGGGGGGGGGGGCGCGGTCGCTAGACGCCGCGACCGCAAAGATGTGTGCGTGTGGAGAAGGTGGTCTTCTGACTTTTAAAACAACTATTTAACACACCGTCGAAAAACCATCCTACCAGTGCCGACCTCAAAAACGATCGAAAATCACTTCGGAGCGCTTTGAACACTTTTCCACAAAAAAGCTTAACAATACTGGAATTTCGGTACTGCCAAGCAATTCGGTACTGCCAGGCGGGCGTGTATTCCCACTGCGGAGTCATTAGGCTAGCACTTACAAACGCACACGCACACACCACACACACACACACACACACACACACACACACACACACACACACACACACACACACACACACACACACACACACACACACACACACACACACACACACACACACACACACACACAGCACACACACACACACACACACACACACACACACACACACACACACACACACACACACACACACACACACACACACACACACACACACACACACACACACACACACACACACAGCAAATAGTTGTAACCGGTTCTGAGTAATGCTTATACAATAGCCCGTGTGCAGTAACTCAGTCTAGCCCTGCACACCGGGCAGCTCACTGTCATCCTGTGCACCGGGCAGGTCATCCTAACCCCGTACACCGGACACCTCACTCTCACTCTGTACACCGGACAGCTCACTCTCATCCTGTACATCAGGCAGCCAACTCTAACCCTGTTCACCGGGCAGCTCACTCTCACTCTCTACACCTGGCAGCTCAATCTCATATTGTAAATTGGGCAGCTCACTTTGACCCCGCACACCGGGCAGCTCACTCGCATCCCGTACACCGGGCAGCTCACTCTCATCCTGTACATCAGGCAGCACACTCTAACCCTGTTCACCGGGCAGCTCACCCTCACTC
The DNA here is from genome assembly GCF_011947565.3 of Pollicipes pollicipes. Taxonomy (NCBI): domain Eukaryota; kingdom Metazoa; phylum Arthropoda; class Thecostraca; order Pollicipedomorpha; family Pollicipedidae; genus Pollicipes; species Pollicipes pollicipes. Next base: position 43,021,962 of record NW_023596921.1, on the reverse strand, counting down.
TCTACACCTGGCAGCTTAATCTCATCCTGTAAATTGGGCAGCCCACTTTGACCCTGTACACCGGGCAGCTCACTCTCATCCTGTACATCAGGCAGCTCACTCTAACCCTATCCACCGGGCAGCTCACGCTCAGCCTGCACACCGGGCAGGTGTGGGATAAAGAGAAAACAACTACTGAGGCAAACAACTACTGAGCCACTGAGCCAACAACTCGGGGCGGACATCATTACATACGTAATGATGTGGGCTTCATCGTGATAATGATGTGGGCTTCGGGGCGTGCCGGCTACAATGGTCATATGTTGCCCGTGGCTCCCACATAGGACATAGTGTTTACTCATAGCTACTACGATGCTACGACTAAAACCATGGGCATATAGCAGACATGGGGAAATACACCCGTTACGGCCTTTCATACCGTCATGCCATCCCTCCTGCTGGGGATGGTGGAACCCGCAAAGCTGGGGAGAAAAAGTTCTGAAATCATTGGTTGGGGGACCATGCAATGCAAATCATTGCACTCCACGCGTTTGCGTCCTTTTTCAAATGTTGTTTTCATCAAATCATTTTCGTTTTTCAACACCAAATCATTCTCAACTATTCTTTGAGTGTACGAACGCTTTCCGACACATGTGATTACACTGACTACAGGAGCTGCTCTACGCTAATGGCCGCGACTTTTCTTGAAGCAGCAACGAAGCCACAGGTGTAAATTCCACCGCATGGCAAATATTCGGAATAGCAGTGTTATCTCACCTTGCCACCCCACCTACGACAAGAGGCTGATCACTGCAAACCCGTGTTGCCCCTGAGCATGACAGCACAAAAAAAACAGCGCTATTGACGCCATCAGCTACAGCGAACCGGTGAAATCTCACCCACAGGACCACTACGTCACGAGTTGGCGCCGTAATTGAGATACGTCACAAGCCAGAATGCGCTTATGTCCTCCAAGTACGACGAGCGTGTGAATAATGCACGACTACAAACCGCACTGAGCGGATGCAGATGGACATGGCAGCAGATGCACCATTAGGTGGGCTCATACTCGTTACTGGCTTAGAAACATGTCCTGTACAGACATGTACAGGGAATCGTGTTAGCAGTGTATTCTCGAGTTTGCTGGTGAAACTGGGCCTCCAGAACACCGGAGATACACGGCACCGCCGTATAAAGAAAATATCGACTGGTGACTCGAAACGGCGTGACTGTGGCAGATGAGTTCCCGAAGCACCGATGACGTCATCTGACTCTGGACCTGCTGCGAAGCGCGCGACGTCGATCGACACCACTGCCAGCGCGTGGGGTAAAGAGCACGATTTCTTGTGAATCCTAACCATAACCTTGCATTCGACCCCTCGGGCCACTTCATAATTCAACTGGCGCCGTGATTTACAGCGTAACTAGCATTAAGTCTACTAATCCCTTCTTCATGCCGGTCTCAGGAACAAGAAGAGAAAATCCTTAGAAGTCATACTGTCTGAATTTGAAATGATTTATTCGCAAACTGTGCGACCACGCACAGTTTCCTGCAACATGATATGTTCGACAAAATGCCACCTTCCCCATCAGATTAACGTAAGTATGACGTAATTCTCAACTTGCAAAAAAATACTGGAGAAGGGCGTCGGGACTACTAAAAATGGATAATCTTGCATTTGATTTTTTTGACAGGCAGGAGCGTATGAAGACTTGTCCTTGACTTTCTAAGCAATCAGAAATCACTCTTGGTGAGCGTCTCGCACGACTCAAACGCTTCGAACTGTGGCCGCAATCAAAGTTGGCAAAGATCTAATCTAGGGATGAAAAACTCATCTGCATTCCAAATGGGTATCTTCGTATACCCGAAATTTGCCAAAAACTGCCAGAGAGCATACTGCCAACCGCTGACAGATCCATGCTTCTCCAAAAAATATTGAAGTCAGCTCGCATTGTGCCGTCTTGTTCACGCAACTAAAAGTAAATGATTCCATGATCTCTTAAATCGGATTTTTGAACCAAAGCCCATAATCAACTCAAAATATAATCTGGGAAATGCTGTTCAGGGGGTAAAAGACATTTCCATCGCCGTTGAATCCGGATTCGAAAGGAAAGCCAGATTTCACGATGCCATGGAAACTAGTTCTAAGCCTCAATCACAAAATTTACAATTGCTAAGCGATCTTAACAACACCCGATCCAGCTACCTGGGTGATACGTGAGCTACGTGCGTCAGCAATCGATCTGGAAGTGGCCAATATGTCCTGTTTGGAGATATTTTCTGTAAAACAGCACGCTATGTTCTGAATATTGTCAACGATACTGCATTTTACTACTGCAATAATACTATATTTTTTAAGCGCATTGCCATATTTTTTTACGTGATAGGGTAGTTTCATACTGTTTATGCGTGCATGCGCTCATGCGTTTTTTTCTACTCATCACTTTTTGGTTGCATTTTTTGTCATCCGGCTTGATCTCTCAGACTAATGGCACGTAATAGCCGCGCCACATATGTATGTGGATTGTCAGCTGATGTCAAATTCAAATACAAATGGCTGGATAAATAGCCCATTTGATGCGACTGCAACCAATATCCACTAAAACTGTATGCGTTCTTGTAGTTCTGTTATGTCAGTGACCAAATATGTAAAACACTGCAAGTTAATTTATTTCAACGATTAAAACAGCATAAAAATGCTGGGCCCAGAGCCAGACAATTTTTAACCGATGATATATATTCTCATGCGCAAGCGCTGAGCACGGATGCATTTCTGTCTATCAAACTCAAGACAGAGAGGGATATTCCGGTGTGAAGATAAAGTATGTTCTTTTGGGTTCTTAGCCGCATCTACCCACACCTGTTTAAATCTTGTTTGCATCCACATGTTGATAGCACCCATCTCTTATCACCTTGCTGGTCTCAAGACGCCGCATCAGGCGTCTTGCTGGCTGAGGTCTTGACGATATCATGGTCCACTCATTACTGTTGGTTGCCCAGCTGCTAGACATTCCCTGCGACGATTGATATTATATCGTAACCATTAGCTAAAACGGCTTAATCACCAGCTGGCGCTCTGCTCGCCTGCGCAGTCACTCCGGCCAGTCTATTCTTGGCCTTCGTCATCCTCTTACAATCACTGTCTCCAAGGAAGAAGCCTTTCAGACCGACGAAGGACAGAGCTCCCTGGTGGTCCCATAGATGAGGGCTTGACCTCCATATGAATCTTTTTTGACGGGGGGGGGGGGGGGGGGGGGGGCGACAAACCGTACGGCGTAACGTAATGGTGGCTCTGGGAGGGGCCTGGGCTCTGTATTCAGACTCCGCGGCCATTGGCTCCCTCAGCGCTTCTCTCATCGGCGCCACCTGCAGTGGACTCCCGGTCCTCGGTTTGCTCCCAGCAGCCACCGAGCTAATCCTTAAGGTCGCCTATGGCCGAAACTTTGACATGTGGCACCCCTACCTTTTCCGAAGTCACCACCACTATACAGTGCGTAGGCAATCAATTCAGATGACTTTCTAAACCGACGTTGTAATCGCCAGATGCTTGCCTTTCGATCACAGTCTAAATGCAGCTCAGTGCATGCATGTTTTTAATAAGCGCATCACCCTAAGGGGGGGAGGTAAGCTCCATGGATGTTCGTGGGAAGCCGGACAGCTACCTAGTTACATTTTCGGCGAGCTACATTTTTGGCGAGTCCGCTATCTACATTTCCTTGCAAAGACCAGAGACGAGCTTGCTAGATAGGTTTTGGTACGCGTTGCATTGCAGATGTGTCGTTGGGAATCACCTGAGGTGAAAACATGGCGCATCGTCAAGCATCTGAACAATACAGCCTTGGCTTCCCCGACACCCCACTGCACAACCGCACTTATGATATGCAATATGATCGGCACGTTCACCGAGATAGCTTGATTATTCTAATTCGGAATATTCATGTTTGTACAAGGCTGTTTTTACTCGGCTACATCAGCTGTGAGTCGCAGTTATTGCCTGGTTGGTGTGTACCCTGCTGATGTTGTTCGCCAGATGGTGCGGAAAATTTGATTCCACCCACCGCGACTCCAATCTCGATCTCTGGAATGCCGGCCCAGTTTGCTAACCACTGCACCTCAGGTGCCCAAATGAATCGCCTTCTTAACTGCCTTTGATGGTTCCTATTGCTAAATGGTAAGTATGTTATGGGAACTCTCATGCCTGGGAATCATTACCTTTGACACAACTGGCGACATTCCAGAAATCCGGCCTTAGCCCTTGTGGGGAGACCCAAATTGTTCGCACTAGCTGCCGAGCAATGTAGGGCCCATGCAATTTGGGCTCATCAAAGATGGAGAAGTTGAACAAAATCAACTTTACGCAAGTATGTATATTTGAATCATGATAGTTGGGGTGTTAGGACAATTTTTCAAGGCCAGGTCCTAGTTGAAAGCAAATAATCGAAACTTCAGCAAGGTTGATGGCCGACACGAATACGACGATCGTGATGGGTGCACTGTGCAAAACGTGTCTCTCTAAAACGTGCTAAATCCCAAAAGTGTGCACGGACGTTTGGAAAGCTTTGGCGAGCACAACTGTATCAATTTTGTCACCGGTGCCAGTTTTCCATTTCGACACATTCTTGTGTGATTCCAGAACAATGACATAAAGCTTGTGTGAGATGGTTCTACGTTGGGCAACTAAAATGAATTGCAAACTTTGCTTCAGAAATGGTCGGGGATCCAGAAATGTCATTACAGCACCACTAACTGCACCACCAAAAACTACCTTAAATAGACATAGTTTAGCGGACTGACGCGATGAGGCAGAGCCAGCGCGAAAGCCCGCGCCTTCTCGTCAAAGCAGGCGCTTAACACTCGCCCTGATAGGAAGAAGTGGGAGTTCGACGCTATCCCCTAAGGTCTCTTAGGATACCTCTCCGGCATGCCGTCCAATCATGCCAAAATTTTCAGTATTCTGTGAGTTCCACGCTTGCACGCTCCCTTGCACGCTTTTCGACACAAAAAAACAGTTCCTAGCCTTTCTGGTTTCGGACCAGCGGCGGCTGTCGAGGAACACTGCCCAGCAATCTACGACGGACGCGGGCGGCGGGCTGCAACTGACGATGTCGCGGAATGCGCGCGGCGGGTAGACATCGTTACATTCGCCGTTACGGAGTCTGAAGTCATAAATCTAAGCTAAAAAAAAAACATGCAACATATGCACCATTGCACTCGGAATTCAGCACGAAACGGGCCAGTTTAGGTTTTTTGTCGCCAAGTTGCGAGATATCTTATGAATAATGTTGTAAAACTGAGGAGTGCGAGTTTCTGGAAAATTGAGCACTTGACCTGGCATAGTCAGGCCAATTATAAACCCCACAAGATGGAAACTAGTACTGATCACAAGATTGAGACTAAGAAGGGACATTTTCTTCTAAGCTCTGTCTTCAATACTCTGGAAACGTTAGTTCGGACATTTCGTTTTTAATAGCATGACAACGTTTGTACGGCATGCATACTGTAGTGCATCTTGACGATTTGATCCCACTTTCCTTGCGCATTCGGTATATTGGTTTGTGTGCCTCAGGTAAGCACACCCTCGAATGTAAGCAACACATTTCATTCGTCTCGCACCCGAACTTGTGACTTCATCTTGCACGGCTTTACAACAGGTGACCAATGGAACGCTTGGTATAGATGTTCCTTCTTTTATTGCACATGCGTCGCACATTGTACATGCGTCGTGAACATACCCTCGCACCTCGTTTCGGTCAGCTATGCCATTTTTCCGGTTAAAAGGATGACTTGGGGAACAATTTTGAATGCAGTTCGCTTGACAACTTTGGAGGTCCAGTACCTCGGCGCTTCCGACCCGTCCTTGTTCATCAGATCATAGTTATTTCCATACACAAACACGTCGTTTTCAGAAAAAACTATTCGACCGCTGAGGTTAAACAGCTAGTTGAAAATTGCTGGTCATAAAAATTGTAAAGGGTGTAAAACCAGACTTTTGAATTGTCTGAAGACTGACTTGCTTGCTTGACTCACTTCGAGAAGAAACGTTCTTTAAGATAATGCTCGCTTTTCGTACACGTAACACTCCCCACGAAATGAAACCAGATCTGTATGCATTTTTTCATGATGCGCGATTCGATGAGCCAACAGCGTGCAGTGCGCTCTTACACAAACAATTATGCATCGATAATATTTTGCTGACACCACATCGCCGTTAAATGAAAGGTGCAAATCAGTAAATTGTTTAGACACGAGATCATGGTGTTTAAAGCGTCGGGCAGCTCGGTGGCCAGATACAGCGCTTTTAATACGCGCGACCGTACATCTTTTTGATAAATTAACACTTGATATCACATTTTAATAAAGCATACAACTGAAGCTTCTTTGCTTCTTTATAGCTTCTTTGGCAACCACAACTGCAATCCCAGTCTCATCTGAACACTCATTAGAGCAGGGGATATTTGTGCGCCGGCAGCGGCACAAGCTTGCCGTCCACGTAGTGTTTACAGACAAGGCGGGCACAGCATTCGGGGAACTCCTTCCTCCTGTCTCCCCGAGCCTCGCGGCAGAACAGGTTGTCGGCCTGCAGCTTCTTAAAGTCCACCTGCTTTTTAACCTGCGGACACCTGCAAAAGCGAAGTGTTGATGAAGACAAGCCAACAACCAGAGCCGCTGGTTTTACGGGGCGAGTATGTTGACAAACGGTAAAGTATACAGAGCTGCTTAAAGCGAATGCAGTTTTCCTCAGCGTCCAAATGCCAATTCATGAAATGTAGATAATGGAAGTTGCAATAGCATTCTTACTAAAACAATATCACATGTTCCTTTTGCTCCAAAGGACGACCTGTGACACTGCGTGACATTTCCTGGCGAGATCAAGCCGTCAGACTCACTGGAATCTGTCAATGTAGAGAACGCCCTCCTCCTTGACGCAGTGACTCTGTTTACAGCCAGAGAAGGGGGAGCTCCATACGTCGCCTATGTTGAACTCCTTGTCAATGTTGCTGTCATGACATTTGGTGTCGTCATCTGTAATATGCATATTGACCGCGGGTTAGCTAAGATCATTGGTTGGAGCGGATCGCGGGTTATATCGGAGGTTAAAATTGATCGCTCCCTGTCCTCGAAGTCAAAATATCCAACACATTCATCTTGGTAATACGGCATTTTCCATGCTGAAAATGTCAAGCCAATGTTATCTTATGCTCGTCCGTTGAGCAACAAGCGAAGTGAAGAAACAGTATCTCTCCAACCCACATCTTACCTCTGCCAACCGGGAAGCGAAGGTACCTCGGGTACTGTGCACAGCACAGCTGCACACAAACAACAGCGATGACCAGTAGTTTCAACATATTGCTGTCTGAAAATCTGACGCTAGTCCACTCTCGTCTGCTGTCTGGTCTGGCCACCAAACGCTTCTGTATGCAGTCTCCAGCGGCCGGCTCGCTATATATGCAGCACCGGACCGTGACGTCACGTTGCATAGGGCGGCTGTCGTGTAGGAGGCCTACGAGAAAATCTGTTCAGCAGCGCTGTTTTGGACGCCGTGCATGCAGCGGTTACAGTGCGGTCATTCGGGGAGAACGTCGTTGGAAGAGTGCTATTCTCGACACCTTGTCTGACGCCCGGCCTTCGGGCGCCGATAAGGTGACAAGTCCGTTCCAGTGGAGCCGATATGAGATCTGTGGTAAAACGAGCCGGTCGACCATGCTGAACATGCCGGATGGGCTTAGAGAGGTAGGCGAGCGGTGTGGGTCATGACGGTACACACTGCATTAGTTTTGAGAACCATGACTTCATAGTCAGTGCATTGCAACGCCATGGAAAAGTCACATGGTGACTTAGCCTCCTCTATGATTTGTATTAAATGTAAATATGCACTTTTCAATAAGGCCTCGCGGCAAAAATATGTAGCACAATTCCCATGACAATCATCTATTGTGGATGGTGATGTTTTTAGTCAGGGTCTCAAGATGATAATCAATGTCTAGCAAATATGTTCACATCATCGAGAAATGTCGGCCGGATTTGAAGACTGCATCCAGCCGCGGACGCCTAATATTCGGAGAGAATCCTCGAGGGCTCCCCACGAACCGCTCACTGCATCTTACCCTCAGAATATCTTCATTGTTCTTTTGTGGGCATCGTGGCGTTACGTTTTGGTGAGACGCCGTGAGCCATGCAATCACGCGCATTTCTGGCGAGTCCATTTCATGTGTCCGCCTGATGTCTGGAGGGAGCGTACACATTCAAACGGCATGTGCCCGTGTATTTCTCGTTGCGTGTGTCTTCGTGACAACCCGCTAAGAACATCGTACAGAGGTGCTCATATACGCGCACACGCAGAGTCGTTTGACCACATTAATTTCAACAGCTACCGGAATGGCTCGCGACAATTTTTCCGACTCAGTAATATGGTCATTAACCAAAAGTCCCAACCCATACTACGGCTCGGGCAACTCTATTAATCACTTGACGCTGCCACTCACCTACGACATATCAAACACTGTGACCGATCTGTCCTTTAGTGTGACATCAAAACCACGTCTATGACGTCATAAGCTACAGCAAACCAGCCCAATCTCATGCACAAAACCGGCACGTCACGGATTCGCGCTGCAACTGTCAGATCGAATGCCTTCCAAGGACGACGAACACGTAAATAATGCATGAAATTCACAAAACCGCAGCGATAGTGCAGATAGAGCGTAAGGAGAAGCCCTAACTAAGCTCATGCCACCTCAGGCGCAAAGATGTAGCGGCATGTTAATCGTTTTCATTGGACGGATTACTGCTGCTTTAGGTGTGCAAGGAAATGGCACGCAGCTGGATTCTCCAACAGAAGCCAGCAACGTCCCGGCTTACCGGGCTGGCGGAACGTCCAAGATCAAGATCTCCGTCGTGCAGAGGCGCTAGCCTGGATTGACGAGTGTTATAGATGGCATGGCTCAACGGCCGAACGGTCATCTGAACATCGGTGACGTCATCACCGTCCGGGGGCGGGGGGTGGTCTGGGCCGCTGTTCGAACATCGGTGATGTTATCAAAGCTCAAGGGAGGGGGTGGGGGGGTGGGGGAGGCTCTGCGCTGCTGCTCTGTGCACAATGCCCACTGACATTACTCCCAGCAATTATCGTAAGGGATGCGTTGTCTTCGCATGCAACAAGCTCCCCTCGTCTGTCTCTTGAGGTTATCTAAATATGTCATCCACGTTACGCTGTAGTTCCGCTCCTTGTAGCGCTAACACGATCATCTTTCCGCTATTTGCCGTCGGCCACCGCAGTCCCTGTGGCAGTCAACATCGCCAGCATGAGCTACCACACCTTAATCAGGAGCGGCCGACTTGCTGTTCCGCACGTTCTCTCCGATCAGCCTATTTGTGGCATATGTGCTTTTCGTTCCAACACTTCACTCACGCGGGCAGCCTTTCCAGAGCGACTCTCGAGATACCAGTTTGTTTCCATTCGGCTGGCATGCTGACGTGTGCGTAGCTCGCTACCTGCGCATGCGTACTACTGGAGCGATGCAGTCGACCAGCGTGCCGCCATGTGCGTAGCTCGTTACCTGCATATGTTTACTATGGGAGCGACGCAATCGATGGATGAGTGCATCACTGCAGTAAGGCAAGATGCCACCGAAATGATAGTGCGACGGCCATCTGGCTTTCCGTCATCTACGTCCCCTTCAGAGACCGCTGGCGCGCATGCTTGGAGTGACCATCGTCTTGCATTGTACTACAGGTGGACCAGAAGGCATCGTTTGTAGGACCAGAGGGCGTCGTTTCAGCATGGGCATCATATCCCTTCAAATATGTTATCGCTGTGACATTGGCTCGCTCCAAAATTCTGCGTGACAGTTTCACCTAAATATGCTATTGTGTTCGCACTTTATTAACGAATAAAATATGTCGTACGCACCTTATTCAGGCCAAGATTCCAATGAAATGATGCTCTGATGTATCAGACATCTAAAATTCGAATTTTTATGGTATCCATGCAAATGCAGTCGATCCGAGCAACCAAGCTCTACACTTCTCTAGTATATTTCAGCGTCGTACAATCCATGGTTCAAGTAAGCATCCACTAGGAATGCTGTTTTGCTGTCAATCTGCTTTTGGCGCACGCTTGAATGTGTAGAAAGCGTCATCTTCATAACATGAACGGCGTTGCTGTTCGCGTAAACTTTTCTAAGTTGCATTTTGAATGAATTGCATAGAAGGTTAACAGTACTTGCTAAACAGAGCTTGGAGAGCGTTCCTTGATATCCAAGCAAGGCGGACGCAGAACACTGCACAATTTTGCCTCCGGCTTTAAAAAAAAGTACAATGCAGTGGAACAACACGCCCGCCTCGGGCCGGGCTAGCCTCTTTGTCAGCTGCCATTTGACCTTTCCACGCCAATTGGAACAAACAGCGCCCCCTCCCCTACCCCCGCCCCCCCCCCCCACCCGAAGACCCGTACCCATTGCCGCTGGATTACGAATGCAGCATTTCTCTGCTCCCAAACCATGGATTTCCAAAGCATACTTCGTTGAATCAAATAAGTACGATTGCTGAATACAGAGTAGCAGTTGTGTTCAGCCACAGTTTCCATTCACCTGTCGTGTTTTTTTCTCATTAAATAGACTTTGAGTATGCTTTGTGCACATATTGCTTTAAATATTAGCCAGTGAACGCTGCAACGGCCCGCTCAAATAACAGCATACTGCAACCCAGAAGTATGCTGTTAGCCCCCCTCAGGTTCGCATGGAAACGGTGCAGTGTCTTGCTTAAGTAATGCCCAAATTCCTATTTGTGCTCTTACTTTCAAGAGCAGCACAGAATTCGTTCAGCATCCCGATGCCTCTCCGACTCACTCTTCACGCAGAGGCATAAGACCCTCAAAAACAAATTCCATATGTTTTATTTAATTAGAAGTAACAACCTTCATTGAGCTATCCACCATGAAGTGCATAGCTACACAGAAACCTATCACACTGCGATGAAAACTCAATCGCAGCACGTTGTAGCCAAAAGTCTGCTCAATCGACGATACAAATTAAGAAAACTTGAAACACGAGATCATATTGCTCAACGGATGAAGAGATGCACACAGTACGCACGCCACCATCAACACCCACCCACGCATCCATATAGCAAGTCGATGGTCGAAAAACACAATATCAAATCAAAGGATCACGTACTAAGGAACCAGCTGGTCATGTATGTTTTAACGAGCAAATGCATACACAAACAAACACTTCAAGGTGCCTTCTTTGGTAACTATGATTGCCATCCCAGTCTCATCTGAGCCCGATCAGAGCAGGGGATATTTGTGCGCCGGCAGCGGCACAAGCTTCCCGTCCACGTAGTGTTTACAGACAAGGCGGGCACAGCAGTCGGGAAACGCCTTCCTCCTGTCTCCCCGAGCCTCGCGGCAGAACAGATTGTTCGCCTTCAGCTTCTTGAAGTCCACCTGCTTTCTCACCGACGGACACCTGCAAAGGTAAGGCGCTAATGAGAGGAAGCCAGTACGCCAAAAATGGTGCAAATTCACGGAAAGCAACGGCTTAAACGTGAAAATCATACAAACATGGGTCATTTTTTATCTTTTGAATAAAAAAGAAGAGAAGTTGCCAGTCTGCGTTCAACATGTAATGAAGCTAAGAGAAAGAGCTTGCACTTCTGCTGCTGCTCAAATGCTCGTGCCACGCTGTTCTCATTTACCGACCCCTCTCATCCACGGTTGTCAGGGTCAAACTAGGCAAACTCACTGGTATCTGTCAATGTAAAGGACGCCGTTGTCCTTGACACAGTGACTTTGTTTACAGCCAGAGAATGGGGAGCTCCAGACATCACCAATGTTGTACTTCTTGTCAACCTGGTTGTCGTGGCATTTGGTGTCGTCACCTGTAGAGAACAAAAAGGAGCCGAGAGTTAGCGCTCTGGATCCCGCAGCCAGCACATCGGATAGGCTTAGTTTAGTTTTGCAGCCGCTTTGTTCATTAAAAGCTACCTTGCTGTCACGTTCGTGAACTGACTGCGATAACAGTCAGGCGGTACAAATTGTCTTGATAAAGTCACCAAGATACTACATTAAAATTGCTTACCTCTGCCAACCGGGAAACGAAGGTATCTCGGGTACTGTGCACAGCACAGCTGCACACAAACAACAGCGATGACCAGCAGTTTCCACATATTGCTGACTGACAGTCTTGCTCTGCAGCTGACCAGAGTCCACTCTCGTCTGCTGTCTGGTCTGGCCACCAAACGCTTCTGTATGCAGTCCCCACCGGCCGGCTCGTTATATATGCGGCACCGGACCGTGACGTCACGGTGCACAAGGCCTGCTGTAGTGCGGGAGTCCCGCGAGAAAGTCTTTCCAGCAGCGCTATTTTGGACGCGGAGTATGCGCATTGTTAACAAGGTACTATCATGGACGCCGAGTCCGACGCCCGGACTGTGGTCCATTCAAGCGGAACCGAGATGGGATCTGCGGTGAAATCCAGCCGCTTTACCATACTGACCACGCCGGATGAGATTAAAGGGGCGTGCAAGAGAACTGAGTCGAGTTAAACCACACTGCTTTATTTTTAGGTATAGTGCTCGTCATCGCGCCGCCGCACACCATGACCAATACAATACCGCGGTCATTCGGCGAGGGCACCATCCGTGGGGGTGTCATACGTGGCATTATGCGACACACAACCTTTGAGAAAACTCTACGTTGACGTGTTCGTTTTAGGGGAAACGAGGTGCAACTTTTGCCAAACCAACCGCTTGGCTATAGGGCATGCATCAGGACGCGAGAGCAGAGGTTGCCAGGCCATCAGATCGAGAAACTGAACAGACCCTGAATTGTTAACTTTGCCGGACCACATTGCCTATTTAAACTAACTTTTACTCGTGAGAAAGTGAGAGGACACACAAAAGCTCGCCAACCTCGCTAGGCCTGTGTCACGACTTTCCATAAACAGAAAATACTGGATTCAAACCGAGCCTACATAATTACGACAGGCCCAAAAAGTAAGCACTCACGCACCTGCTCACCAGCCCAGAGATAATAGATGGGTGCCTCTTTCATTGCGCCACTACGTTGTTGACCGCTTTCGTAATTATGCTCTAAGTACACAATGCCATATCGAAATGGGGTTTACAGGCTACAGCAGGCCAGGAAAGTAAGCTTTTACAAGCCTGTTTTTCAAAACTACAGGTTTATATACAGGTATTGTTTGCAGCCTTTCTTGATCTTCTTCGATTCTACCCACACACAGCTGCAGTTGCAATAACTACCAACGTACTGCGTTTCGTTTCAGCTTATGTGGTCGCAAATTTTATCCCCAAGGTAGAAACTTTCCCTCCATTCACAGACGCTCAGACATTTATTGTGTTGAGCTTAATACCGATCAGGATTTTTTACCAAGTGCCATTCTCTACAGCAGCTGTTCAACTGAAGAAGTACGCAACATAGCCTATGAACCGTAGTATTTACATTTCATTTCTTTCATGGTGAGTCATCTTTCATGAATGAGACGCTTCAGCCTACAGTAAGGACCGCTGGAGGACCACCCTACAGTTCTGAAGAGGTGGGAAGGCGCCACAAAGGTGACCATTCTCACGACAATGCTCAGATAAGGCCACCAATCTTGGATTAGCCGTGTGCGTACGTGGTTTGGCGTTCGGAGTTGTCACTTGATCAGACCATTTGTCCATGGTCATGCCGCTCAGACGATGTCGCGACAACATGAAAGGCGCTCAAAGACCGCCAGGGCCCGACAACTCTAAAGCACCGCGATTAGGATAGCTGGCCGCGGAACAAACATGCCTACGATGATCGCACGGAGCCCAACGAGGCTTGCGATAGAAAAATGTTCATTGGTTCAGAGTTCAATAAAATGGACCCAGAGACGATCAGATGGTCTAAAACAATAGAGCGTTAGCAAAGTGCGATCGACTTTCGGTACCCGTGCGACTGGAGTCTACGGACGGCTGCAGGATCGAAGACTGGTATGTGACCTCCTGAGAGGTTCAAGGATGTCTCAAAATACCAGAACAATATGTGGCCGAGACCACGAGCCTCGAGTGCTTAGGCTGGAATGAAGATGGCTAAATGCCACTGGTGCTGCCAGGGGACGTTCTAGACACGAAGCTCGAAGGCGAGAACCGACTCCAAGGGTCTTGGGACGGAGGTCTGTCAGAAAGACGTGTGAGAACGCAAGAGTGTCCTGAAGACAGTTATTGACACAAGACGGTCAATCAAATTTGAGCCATGAACCAAGCAAGGGGTTTTTGAACAGAAAGCGACAGGGAGCTAAATGATCTCAGAACAAGTGATCGGCGATGGCTGAATCTGTCTGCTGGCCAGCCCAGACTTCAGTGGCTGGCGTCTGCTCCTCTCCACGTAACATTCCGGGCATTGCGTCACTATGTGCTTACGCGTCACTTGCGGTAGGCTGGCCAAGGACCACAATAAGAGTCAGTTGAGCAAATAGTCAAAACGCATTTTGTTTTAGTGTCTTTATGTGCTATGATTTACACAGCGCAGTTTCATGCTTTATATCACCATTTACCACCTAACCACCATTATCACCTAACGACCATTTCTAGTGATTTTGTGCGCATTCGCTCATGAAACGTGCTGTAAATCATTGGTGTGGCCCAACCCGACATCTGAGGTATGCTCTAGGGTATTCGCCAGCCGTAACCGGTTAATGGTAAAAGTACCCTCTGTTTTTAGATCTGGCCACCAGATGTAAACAGTTATAATTTTAACCAGCATATCCGCCAAACATGGCCATGGATTCCTCGTCTTGGCGTCTGTCGCATGAAGTCACAGGAGCGTAAGTTGCCTTGAAAACTACCCACATTAACGAACTAGTTTAGGGCTTTCTAGCATCCACGATAACGACCGCATTCCCTTGCAGCTGGCACCAAACAATAGAGCCAGTTCTTGCTTATCAGAATCATACCATGGCGTTCACAGAGGTCAAGGCTATACTTAATGACGGGGCGAGGTGAAATCAGTTCAAGGTTCGTTGACCCGGACAACGCCGACGGACAACGTCCCTGGTCAATGTCGGGCCACGTGCCAAGGCAAACGACCCAGTGCCAACCTCAATTTTTTTACTCAGAACATGAACTGCATGGGTCAGGGGAACAGGCAGAATGTTCTTAAGGGCGGCGGAGGCTTGGGGGGGGGGGGGGGGGGGGCAGAGCTCAGTGGGAACTCATTATGAGAGAGCTGGCAAAGATCGCACATTCGACTTGCTCGAATACATCCATTCGGTGTCGCCGCACTGCACCCTGTAGTTCATTCTAAAGGGTACAGCGATTTCTAGCTTTCTCTCAGGAGGCATCTGCGGTGCTAAAATAAAAGTAATGAGGAACTGGGAGAGAAGGAGTGGGGATGGGGTGTCTCATTAGCCGCTTCCCTTGTATGAGATATTTGTTTGCTCATTTGGTCTGGCAAATGAGCCACACGTATATTAACTGCGCCAAAAACAACGTAGTCTTTGCAACTCACATGCTCAAGATGGAAACGCGGGAGATTTTTCAATCAGCAACCGTGCCATCCACTGCTCGCCAATTCCTTACAGACCCTGCGCTGCAAGCGCTAGTTGAAGTCTGGTAATATTTCTACAGCTCAGCGAATCTTGCCACATGGGAAACTTAGTTTTCTAGAACGATTCACAAGACGTCCACTTTAAAAGTCCAGTTATTACCGGTCGTTATGCTCAAATGGAAGTCGGTACTCCACGAATACCAAGATCTTTCCACCTCTGAATCTATATTTACCCCACGAACGCACGCAGCAGTGACGTCACTAACCACCAAGAGCCAGTCTCTCAGCGGCGGGTCTCAACCCGTGACGCCACCATCCTGACGTCACGGGCGGCGGCGGCCGGCTCTAGCCCCAGCTCACCGGATGCGTTCGTCACTGACCGGCTGCCGAGATGATCCCCGAGATGGAATGCATGCATCTTCGCTTCAAAGCAACAGCCTGTGAATAATGTATGACCTGTGCACATTGTGAAGCGCTGATTCAGCTATCCATGGCATCACATTCAGTTGGGGCGAACGCATCTCCCACCTAGCTTAGTGCACAACAGCACATGCATCGGAAGTATTCTTCGGAAACATCCCACCTCCTCCACCTTCGGACAGCGTGGCGAGGATTCCGCGACAAATTCCTCGCCACCGCATGCAGCGGCGAGAAGTCCGGCGCCAGTGAGGCCCCATTATGTCTGGGCTCGCACGAGCAGGGCGCAAGCCAGGGCTGATGCCCACGCGCGGTGTTCACCAGCGATGTGAGCAATGTCCTGGGAAAGGATTAGGTCGGCCAGTTTTCAGCGGCGTGCCGAGCTGTCCTCAGTTGACGGCGTTGCCAAAGGTGTGACCTGTCCACGTTCGGGAACTCCAGGTCCCACACAAGATACCGGCATAGCAAATGCTTGCACGAGTGCATTTCTGTGCCTGCAGCCGCGTGTGGGAGGGGAAAGTATGGGGGGATGTGGTCGTCTGACCCTAGGCTAAAGCCCTATTAACATGATCTCTACGACCCGTCCATAGGCAAGCGGGTGGAAGCTAACCAGCCAGCTTCAATCTCACACAGGACTGTGACGTAACCGCCATGTGCAACACGTAAGATGTGATCCCTCGGTCCGTCTGGCACGAGCAGAGACGACAGGTGAAGTTACCTGTTGAACTTGGATGATGTAATCTAGGTGGAGGCTCTCGATTCAGGAAGGAAGCCAGTCTTAGCAAATGCTGTTAGTGAGATACTACTCATGACTTTTTTTAAAACGTACAGTGTAGTCAAATGTATTTTATAATGCCCCAGTATTATGTTAAGCATTAATCTCAAACTTTCTTTCAGTCACCACCAAATTGCAACACGCATGAAGGCAAACCAGCGTCAGACTTGAAAACCACTGTCTTCACGACATTCTCTAGATCAGCGCACTTTACCAATTGACATATAGTGCATCTTTTCCCTTCAGGTCTTTTTGCCGAAGCGTTCTTCTTCACCGCGGTACCAGCCAGACCGAGGCTCATTAGCAATACTCTGCTCACTCTACCAAACATTAACGTCCAAAAGAACTGGCGTGTTCACATTATCACAGTGCTGAATAATACGCATGGACAAGGCATGGATAAATCGCACCATAGCGGGGCCGTACCGCGGCGGGCCAAGAGCGCATGCAAGTGTCGACGGCATTAGGTGTGTATGTGCGTACTGTTAGCTTTTTCTGTCTTCTGGGACCAGAGAACGCCTGGCAAAACATTTCTACATCCCACCTCCGCTTGTTTCTGCTGACCGATCCATGGCTTTTCTTGGCCGTTTGCAGTATTGCGGAGCGGTGGTCTTTACACCGGATCCCATCCCGGTCCGACCTCAAATACGTGCGTCACGGTGAAGGCCCCCAAACACCGGGCGTCAGGCACATGCTAGAATAGCGCCTCTCGGGAGGATTTCCTCCTGGAAAACTACGCTGATCACGACCGGCCCTGTGCACCGTGACGTCACAGACCGGTGCCGCATATATAACGAGCCGGCCGCTGGGGACTGCATACAGAAGAGTTCGGTGACCACACCAGACAGCAAACGAGAGTGAACTCTGGTCAGCTACAGTGCAAGACTTTCAGTCAGCAATATGTGGAAACTGCTGGTCATCGCTGCTGTTTGTGTGCAGCTGTGCTGTGCACAGTACCCGAGATACCTTCGTTTCCCGGTTGGCAGAGGTAAGATCTAATAATGCGATGTCATGGCAACTTTATATATCCCATTGATACCGCTTGCCTTGTCTTGCAGTCAGATAACAACGATGACAGAAAACTGGCTTTTCAAGAACAAAGTATCTGCAAAGCGAAACGAAACGGGCCAGGTGATTTGGTTACGAGATCCTGAGGGCTAACTCTCGCCCCGTGTCTTTTCTCTTTCTCTACAGGTGACGACACCAAATGTCATGACAACCAGGTTGACAAGAAGTACAATATCGGTGATGTCTGGAGCTCCCCATTCTCTGGCTGTAAGCAGAGTCACTGCGTCAAGGACGACGGCGTTCTCTACATCGACAGATTCCAGTGAGCATGATATGCAGTCGTCAATTAGTGGATGGAGGTCGGGATGTTGACAACAATCACCGTGCAATTCTTGTAACCTAAAAAAACACCCTGCACGCTATGCAAGAGCTCCGTCATTTCCAGTTTCCAGCGTTGATTAAGTCCACAACATGCTAATGTAAACCATTATTTTTATGACGAACGTTTAAATTTGCCGGCGATTCCAATCATGCGTGCTGAAGGTTGCTTTGATGTCCCCGTCCTATCGAGTTTTGTAATTTACCCAATCACTTTACAGGTGTCCGTCGGTGAGAAAGCAGGTGGACTTCAAGAAGTTGAAGGCCAATAACCTGTTCTGCCGCGAGGCTCGGGGAGATAGGAGGAAGGAGTTTCCCGACTGCTGTGCCCGCCTTGTCTGTAAACACTACGTGGACGGCAAGCTTGTGCCGCTGCCGGCGCACAAATATCCCCTGCTCTAGTCAGGGCTGGGATGGAACTACAGCTGCGGGAGTGCGAACCAAAGATGTCTGAAAATCCATCCGTGTATGGGAAGTTGGTATAGCCAGATGTTCCTATTGCTGTGCTGGCTTTCAGTGGAAGTCTTGTGATATTGGTGTCATGTCTAGTTATATGGTTTTTGTGCGTACAAGTATCACTTTGTTGACTGCTGGCTGCCAGCTTTGTACAGCACCAACTTGATGCTCAGGTAAATATACTTTTGAATCTGGATATGAGAACTGTTGAGACATGTGGCAGTCATTCTTCATAATTTCGCCACTCATAGCCGTGTTGTGATCATCCATGCACCGATGAAACATTCAAGGGCGGTGCCAACAGTCAGATACACTTCATCTAATATTCCCCGTTCGAAACGCAATAAAATCAAGGCTCGGATGGCAGCACGAATAAACCTGAAATATGTGACTTTTTCAACATGAATGAAATCTGCAACAATAAGAGAAAGAAATCACATAATTGTTTCCTTCAGTGCGTGACAGAATGGCAACAGCAGCTACTTGGCCAGCGTGGTTTTCAGCTATCCATCGAATCTTGCTGGTCACGTTACTATCAGTACATGTTAGTGTGATCAGTGCAAAAACACGCATCATAGAGGTTTCTGAAAGCCGCATCCCTACAGCCTGCGTTCTAAGATTCGACGACTTTCCTAAACACAAATTCTACCAGACCCGTCACAAAGGCTTTGCGAGACAACTCATGGCCAATTGCGTTCTCTTCAAAACGAGTGTTCCGTCCCTCATTCACCGACGACACCCTGGGGATGTTTCACTGAAGTGAGATATGCAACGGCTCACTACATCAATCATGATCGATGTATGCGACAAGTGAGCGTGTGAACTCCACATGATGACTTCAAGAATAAGAATGGGAGAAGATTGGATGCTTAGGTGTGAGTATGAGCCATGCTTAAAGAGATGTATGTAAAGTTAGCAAAAAATTAACTTCTGCTAAAGGTTATCAGTAACTTAGATCTGTGAAACTGCTAAAAAGCTAACAGAAAATATAGATGTTGTGGTAATCCATTACTTCCTTCCTACTTTCAATGGTGATAATAGAGCTGGTTTCTGGTGTCCGCCGGTATTCGGTCGAACTGCATTCGGAGACACCGAATGGGCGGGTGAGTTTTGGTGAAAAATGCGCGATCTGTGCTTGGGTTCTTCGCATGCATCCCGATCACTAGAAGGTGATCGGTTGTCGCTCTTGAATGCCCCTGACCATTGTCACCGCGCGTTACAGCACTTGCTTCTGCTTTTAGGGTGGTGGGGAGGGTCAAAAGATGTTATAAGAGCAACTTTTCCTGAGTCAACCTCTGCCTGCTTCCAACGTCCCTGGCTTATTCCTTTAGAAGACATTCAATGCATAGTCGAACGGACCTTCAGTACATGCCAGTATATCGCAGTATATTCACAACATGACAAAGTATTTCTGTGCGTTGAACCGGCCGCACTAAACACACACATTTTCCCGAACCTTTTTTAATTTTGTTTCTCTCTGAGGCTGATGTAGGCATCCACCATTACTCGTAGATTAACTGCTTCTGAACAACGCTTGTTCTCAAGAAAAAGCGTAACCGCGTTCAGATGAGGCTGACTCACAGAAGACCAGTTTTAACCGTATGGGTCACTTGCATTGACCACAAGAGGAGGGAGGGATTCCTGGCTTCTCAGTTCGGCATAGCCTATTATATAAAACCTTAGCATGGCTGGGGAGGGTCTTCAGTGATGGCTCGGAGCCTCAGCCCTACATAATCACCCCGTTAGCATGGCCCCTGTTGGCACCATGTAGTCCGACAGAAGAAAATGATTGACCACACGTGGATTATTGTCACCAAACTTTCTATCTTCCTCGCCTCCAATTATTTGACAACCTCGTTTGAATCCAGCCAGCTACATCAACGAGGCGCTTTGTACTGCCTTTGTTCCAAATCGACTAACAACGAAATGTTCATAGCTTCGATGCAACCAGCAGGCTTAAATATGGCTACCAATGGTACGTCTTCGCACACATGGGTAATGCCGGCAACACACGACGTTTGGGCCGTTCTTTCGCTTAAACCCACAGTCAACACCCCTCCTGAAAGAAAGGAAACATTGCGCGTATATCTATCGTGAGTATAATCCAAATCTTCCACATCGAACACCGTGCAACCCAGCTACACTCACTGTGTAGCTGGGTTGTGTGTGTCGTGTGTGTGTCGCCGCTAAAGTGAAGGCACAAGAGCTTCACCATAACAGCAAATTCAATTAAATACACTCATTCACTCTCTCGTTGTTAAAAAAACGATACCGACCAACGATGTATTCAGAGCTTAGGCTTGCAAATGTAATGCTTACCTTTTCTGGGGTTTTCGTTAGTGATAAGAGCGGACAATACTTTACTGCATAAGAATAGGAGACACGCCCACTTCCGAGCATTTGGCGACGGATACGTGGTAGGTTGATGTTCTAACAATTCTGTCAGGAACTATTTACAGCGTAAAATAATGCGTGCGGTGGGGTAAAGAAAGATCCGCGCCACCTTGTTTACACTTCTATTCTCGATCACATGCCGATCAATAGGCCGACAACATATTCGAGACTGGTCTGGTTCAAGCGAATTTATTTGCGTAAAAACTTGTAAAATACTGGTAAGTCAGATCTTCTACGCGTGAACTCAGGAGGATGTTTGATCAGTGAGGATGCCAACTAAAGTACAGTTATTTCTTTTAACCCCTGAATTGCAAGTGCTCCTTTTGTAGTCGTTGGTCGCTCGTTATTCATATGATCAAGATTGGGGAGGCCAGTCTTCTGAAACAGGCTACTTGGCGACCATTAATATAAAATTCGATTTTACCAACCGACTAAGTTCAGATGAGTGTCACGGGTCCAGGAATATCTGGCCTTTCCTTCTTCCGCATCTTTATTTGTCTCACAAATGCGCTCAAGTGTAAAGACACTGATCACGATTTCCCACTCGTTCCAATTCGGGCCTCAACGTGTGACGTTATCATCCTAACGTCAAACGGCCGCAGCCAACATCTCTCGTGTCGCCCACCGGTCCAGTACGCCACCGGCTGTGTGGGCGTGTAAGTCCCAGAGCTGGAATGCCTATATCTGCCATGTGAAGTGGACGAGCCTGGTAAAAATGAATTTCCCAGTCAGGATTCAATGAGTAACGTCAAGATTCTGACGTCACGGATGGCGGCGAACAGCTCTCGTCGTTCTCACCGAGCTAGTACGTCACCACCTGTTCAGCCGACGAGGACAGAAAATACCTTGACAAGCAGACTCACGTCAACGACGATGAAGTCCCCGGGCTGAAATGCATATATCTGTCACATATAATCAACCAGCCTGTTGAAAGTGCATAACCTATGCAGCTGCATATTGCAAAGCGCTTATGCAAACACGTATGACATCACATTTCCGTGGGACGAATTCATCTCATGCCATCCTCAGTGTATTCCAGCACATGCAATGGACGTTTTCTTCGGAAACATTCCACATATTCAATCTCTGGACGGCCTTGCGAGTACTCCGCGGCGGCAGCCCCGGCACAGAATTCAGCGATGATAGGCCGGGCGCCAGTGAGACTTCATCTTGTCTAGACACGCATGAGAGGCACCAGAGGCAGGGTGAGTGGGCCCATGTTGATGCGATTGTGTTGCACTAGCACTGTCCACAATGGTGCAGGAAAATGATTAGGCCGATGTATTTTGATAGCGTATAGAGATGCGGAGCTCTGGCAACGCAGTCGAAGTGAGACCTACTCAGGTCCCAGGAACCCCAAGATAACAAGTTATCCAACACACGATGCCGGAGTGAGACACGAATGTTGCGTGTGATTTGTTGATGCATGTTGTGCATATCCGTGTGCACGCATTTGTGATATGCAGCACGAGGCAACGGTTTCAACAGGCTCAATTTGCAATGCTTAAAACGTTCGGCATAAATAACATAGAATGTCCTGGTGATATAGACAAACGGGATGTACGTGGTACTTTGCTCGGTATAAGAGAGAAACGCGCCCTGCCTCTCAGCTCCTATTGTTTTTCAGCATTATGAGTTCGAACCCCATGATGAACGACTCGCGGTCGCTTGACCCTAGGCGCGAGTATTTTAATAGTTGAATACCAGAGACAGATATATTTTTTCCCGCTCATAAGTGAATGGCTACCCGGTAACTAACCACAAAGGATTAGCCGGGTATAGAGCCTCGCGATCATGTCTTCACACTAGCAAGCAAAGCTCAGGCGAAATTACTCATTCAACTGGGACGGTGACCTCCGAGAAATGACCTGACTGCAGGAAATAAGGTATTGTGAGCATGTGCTATGAGCCTGGTGTGATCCGTGCAAGGCATTCGGCATTCCTTTCTGTCTAAATTAGTTGTATAAACCTCATGCCGTCACCTCAATACAGTGATATTCCCCTTTTCGTCCAGTCACCACCAAATGCCATGCTTCAAATCGCTCCGAAGCCCGCTGTGTCTATGTATTTACACCAGCCGGGAATCAACTTAGCAGCCTGACGAGAAGAATTTGTAGATAATTGGAAAACGATATGTTCAACAAAATCATTCAAATTCTGAAATCATCTTGAGGGTACTCAGATTCAATGCTCAGGGTGAAGGCGTAAATCAAAGACTAAGAGGACGAAAACGGGCTGCTCGAAAAAAACCCGCAAAAATCTCAATAGGTTCTTCCGCGGTGTAATTACAGAGGACATCCTCACAACAAATCAAGCACCGCCCCTATTTGCAAAAGCCACCAAGCCGACATCATTGTTATTGCGCACATAGCGAAGGTGAACCCGCTTAACTTAAGAACCCCAAGCTCGTTTAAGCCTGGCGGCAATTTCCGAGGCTGTGGAGAAAAATTTCCATCAGCGACATTCCAGCCGTGCCACCTGACATTTAACGTTCGGAAAAAGCAAGAATCGCACAATGCTGACAAGCTCCATATTGATGGGCGTACAATGGATGGATGATGCTTGTATGCATGGACGAGCCGCACCATAGTGAGGCCGTACTGCGGCGGGCCATGGACAGAGGAAAGTATTGGCGGCATTAGGTATGTACATACGGAATGCCAGCTTTCCCAGCCTTCTGGATCCGAGAAACGGATGGCAAAGCATTTCTATGTCCCACCTCCACTGGTTTCTGTGGGCCTGTCCTTGGCCTTTCTAAGCCTCGCGGAGCATCACGAAGCGGTCGGTTTTTACGATCCCATTTCGGATCAACCCGAAATAGGTGCATCACGGTAAAGTTCCCCAATATCGGGCGTCAGGCACGTGTCAGAGCAGCACCTCTCGGGAGAATATCCTCCCGGAAAACTGCGCTGATCACGACCGGCCCTGTGCACCGTGACGTCACAATCCCGTGCCGCATACATAAGGAGCCGGCCGCTGGGGACTGCACACAGAAGCGTTTGGTGGCCAGACCAGACAGCAGACGAGCGTGGACTCTGGTCAACTGCAGTGCAAGACTGTCAGTCAGCAATATGTGGAAACTGCTGGTCATCGCTGTTGTTTGCGTGCAGCTGTGCTGTGCACAGTACCCGAGATACCTTCGTTTCCCGGTTGGCAGAGGTAAGATCAAAGTTACCATGTCGTGGGGAATTTACGTATCCAATAATACCGCTTGCCTGTTTTATAGAGTCAGTTAACAGACATGAAAGCAAGGTGTCTTTTGATGAACAAAGCATCTGTAAAGCCAAACTGAGCGTACCCGATGTTTTGGCTCCGAGATCCTGAGCGTTTACCACCGACGCCTCTTTGTTCTCTTCAGGTGACGACACCAAATGCCATGACAACCAGGTTGACAAGAAGTACAACATCGGTGATGTCTGGAGCTCTCCATTCTCTGGCTGTAAACAGAGTCACTGCATCAAGGAGGACGGCGTTCTTTACATTGACAGATTCCAGTGAGTGTGAAATGCAGCCACCAATTAGCAGTTGGAGGTCGGAACCTGGACATCCGGCACCCTACAATTCTTGCTACCCAAGTGAACCCACTTTGAAGAGCTCTTTAATTTCCAGCACCGAAAGTTGGTCTAGTCCACAGCATGCAAATGTAAACCAGGATTTGTATGACATACGTCTATTTTTACTGACGTTTCAAATCATTAACGCGCTGAAAGTTTCTTGATGATCCTGACCTGTCTGATTTTATCATTAACGTGCTTATTTTACAGGTGTCCGTCGGTGAGAAAGCAAGTGGACTTCAAGAAGCTGAAGGCCAACAATCTGTTCTGCCGCGAGGCTAGAGGAGACAGGAGGAAGGAGTTTCCCGACTGCTGTGCCCGCCTGGTCTGTAAACACTACGTGGACGGCAAGCTTGTGCCGCTGCCGGCGCACAAATATCCCCTGCTCTAGTGAGGGATGGGATTGAGCTACATTTGCGGGGATGCAAACCAAATATGTTTGAATATTCATCCGTGTATGCAAAGTTGGTGTAGGCGAATGTGCCTATTGCCGTGCGGGCTTTCAGTTGGAGTCTTGTGATATTGGTGCGATCTTTCAGTTATAAGATTTCGCGCATACAACTAGTCGCAAGCTTGGTTCAGCAGCAATCTGATGTTCAGGTAAATGTAGGCTGAATCTGAATTGATGGGACCTGCTGAGACGTCTGTGCAAGTCATTTTTCATAATTTCGTCGTCCATGGCGATGCTGTGATCATTCGTACACCGATGAAACGTTTGTGAGCGATATTACCATTCAGATACATTTCAACCTTTATTCTTCATTGAAAGCGAAGCGATACCTATCGCCGGATGGAAGCGCAAATAAACGTGCAACTTACGACTTTTGAACGCATCCGAGATCTGTAACAAGAATACAAAAAATCGCACATTTTTCCCCATTGTGTGACATACTGACAGCAGCAGCTACATAGGCAGCGCATCTTTCATTAATCTATCGTCACTGCTGGTCACGTTATACTCAGCACAAGATAGTTTAACCGGTACAAAAACGTGCATTACGAAGGCTGTTAACAGCGGCCTCCCTCCTAGACAACTTGTGTCTTAAAACTCGACGGTTTTCCGTAATAAGACTTGTACCAGGCCCGTCAATATGACTTTGGGGTAAATTTCAAGACCAACCACGGGCTGATCAAAGCGAATGTTCTGTCTCCAACTCTTCCACGACACCTGGTCGATGTTTGGCTGAAGTGACCTGTAAAACGGCTCGCTTCATCAGACACGACTACATTCAGGTGAAATTTGAACGTGTGAACCGCTCAGGGTGTCTCCGAAAATCAAAATTGGGAAGGTTGCATACTTACGTATCGACATGGGCGATACTAAAGACAGAAGCAGGTACAGTTAGCCAAAAGGTTAAATTTTGCTAAAGTCTGTCCGTAAAGTAAATCCGTAAGACTGCCAAAAAGTTAACGAAAATAAGGCTTTTTGGTTATTCCTATTTTTTAAAGGCTGACGTCGCTGGTATCTCCTGTAAAATCCCTAAACTCATGCTTTGTCTGTGAATATCTTGGGATCACATCGCCCCATTTCCCTATCGGTGCCCCGGCAGACCGACATATGGGGCCCCGGGCTGAGCACATGGTCCTCTGAGCAAAGGGGAATTACACAAGATCAGGGTGCGTGACTTATGCCCATGTGCGATCAACAATGCATGGGTAAGTTAACAGAAAGTGCCTCGATGGAAGTGAAGGATTCTCCGCAAACGAGATTAAGGAGAATATGTATTTAGAGGGTTCCTGAGCATCGAGTGACTCGGTGCTTTACCTTATCGGGGCCCCAGTAACAACACAAGGCCCTCCGAGCAAGTGGAAAGAACCCGAGACTAATATGAAGGGCCTCTGAGCAACTGAGAGTGACCCGGTATATGGGGCCCGGCAAAAGTGTTTACAGCCTTTTGGGCGAATGGGAAGAATCCGTGGGGGACCTCTAATCGATCAAGAGTGCCGAGGCATCCGAGCAGATAATGCCCCAACAGCATCGTAGGGCCCTGCCAGAAAATGCAAAGAGATCAAGGACAACTTGGAATGTTCCTTAGCGATCGGATATACCCGGGTAGCAAATATAAAGAGCCCTGACAGCAGCGTAACTTTGACATTAAGACAGCGTTATGAGCCCCAGAATATCTTCTAATCACCGCCCTCTCAACCAGCGAAGAGTTTAATTTGGCTGCTGACGGGCTTGTCACTTTCGTTGGTAACTGTTCTTCGTCGCCTGGAGGCCCAAAGACGTTCAGTCTTGTGGCGTTTTATGTTGGAAAACAGCGCCCGTTCGGCCGTTTATAAGCCTCATCGGAGCCTGTGGCTCCCTTAACACGCGCCCGGGTGGGCAGCTTAATACCATTCGCTTGGGTGGGGAGGGGTCAAGTTGGCCCCCCTGAGATCTCCGGAACTAAGAAAGCTAGAGTCACAAGCAGTCAAATGTTGTGTGCTTTAATCCAGTTATTTTTTTACGTTAAACATGATGAAAATGATGCAATGTTTCCCTCCACCCAAGTGGAGAGCAGTTTCAGGACCCTGTACTATCGCGGGGCTGTACCGCGGCCGGCCATGAGCGGAGGCAAGTCTTGGTGGCATTAGGCATGCGTGGGCTGATCACCAACTTCCCAGCCTTCCAGATGTGAGAATTGGTTAGAAAAGCATTTCTTCATCCCACCTACGCTTGTTTCTGTGTGTCTTTCGAGGAGCTTTCTCGGCCGTTGGCAGTATTGTGGAGTGGTCGGTCTTTACACCAGATCTCATCCCGGTCCGATCTTAAATGCGTGCGTCACGGTGAAGGCCCCCAAACGCCGGGCATCATGCACGTGCTAGAACAGCGCGTCTCGGGCGAATGTCCTCCCGGAAAACTGCGCTCATCACGACCGGCCCTGTGCACCGTGACGTCACGGTCCGGTGCCGCATATATAACGAGCCGGCCGCTGGGGACTGCATACAGAAGCGTTTGGTGGCCAGACCAGACAGCAGACGAGCGTGGACTCTGGTCAACTGCAGTGCAAGACTGTCAGTCAGCAATATGTGGAAACTGCTGGTCATCGCTGTTGTTTGTGTGCAGCTGTGCTGTGCACAGTACCCGAGATACCTTCGTTTCCCGGTTGGTAGAGGTAAGATCTAGCAATGCGATGCCATGGTAGCTTCATATATCTTATTGATACCGCTTGCCTTTTCTTGTAGTCAGTTAGCAACGAGGACAGGAAGCTGGCTTTTCAAGTACAAAGTATCCGCAAAGCGAAACGAAACGTGCCAGGTGAGTTGGCTACGAGATCCTGAGAGCTAACTCTCGCCTTGTGTCTTTTCTCTACAGGTGAGGACACCAAATGCCATGACAACCAGGTTGACAAGAAGTACAATATCGGTGATGTTTGGAGCTCCCCATTCTCTGGCTGTAAACAGAGTCACTGCGTCAAGGACGACGGCGTTCTCTACATCGACAGATTCCAGTGAGCATGATATGCAGTCGTCAATTAGTGGATGGAGGTCGGGATGTTGACAACAATCACCGTGCAATTCTTGTAACCTAAAAAAACACCCTGCACGCTATGCAAGAGCTCCGTCATTTCCAGTTTCCAGCGTTGATTAAGTCCACAACATGCTAATGTAAACCATTATTTTTATGACGAACGTTTAAATTTGCCGGCGATTCCAATCATGCGTGCTGAAGGTTGCTTTGATGTCCCCGTCCTATCGAGTTTTGTAATTTACCCAATCACTTTACAGGTGTCCGTCGGTGAGAAAGCAGGTGGACTTCAAGAAGCTGAAGGCCAACAATCTGTTCTGCCGCGAGGCTCGGGGAGACAGGAGGAAGGAGTTTCCCGACTGCTGTGCCCGCCTTGTCTGTAAACATTACGTGGACGGGAAGCTTGTGCCCCTGCCGGCGCACAAATATCCCCTGCTCTAGTCAGGGATGGGATGGAACTACGTTTGCTTGAGTGCGAACCAAAGATGTTTGAATATTCTTCCGTGTATGTGAAGTTAGTGTAGCCGAATGTCCCTATTGTTGTGCTGGCTTTCAGTGGAAGTCTTGTGATATTGGTGTCATGTCTAGTGATATGGTTTTGTGCGAGCATCACTTCATTAACTGCATGGTTGCCAGCTTTGTATAGCGCCAATTTGATACTCAGGTAAATATATTGTTGGATCTGGATATGAGAATTGTTGAGACATGTGGTAAAGTCATTTTTCATAAATTCATCGTCCATGGCAGTGTTGAGATCATCCGTGCACCGATGGAACGTTCACGAGCGTTGCCACCAGTCAAACACCTTTCACCCAATATTCTTCATTCGGAACGCAGTAAAATCAACGTCCGGATGGGAACGCGAATAAACTTGAAATGTGTGACATTTTGATCAAGAATGAAATTTGCAACAAGCAGATAAAAATGACACAACACTGTCTCCCTCAGTGCATGACCGAGTGGCAACAGCAGCTACTTGGGCAGGTTGGCTTTTATCAATCCATCGTCACTGCGGTCACGTTATGCTCAGGACAGGGTAGCGTGACCAGGCAACCATGCCATATACTGCGCGCCTATTCCTTACAGACCCTGCGCTGCAAGCGCTCGTTAAAGTCTGGTAATATTTCTACAGCTCAGCCAATCTGGCCACGTGGGAAACTTAATTTTCTAGAACAGTTCACAAGCCGTCCACTTTAAAACTCCAGTTATTACCGGTCGTTATGCTCAAGTGGAAGTCGGTACTCCACGAATACCAAGATCTTTCCACCTCTGAATCTATATTTACCCCACGAACGCACGCAGCAGTGACGTCACTAACCACCAAGAGCCAGTCTCTCAGCGGCGGGTCTCAACCCGTGACGTCACAATCCTGACGTCACGGGCGGCGGCGGCCGGCTCTAGCCCCGCTCACCGGACGCGTTCGTCACTGACCGGCTGCCGAGATGATCCCCGAGATGGAATGCATGCATCTTCGCTTCAAAGCAGCAGCCTGTGAATAATGTATGACCTGTGCACATTGTGAAGCGCTGAATCAGTTATCCATGGCATCACATTCAGTTGGGGCGAACGCATCTCCCACCTGGCTTAGTGCACAGCAGCACATGCATCGGAAGTATTTTTCGGAAACATCCCGCTTCCTCCACCTTCGGACAGCCTGGCGAGGATTCCGCGACAAGATTCCTCGACACCGCATGCAGCGGCGAGAAGTCCGGCGCCAGTGAGGCCCCATAATGTCTGGGCTCGCACGAGCAGGGCGCAAGCCAGGGCTGATGCCCACGCGCGGTGTTCACCAGCGATGTGAGCAATGTCCTGGGAAAGGATTAGGTCGGCCAGTTTTCAGCGGCGTGCCGAGCTGTCCTCAGTTGACGGCGTTGCCAAAGGTGTGACCTGTCCACGTTCGGGAACTCCAGGTCCCACACAACATACCGGCATAGCAAATGCTTGCACGAGTGCGTTTCTGTGCCTGCAGCCGCGTGTGGGAGGGGAAAGTATGAGGAGCATGTGATCGTCTGACCCTAGGCCGGAGTCCCATTAACAAGATCTATATGACCCGTCCATAGGCAAGCGGGTAGAAGCCAACCACCCCGCTTCAATCTCACACAGGACTGTGACGTAACCGCCATGTGCAACACGTAAGATGTTGTCCTGCGGTCCGTCTGGCACGAGCAGAGAAGAGAGGCGAAGTTACCTGTTAAACTTGGATGATGTGATCTAGGTGGAGGCTCACGATTCAAGGAGGAAGCCACTCTTAGCAAAGGCTGTGAGCCAGATATTGCTTATGAATTTTTAAAAAAAGATACAGTGTAGTCAAGTTTATTTTGTAATGCATCCAGTATTATGTTATGCATTAATCTCAAACTTTCTTTCAGCCACCACCAAATTTCAACACGCACGAAGATAAACCAGCTCCAGGCTAAAAGACAAATGCCTTCACAAAATACTCTGATTAGCGTACTTTACCAATTGATAACTAGTGCATCTTTTCCCTTCGCGTCTTTTCCCTAAAGTGTTCTTCTTCATGGCGATACCAGCCAGACCCATGCTCATCAGCAATGCTCCACTTACTTCACCAAACAGTAACGTTCGGAAGAACAGGCATTTTCACATGATCATAATGCTGAATAAATACGCATGGACAAGGCATGAATAAATCGCACCATAGCGGGCCGTACCGCGGCGGGCCAAGAGCGCATGCGAGTGTCGGTGGCATTAGATATGTATGTGCGTACTGTTAACTTTTTCTGTCTTCTGGGTCCAGGGAACGCATGGCAAAACATTTCTACGTCCCACCTCCGCTTGTGTCTGCTGGCCGATGTATGGCCTTTCTTGGCCGTTTGCAGTATTGCGGAGCGGTGGTCTTTACACCGGAACCGATCCCGGTCCGACCTCAAATAGGTGCGTCACGGTGAAGGCCCCCAAACGCCGGGCGTCAGGCACGTGCTAGAACAGCGCCTCTCGGGGGAATGTCCTCCCGGAAAACTGCCCTCATCACGACCGGTCCTGTGCACCGTGACGTCACAGTCCGGTGCCGCATATATAACGAGCCGGCCGCTGGGGACTGCACACAGAAGCGTTTGGTGGCCAGACCAGACAGCAGACGAGAGTGGACTCTGGTCAGCCGCAGTGCAAGACTTTCAGTCAGCAATATGTGGAAACTGCTGGTCATCGCTGCTGTTTGTGTGCAGCTGTGCTGTGCACAGTACCCGAGATACCTTCGTTTCCCGGTTGGCAGAGGTAAGATCTAACAATGCGATGTCATGGTAACTTTATATGTCCCATTGACACCGCTTGTCCTGTCTTGCATTCAGATAACAACGATGACAGGAAGCTGGCTTTTCAAGAACAAAGTATCTGCAAAGCGAAACAAAACGTGCCAGGTGATTTGGCTACGAGACCCTGAGGGCTAACTCTCGCCTTGTGTCTTTTCTCTACAGGTGACGACACCAAATGCCATGACAACCAGGTTGACAAGAAGTACAATATCGGTGATGTCTGGAGCTCCCCATTCTCTGGCTGTAAGCAGAGTCACTGCGTCAAGGACGACGGCGTTCTCTACATCGACAGATTCCAGTGAGTGTGGTGTGCAGTCGTCAGTTAGCGGATGGAGATCGGGATGTTGACAACCATCACTGTGCAATTCTGGTAACCTGAAAAAACTCTGCACGCTATTCAAGAGCTCCGTCTTTCCAGTTTCCAGAGTTGATTACGTCCACAACATGCTAATGTAAACTAAAAATTGCTATGACAAAAGTATAAATCTGCCAGCGTTTCCAGTCCTGGGCACCGAGGATTACTTTGATGGTCCTGTCCTATCAGGTTTTATAATTAACGCAATCACGTTACAGGTGTCCGTCGGTGAGAAAGCAGGTGGACTTCAAGAAGCTGAAGGCCGACAACCTGTTCTGCCGCGAGGCTCGGGGAGATAGGAGGAAGGAGTTTCCCGACTGCTGTGCCCGCCTTGTCTGTAAACACTACGTGGACGGCAAGCTTGTGCCGCTGCCGGCGCACAAATATCCCCTGCTCTAGTCAGGGCTGGGATGAAACTACAGCTGCGGGAGTGCGAACCAAAGATGTCTGAATATCCATCCGTGTATGGGAAGTTGGTATAGCCGGATGTTCCTATCGCTGCGCTGGCTTTCAGTGGAAGTCTTGTGATATTGGTGTCATGTCTAGTTATGGGGTTTTTGTGCGTACAAGTATCACTTCGTTGACTGCTGGTTGCCAGCTTTGTACAGCACCAGCCTGATGCTCAGGTAAATATACTTTTGAACCTGGATATGGGAACTGTTGAGTCATGTGGCAGTCATTCTTCATAGTTTCGCCACTCATAGCCGTGTTGTGATCATCCATGCACCGATGAAACATTCAAGAGCGGTGCCAACAGTCAGATACACTTCATCTAATATTCCTCGTTCGGAACGCAATAAAATCCATGTCCGGATGGCAGCACGAATAAACCTGAAATATGTGACTTTTCAACATGAATGAAATCTGCAACAAGAAGAGAAATAAATCACGTAATTGTTTCATTCAGTGCATGGCAGAATGGCAACAGCAGCTACTTGGCCAGGGTGGTTTTCATCTACCCATCGAATCTGCTGGTCACGTTACTATCAGTGCAGGTTAGTGTGATCGGTGCAAAAACATACATCATAGAGGTTTCTGAAAGCTGCATCCCTACAGCCTGCGTTCTAAGATTCGACGACTTTCCTAAACACAACTTCTGTCAGACCCGGCACAAAGACTTTGCGAGACAACTCATGGCCAATTGCGCACTCTTCAAAACGAGTGTTCCGTCCCTCATTCACCGACGACACCCTGGGGATGTTTCACTGAAGTGAGTTATACAACGGTTCACTACATCAATCATGATCAATGTAGACGGCAAGTGAGCATGTGAACTCCACATGATAACTTCAAGAATAAAAATGGGAGAAGGTTGGATGCTTAGTTGCATGAGCCATGCTTAAAGCGATGTATGCAAAGTTAACAAAACATTAACTTCCACTAAAGCTAATCAGTAAATTATATCTGTGAAACTGCTAAAAAGCTAACAGAAAATATAAATGTTGCGGTAATCGATTACTTTTTAAAACCTGGATGACTGATATCGGCTTAAGCTCATTTCAACGGTGATAATAAAGCTGGTTTTCTGGTGTCCGCCGGCATCCGGTCGAAATGTGTTCCGAGACACCGAACGGGCTAGTGCGTTTTGGTGAAAAACGCGTGATCTGTGCCTTGGTTCTTCGCATGCATCACGATCATTAGCTGGTGATGGGTTGTCGCTCTTAAATGAACCTGACCATTGTCACCGCGTGCTACAGCACTTGCTTCTGTTTTTAGGTTTGTGGGAAGGTCAAAAAATGTTAAAATAGCATCTTTTCGATAGTCAACCTCTGCCTGCTTCCAACGTCCCTGGCTTATTCCTTTGGTAGACGTGCAATGCATAGTCGAACGGACCTTTGGTACATGCCAGTATATCGCAGTATGTTCACAGCATGACAAAGTATTTCTGTGTGTTGACCCGGCCGCACTAAACACACACATTTTCTCGAAGTTTTTTATTTTTGTTCTCTCTGAGGTTAATGTAGGCATCCACTATCCCTTGCAGATTAACTGCTTCTGGATGATGCTTGTTCTCATGACAAAGCGTAACCACGTTTAGATGAGGCTGGCTCACAGAAGACCAGTTTTGATCGCATAGGTCACTTGCCTTGACCACAAGATGAGGAAGGCATTCCTGGCCTCTCAGTTGGGCATAAGCCATTATACAAAACCTTAACATGGCTGGAGAGGGTCTTCAGTCATGGCTCAGAACTCGTCCCTACATAATCACCCCGTTAGCATGGCCCCTGTTGGCACCATGTAGTCATACAGAAGAAAATAGTTGCCCACACGTGGATTATTCTCACACAAATTTTAACTTCCTTGCCTCCAATCATTTGACAACCTTGTTTGAATCCAGCCAGCTACATCAACGAGGTGCTTTGTACTGTCTTGCTTCCAAATGGACTAGCAACGAAGTGTTCATAGCTTCGATGCAACCAGCAGGGTTACATTTAGCTAACAATGGTACGTCTTCGCACACTTGGGTAATGCCGGCAACACACGGCGTTTGGACCGTTCTTTCGTTTAGGCCCACAGCCAACAGCCCTCCTGAAAGCAAGGAAATGTCGCGCGTATGTCCATTCTGAATGGAATCCTAATCTTACATATCGAATCCCGTGCAACCCAATTACTCCCACTGTGTTCCGTGTTGCCGTCAAAATGAAGGCACAAGAGCTTCACCACACAAGCGAATTTAACCAAATACATTCATTCATTATCTCGTTGTTAACGATACTGACCAATGATTTATTCAGAGCTCAGGCTTACATATTTGTTGTTCACCTTTTCTGAAATCTTCGCTCTTGATCAGAGCGGACGATACAGTAAAATACAATACTCCTTAAAAATAGGAGACACGCCCACTTCCGAGCCTTTGGTGACGCACAGGAAGGTAGGTTAATATTCTAACATTTCTGTCAGAAGCTATTTACAGTGTAAAATGATGCATGCGGTGGGGTATGGAGAGCCTGCGTCACCCTTTCGACATTTCTAATCTCGATTATCTGCTGATCAATAGGCCGACAACATATTCGAGACCGGTGTGATTCAAACGAATTTATTTGCGTGAAAACTTTTGAAATACTGGTAAATCAGATGTTCTACACGTGAACTCAGGAGGTTGTTTCATC
Organism: Pollicipes pollicipes; assembly: GCF_011947565.3. Taxonomy (NCBI): domain Eukaryota; kingdom Metazoa; phylum Arthropoda; class Thecostraca; order Pollicipedomorpha; family Pollicipedidae; genus Pollicipes; species Pollicipes pollicipes. Next base: position 42,987,280 of record NW_023596921.1, on the reverse strand, counting down.
AGTTATGATGCCAACTAAACTGCAGTTATTCCTTTTAACCCCTGAGTTGCAAGTGCTCCTTTTAAAGTCGTTGGTCGTTCGCTATTCCTGTGCTCACAGTTGGGAAGGCCAGTCTTCTGAAACAGGCTGCCTGAAGACCATTAATACAAAATGCAATTTTACCAACCGACTATGTTGAAATGAGTGTCACGGCTCCAGGAATATCCGGCCTTTCCTTCCTCTGCATCTATGTTTGTCTCACAAATGCGCTCAATTGTAAAGACACTGATCACGATTTCCCAGTCCTTCCAATTCGGGCCTCAACGTGTGACGTTATCATCCTAACGTCAAACGGCCGCATCCAACATCTCTCGTCTCGCCCACCGGTCCAGTACGCCACCGGCTGTGCGGGCGTGTAAATCCCAGAGCTGGAATGCCTTTATCTGCCATATGAAGTCGACCAGCCTGGTAATAATGCATTTCCAAGTCAGGACTCAATGAGTAACGTCATGATCCTGACGTCACGGGTCGGAACGAACAGCTCTCGTCGTTCTCACCGGGCCAGTACGTCACCACCTGTTCAGCCGACGAGTAGAGAAAATACCTTGACGAGCAAATTCACGTCAACGGCGATGAAGTCCCCAGGCTAAAATGCATATAACTGTTAAATAAATCAACCAGCCTGTTGAGAGTGCATAACCTATGCAGCTGCACATTGCAAAGCGCTTATGCAAATGCGTATGACATCACATTTCCGTGGGACGAATTCAACTCATGCCATGCTGAGTGTATTGCAGCACATGCAACGGACGCTTTCTTCGGAAACATTCCACGTATTCAATCTCTGGACGGCTTTGCGAGTACTCCGCAGCGGCAGCCCCGGAACCGAATTCAGCGATGAGAAGTCCGGCGCCTGTGAGACTTCATCTTGTCTAGACACACATGAGAGGCACCAGAGGTAGGGTGAGTGGGCCCATGTTGATGCAGTTGTGTTGCACTGGCACTGTCCACAATGGTGCAGGAAAATGATTAGGCCGGTGTATTTTGATAGCGTTTTGAGATGCGGAGTTCTGGCGACGCTGTCGAAGTGAGACCTACTCAGGTCCCAGGGAGCCCAAGATAACAAGATATCCAACACACGATGCCGGAGTGGGAAACAAGTATTGTGTGTGATTTGTTGATGCATGTTGTGCATATCCGTGTGCACGCGTTTGTGGTATGCAGCACGAGGCAACGGTTTCAACAGGCTCAATTTGCAATGCTTAAAACGCTTGGCATAAGCAGCATAGAATGTCCTTGTGATGTAGGCAAAAAGGATGTACGTAGTATGTTGCTCGGTATAAGAGAGAAACGCGCCCAACCTCTCAGCTCCTATTGTTTTTCGGCATGATGAGTTCGAGCCCAAAGATTAGCGACTTGCGGTCGCTTGACCCCAGGGGCAAATATTTCAATATTTAAATACCAGAGACGGATATATTTTTCTCGCTTATAGGTCAGTGGCTACCTGGTAACTAGCCACAACGGATTGGCCGAGCATAGAGCCTCGCGATCATGTTTTTACATGAGCAAGCAAAGCTCAGGCGAAATTGTTCATTCAACTGGGACGATGACCTCCGGGTAATGACCTGACTGCAGGAAGTAAGGTATCGTTAGCATTTCCTATGTGCCTGGTGTGATCGGTGCAGAGCATTCGGCATTTCTTCCTGTCTCAATTAGTTTTAAAAACCTCATGGCGTCACCTCAATGCAGTGATCTTCCCCTTTTCTTCCAGTCACCACCAAATGTCATGCTTCAAATCGCTGCGAAACCCGTTGTGTCTATGTATTTACACCAGCCGGGAATCAGCTTAGCAGCCTGACGAAACAAATGTGTAGATAATTGAAAAACGATATGGTCAACAAAATCATTCAGATTCTGAAATTATCTTGAGGGTACTCGGATTCAATGCTGAGGGTGAAGTCGTAAATAAAAGACTAACAGGACGAAAACGGGCTGCTAGAAAAAACGCAAAAATCTCAATGGGTTTTTCCGCGGTGTAACCACAGAGGACATCCTCACAACAAATGAAATACCGCTAGCTATTTGTAAAAGCCACCAAGCCGACATCATTGTTATTGCACACATAGCGAGTGTGAATCTGCTTAACTTAAGGACCCCAAGCTCGTTTAAGCATTCTTCCAGAAGCCCCGGCACTTTTCCGAGGCTTTGGAGAGAAATTTCCATCAGCGACATTCCAGCCGTGCCACCTGACATTTAACGTTCGAAAAAGCAGGATTCGCACAAATGCTGACATGCTGCATATCTATGGGCGCACAATGGATGGATGATGCTTGTATGCATGCACGAGTCGCACCATAGCGAAGCTGTATTGCGGCGGGCCATGGACAGAGGCAGGTACTGGCGGCATTAGGTATGTACATACGGAATGCCAGCTTTCCCAGCCTTTTGGATCCGGGAAACGAATGGCAAACATTTCTATGTCCCACCTCCACTGGTTTCTGTGGGCCTATCCTTGGTCTTTGTAAGTCTTGTGGAGCATCACGAAGTGGTCGGTTTTTACAATTCCATTTCGGCTCAACCTCAAATAGGTGCATCACGGTAAAGTTCCCAAAAGTCAGGCCTCAGACACGTGTCAGAGCAGCACCTCTCGGGAGAATATCCTCCCGGAAAACTGCGCTGATCACGACCGGCCCTGTGCACCGTGACGTCAAAATCCCGTGCCGCATACATAAGGAGCCGGCCGCTGGGAACTGCATACAGAAGCGTTTGGTGGCCAGACCAGACAGCAGACGAGAGTGGACTCTGGTCAGCTGCAGAGCAAGACTGTCAGTCAGCAATATGTGGAAACTGCTGGTCATCGCTGTTGTTTGTGTGCAGCTGTGCTGTGCACAGTACCCGAGATACCTTCGTTTCCCGGTGGGCAGAGGTAAGATCAAAGATACCATGCCATGGTGAATTTGCATATCCAATAATACCGCTTGCCTGTTTTATAGAGTCAATTCGCCAACATGAAAGCAAGGTGTCTCTTGATGAACAAAGCATCTGCACAGCTAAACAAAGCATACCCCATGCTTTGGCTCCGAGATCCTGAGCGCTTACCACCGACGTCTCTTTGTTGTCTTCAGACGACGACACCAAATGCCATGACAACCAGGTTGACAAGAAGTACAACATCGGTGATGTCTGGAGCTCCCCATTCTCTGGCTGTAAACAGAGTCACTGCGTCAAGGAGGACGGCGTTCTTTACATTGACAGATTCCAGTGAGTGTGAAATGCAGCCACCAATTAGCAGTTGGAGGTCGCAGCCTGGACATCCGGCACCTGCAATTCTTGCTACCCAAGTGAACCCATTTTGAAGAGCTCCTTAATTTCCAGCACCGAAAGTTGGTCTAGTCCACATCATGCAAATGTAAAGCAGGATTCGTATGACATACGTCTATTTTCACTGTCGTTTCAAATCATTAACGCGCTGAAAGTTTCTTGATAATCGGGGCCTGTTTGATTTTTTATTAACGTTATTATTTTACAGGTGTCCGTCGGTGAGAGAGCAGGTGGACTTCAAGAAGCTGAAGGCCAACAATCTGTTCTGCCGCGAGGCTCGGGGAGACAGGAGGAAGGAGTTTCCCGACTGCTGTGCCCGCCTTGTCTGTAAACACTACGTGGACGGCAAGCTTGTGCCGCTGCCGGCGCACAAATATCCCCTGCTCTAATCAGAGCTAGAGTGAAACTGCATTTGCTCGAGTGCGAACCTAAGATGTTTGAATATTTATCCGTGTATGCGAAGTTGGTGTAGCCGAATGTGCTTACTGCCATGAGGGCTTTCAGTTGGAGTCTTGTGATATTAGTACGAACTTTCAGTTATAGGATTTCGCGCATACAACGAGTCGCAAGCTTTGCTCAGCACCAATCTGATGCTCAGGTATATGTACGTTGAATCTGAATTAATGGGACCTGCTGGGACATCTGGGCAAGTCATTTTCCATAATGTCGTCGTCCATGGCAATACTATGATTATTCGTACACCGATGAAACGTTTGTGAGCAATATTACCAGTCAGATTCATTTCAACCATTATTCTTCATGCAAAGCGAAGCGATATCTATCGCCGGATGGAAGCGCAAATAAACGTGGAATTTACGACTTTTGAACGCATCTGAGATCTGCAACAAGAAGACAAAAAAATCGCAAATTTGTTTCTTCCATTGTGTGACAGATTGACAGCGGCAGCTACTTGGGCAGTGCGGCTTTCATTAATCCATCATCACTGTTGGTCGCGTTATACTCAGCACAAGATGGTTTAACCGGTACAAAAACGTGCATCATAGATGCTGATGGCAGCGGCCTCCCTCCTCCACAACTTGCGTGCTAAAACTCGACGATTTTTCGTAATATAACTTGTACTAGACCCGTCAAAATGGCTTTGGGGTGAATTTCAAGACTAACCACGGCCTACTCAAAGCGAGTGTTCTGTCTCCAACTCTTCCACGAACCTGGTCGATGTTTGACTGAAGCGACCTGTAAAACGGTTTACTTCATCAGACACATAGCATGCATCAGACAGACAGATAGCATGCAGGCGATATTTGAAAGTGCGAACCGCTCAGGGTGTCCCCAAGAATAAAAATTGGGAAGGCTGGGTACTTACCTATGAACATGGGCGATGCTAAAGGCGGAGGTAGGCAAAGTTAGCCAAAAGTTAAAGTTTGCTAAAGTCTGTCCGTAAAGTAAATCCGTGAATCTGCTAAAAGTGAACAAAGGATAAGGCTTTCCAGTTATCCGCTATTTTTTTAAGACCGACATGGCTGACATCCCCTATAAAACTGCTAATCTCATGCTTTGTCTGTGAATGTCTTGGGATCACATCACCCCATTTCCCTATCAGTCTGTTATTAAACACGGCGAATCAGGGCGATAATTATGATCACTTCTGTATAGCATCAGTATGGCGTACAGTGCGTGGCCTGCGTGTACGTGCGGCACTATATGCCACCATGCCACGTGCGTGCGTGGCATATAGTGTGCGCTCCCTTATAGTGTTGCACCAGTGCCAGTATTTCAGTTGTGCCCAAAGTGTATCACCGTCCGCTTAGCAATGACCTGAAGACGGTTGCGCTCTCCCACCATCGCGCTGAACCAGACCAAACATTGATATAGAGCTTTGGTTGCCGAGAAAAACTTGCTGACACCAGGGGCGGATGCAGGACTTTGGTTATACGGGAATTCATCTTAATGTGCGCAACCCTTGAAAAATTGGCGTGAGCACACACACATGGAGATTATTCATTTTCTCCAGCCTGCTTAATCCTTCATTTTGAGGCCCAGTTTGTCGGAAAAACATGGCAAAATAAACTAGAATTGGCTGCTAAATGAAACGAGATCAAGCGCGAACCTCACTCCTAGGTTATTTACAGCAAGCATCCTGGTCAACGTGATAAACTAACAGCTGATGACTAATGCAGAGTCTTTGCTTTGTGTATTATGGAGTACAAAAAATCTAAGTATCTAAAATGTACTAAGAACATGATGCACAACTCTAAAAGGTAACACAAATTCAACAACCAACATAAGCGACACATACAACGGAAGCGGCACGCAAAATTATGTTTGACAACTGCGCTTAACAATTCATTGTTGCATATCCGACTGATGCTGTAAGGCTAAGGTGCAAAGACCCATAGGGACGGAGCCTGTGCGATGGTGGGTGTTGCGGCGCGCCAACAAAGAAACTTCCCTCAGCAAGTAAAAGGCCCTCAGCGCAAGCGGGGAGAGCCCTAGACCAACGTGGTGGACCCCAAAACGATCAGGAGTGCCCTGGGAGGTCGACATATGTGGCCCCGGTCTGAGCACGTGGTCCTCTGAGCAAAGAGGAATTACACAATATCATGGTGCGGGAACTTATGCCCATGTGCGATCAACAATGCCTGGGTAGGTTAACAGAAAGTGCCTCGATGAAAGTTAAGTGCCCAAGGTCAAACAAGGTCAAGTTCCAGGTTGGTCTCCAAAGTGCCCCCAGGACGTAGACGTAGACGTAGATAGACTACGATAGATAGACGTAGACGTAGACCGTTTCTAAGCAAAAGGTTACATTCTCAGTTAAGGTCAGTGACCTTGTTTGACCTTTTGAAGGTCATGGTGACCAAAATCATACAAGACTGCTCTGAGTTTTGCATTTGAATAAGCGACAAAGATTACGCTAGGTGGTGTTTTCCTAAAAACAAAATGTTGATCTAGGTCATTTTAGGTCAATGACCTATTCTGACCTCTAAGAAGTCTATGAAAGATGTATAATGCGGTCCCTGCTATCAGTAAACTCGAAATGAGCCCCAGAAACTATCCGATACAGCAAGCCCTAGAGTAATAAAACAGGTTAGTTTTGACCTCGGTGTGACCTTCACACCTGACCTTAGGTCGATTTAATTTGCTCATTCAACTGTTGTGCTGCCTAAGAAAGCATCTCAGATATGTATGGCTTTGTCTAACACTCCGTTGTTTGATTAGATTGAACGATTCCCTTAAAATTGCTTTCGCTAAAACCATAACCTGAGTTTGACCCGCTATAGGTCAGCGACCTTACAAAGTACGTCTTAAGTGTTGATGCCAAACTATCTGCTACTTAATTGTGTACAGCTACACAAAATTTGGCGCGGCTTCGCCGTGCCGTTGGGAAACCATTCTGGAAAAACCTTCGGGGGGAGTCAATTTGACCCCCACCCGAGCGCATGTTAAGAGTACAAAGGAGCATGGTCCCGCCCCCCCCCCCTCTCCGCCTTCTAGGTCCGCCACTGACCCGAGCAGCTTAATAGATGGGCCTCGACAAGAACATAAGGTCATTCATTCAAATAAGAAGTGCCCAAAGCAAAATATGAAGGGCCCAGGAATGATCGAGCGTGCTCGAGCAGGCCAACAGATGGCGCCCCCAACAAGAGCATGGGACCCTCCACTTAGATAACAAATACCCCAAAAACAATAGGGCGTAGGGACACGTGAGTAGGGCTCTCCATTCAAATACAAAGTACCCAAGACACAATGCTAAGGGCCCCCGAGCGATTGTGTGTGGCCCGAGCCCCCAGACAAGAACGTAGGGTCCTCCATTCAAATAAGGAATACAACGCAATGCAGAGGGCCCCCGAACAATCCAGTATGCCCGAGCAGGTTAATTTGGAGGGCCCCGAACTATAGACTGTGCCCAAGCAGGTTAACGGATGGGCCTCCGACAAGAGGATAAGGCCCTAAGCAGGTGCCAAAGAATTGGACGGGCCCTAGATCAATGTGGAAGGCCCATGCCCGTATCGTGAGTGTGACGGTAGATTATCCGAAATTAACGTGAAGGGCCCCTAAGCAACCGAGAATGCCGAGGCAGGTTAACATATGGGGCCCCGGCTGTAGCGTATAGAGCCTGTCGGGCAAATGGGGGATCAGTGAAAGGCCCCTGATTGACAGGGGTGTCCCGGTGCTCTAGCAGGAAGGGCCCCAGCAACAGAGCAGGGCCCTCCGAGCAAATGCAAAGAAGTCAGGGGCAATCTAGAAGTGCCCTTAACGATCGCATTGACTTTGCAACTGATCATGTACGGCCCCGGAAACAGTGTACGGCCTCTGGACAGCGCAATTAGCATTGAAGCCTCCAATCCCTATCTTCTCAATGAGCGAAAAATTATTTTCATCTGCTCTTAAGCCCTTCGTTTTCACTTGCCATTGTTCTTTCGTCGCGTTTCGTGTAGAAAACTGTGTCTGTTCGACCGGCTTTGGGCCTCTTCGTAGCCTATGCGCCCCTTGGGGGCCCAAGGAGGCATGGTCCCGTGCCCCCCCCCCCCCCCCCGCCTTCTGGATTCACCTTGGCGGACACTGATGTCTCGCGTAGTGCTTCTACACCGCTGCTTAATCGCTAATAGGGATGGACTTCTCAAAAATAATTAACGGCATAATTATACGGGAGCTTGTCGCATGTTTCCAATTCATTTGGTATCCCTTTTTGGCTGAATTTTCTGAGAAGCAGTAACCTGACAGCTTAAGCTTAGCTATAAGGTTGTGTCTCAACACAGGCCCGTTGGGGCATGAGTGCCGCTTTGAGGTGCATCCGTTGAGGTACATCCGTAGAGGTGTTTTGGCAAAGGTGATGCGTAAAAATCGACACATGTCATGAGTTTAAAACTTGTTAAGGGGGAGGGAACGCAAGTTAAATGCATCTTGCTTGTTCTACGTATCTTGATAGTTGGCAGGCTCAGTTCCCTTGCATTCCATACCACGATGTGAGGAAATACCGCCTTCAGCGTCTGCTGAGTAGAGATCGTGGCAATGCGCTTTCGTCGGTGTGTAATGTAGTCTTTGCAACTAGACTGAGAAAAGTTCCTAATGGTTACTTGGCACCTGATGCTCATTTTCTACCAATTTGAACAAGACCATCATTGCAAACTATCACGAGTAAATATCACACTATCAACAGATAGACTTCAGTGGACGGTGAACGGTAAGGAAGTCTGGAATACGAAAATGGTACATGGGCAGGATACCAGACCAGTAGGCAATGATCGGGACCTAAAAAAGAAAAAGCATTAAGTGTAAGTAGTGAGCAGTCAAATGTTGTGCGCTTAAACCCAATTCTGTTATCTTAAACATGATGAAAATGGGGTAATGTTTCCATCTCTTTGTGAATAGTGACATCCCCTCCACCCAAGTGGAAAGCAGCTTCAGGACACTGTACTATCGCGGGGCCTTACCGCGGCGGGCCATGAGCGGAGGCAAGTCTCGGCGGCATTAGGCATGCGTGTGCGGACCACCAACTTTCCAGCCTTCTAGATCCGAGAAGCGGTTGGAAAAGTATTTCTACGTCCCACCTACGCTTGTTTCTGCTGTCCGATCCAAGGCCTTTCTTTGCCGTTTGCAGCACTGCGGGGCGGTGGTCTTTACACCGGATCCCATCCCGGTCCGACCTCAAATACGTGCGTCACGGTGAAGGCCCCCCTAAAGCCGGGCGTCAGACACCTGTAAAAATTAAGAATTAGTCTCCATTTAGTCTCCAATTTCCAATTTCCAATTTCCAGTTTCCAATTAGTCTCCTGTAAGAATCAGTCTCCAACTTTTCCGCAATACCTGGTCGATGTTTGGCTGAAGTGGCTGAAGTTTGGCCAACCTATTCTGACCTCTAAGAAGTCCATAACATATGTATAATGCGGTCCCTTCTATAAATAACCTGTAAAACGGTTCACTTTATCAGACACGGTTACATGCAGGCTATATTATAGCGTGTGAACCGCTCAGGGTGTCTCCAAAAATAAAAATGGGGAAGGTTGCGTACTTACCTATCAACATGGGCGATGCTAAAGACAGAAGTAGGTAAAGTTAGCCAAAAGGTTAAATTTTGCTAGAGTCGATCCGTAAAGTAAATCCACAAGACTGCCAAAAAAGTTAACAAAAGATAAGGCTTTCCGGTTATCCGCAATTTTTTAGGGCCGACGTGGCTGGCATCTCCTGTAAAATCCCTAAACTCATGCTTTGTCTGTGAATGGCTTGGGATCACATCACCCCATTTCCCTATCAGTGCCCCGGCAGACCGACATATAGGGCCCCGGGCTGAGCACGTGGTCCTCTGAGCAAAGGGAAGTTACACAAGATCAGGGTGCGTGACTTATGCCCATGTGCGATCAACAATGCATGGGTAAGTTAACAGAAAGTGCCTCGATGAAAGTGAAGGATTCTCCGCAAACGATATCAATGGAAAGATAAGTTTAAAGGTGCCCTGAGCATCGAGTGGCTCGGTGCTTTACCTTATATGGGCCCCAGTAACAACACAAGGCCCTTCAAGCAAGTGGAAAGAGCCCGAGACTAATATGAGGGGCCTCTGAGCAACCGAGAGCAACTGGGCCCGGCACAAGCGTTTACAGCCCTTTGAGCGAATGGGAAGAATCCGTGTGGGACCGCTGATTGATCAAAAGTGCCCAGGCATGCTAGCAGATAGCGCCCCAACAGCAGCGTACGGCGCTGCGAGAAATTACAAAGAGATCAATGACAACGTGGAAGGTTTGTTAGCGATCGGATATACCCGGGAAGTAAACATGTAGGGCCCTAACAGCAGCGTAACTTTGGCCTTTGACCAACTTTGAACTTTGACCAAGGCAGCGTAATGAGTCTCACAATATCTTTCAATCACCGCGATCTCAATCAGCGAATAATTCACTTTGACTGCTCACCGGCTCGTCACCTCCGCTCGTAATTGTTCTGGGTCGTCTGGAGGCCCAAAGACGTTCAATCTTATTGCGTTTTATGTTGGAAAACAGCGCCCGTTCGGCCGTCCATTGGGCCCCTTCGGAGCCTGTTGCTCCCCTAAGAGTACAAGGGAGTATGGTCCCGCGCCCTCCCCCCCCCCCTCGCCCACCGCCTTCTAGGTCCGTTACTGACCCGAGCAGCTTAATAGATGGGGCCTCGGCAAGAACATAAGGTCATCCATTTGATTGAGAACTGCCCAAAGCACATTATGAAGGGCCCAGGAATGATCGAGCGTGCTCAAGCGGGCTAACAGATGGCGCCCCAACAAGAGCGTGGGACTCTACTTAGATAACAAATACCTACCAAATAATAGTGGCATGCCCAAGCAGGCTAATTTGGAGGGTCCAAACTATGGAGTGTGCCCAAGCAGGTTAACAGATGGACCTCCGACAAGAGGATAGGCCCTAAGCAAGTGCCAAAGAATTGGACGGGCCCTAGATCGATGTAGAAGGCCCATGCGCATATCGTGGGTCTGACGGTATGTTAACCAAAACTAACGTGAAGGGCCCCTGAAAAGCCGATAATACCGCGGCAGGTTAACATATGGGGTCCCGGCTGTAGCGTATAGAGCCTGTCGGGCGAATGGGGAGCATCATTGAAAGGCCCCTGATTGACATTGGTGTCTCGGTAAGCTAGCGGGAAGGCCCCCAGCAACAGAGCAGGGCCCTTGGAGCAAACGCAAAGGAATCAGGGGCAACGGAGAAGGGTCCTTAACGATCGGATTGACTTTGCAAGTGACCATGTAGGGTCCCGAAAACAGCGTAGGGCCTCTGTACAGCATAATGAGCATTAACACGCGATCGGGGGGATCAAATTGACCCCCGAACGTTTTTTCAGAATAGTTTCCGAACGGCGCGGCGTACCCGCGCCAAATTTTGCAGAGCTATGGACAGTTGAATAGCGGATCATCTGAAATAAATAAATAATATGTATCTTGTAAGGTCGCTGACGATGTACCTTGTAAATTCGCAGGTCAAAGTCAGGTCGTGCTTTCAGCGAAGGCAATTTCTGGGGAATCGTCCAATCTAATACAATAACGGAGAGTTTGACGAAGCCATGCATCTCTGAGATGCTTTCTTATTCCTCACAAATATTGAATAAGCAAATTACGTTGACCTAAGGGCAGGTATGAAGGTCAGACCAAGGTCAAGACCAACCCGATTTATTACTCTAGAGCTTGCTATATCGGATAGGTTGTGGTGCTTATTTCGAATTTATTGACAGCAGGAACCGCAGTATGTGACTCTCACTGACTTCTTAGAGGTCAGAACAGGTCATTGAACTCAGATGACCCGGCTCGACATTTTGTTTAGGAACATACTGCCTACCGCAATCTTTGTCGCTTATTCAAATGCAAAACTCAGAGCAGTCTTGTATGACATCGGTCACCATGACCTTCAAAGAGTCAAACAAGGCCACTGACCTCAACGGGGCTTGTGACCTTTTGCTTAGAAACAGTTGCCTGGGTTCAGCAGGCACTCTAGAGACCAACCTGAAATTTGACATTGTTTAACTTTATTTGACCTGAAGATCATGATCTACCAAACTGGAATTTTGACCTCAGTGAGTTCGCGTACAGGTAAAGACACCCTGTAAGTTTGGTGTCTCTAGCTCTTTTAGTTCTCGAGATCTCAGCGGGGTCAAATTCACTCCACCCGAGCGAAGGGTATCTAGCCGGCTACCCGGGCACGTGTTAAAGCCTTTAACCCTCACCTTCTCAATCAGTGAAAAATGATGTTCATCTGTTCTTAAGCCCTTTATTTTCACATATGACATATTCTTTACTCGCGTTTTGTGTAGAAAACTGTGTCTGTTTGACCGGCTTTGGGCTCCTTCGCAGCCTATGCGTCCCTTCGCGGCCCAAGGGGGGCACGGCTCTCTCTCTCTCTCTCTCTCTCTCTCTCTCTCTCTCTCTCTCTCTCTCTCTCTCTCTCTCTCTGGATCCGCCCTGGCTGACACTGATGTCTTGCGTAGTGCTTCTTCACCACTGATTGATCGCTAATAGAGATGGAATTCCCAAACATAATTAACGGCACAATAATACGGTAGGTTGTCGCATATTTCCTATTCATTTGGTATCCCTTTTTGGCTGAATTTTCTGAGAAGCAGTAACCTGACAGCCTAAGGTTAGCTGTAAGCTGTAAGGTTTTGTCTCAATACAGGCCCGTTGAGGGATGAGAGCCGCTTTGAGGAGCATCGGTTGTAGACGTGTTTTGGCAAAGGTGATGCGCAAAAATCGACACATGTCATAAGTTTAAAACTTGTTAGGGGGGAGGGACCGCAAATTAAATGCATCTTGCTTGTTCTACGTATCTTGATAGTTGGCAGGCTCAGTTCCCTTGCATTTCATACAAGGGTGTGAGGAATTACCGCCTTCAGCGTCTGCTGAGTAGAGATCGTGGCAATGTGCTTTCGTCGGTGTGTAGTGTACTCTTTGCATCTAGGCTGAGAAAAGTTCCTAACGGTTACTTGGAACCTGATGTTTATTTTCTACCAATTCATATAAGATCATCATTGCTGACGATCACGAGTAACTATCACACTGTCAACAGATAGACTTCAGTGGACGGTGAATGGTGAGGAAGTCTAGAATACGAAAATGGTACATGGGCAGGACACCAGATCAGCACGGCAATGATCGGGACCTGAAAAAGAAAAGGGATAAAGCATAATAAGTGAACAGTCAAATGTTGTGTGCCTAAACCCCATTTTTTTGCGTTTAACATGATGAAAATGATGCAATGTTTCCATCTCTGTGTAAACAGTGACATTCCATCCACCCAAGTGAAGAGCAGTTTCAGGATAATGTACTACCGCGTGGCCGTACCGCGGCAGGCCAGGAGCGGAGGCAGGTCTCCGCGGCATTAGACATACGCGGGCGAATCACCAACTTTCCAGGATTCTAGATCCGAGAAGCGGTTAGGAAAGCATTTCTACATCCCACCTACGCTTGTTTCTGTGGGGCCTTCGATGACCTTTTTCGGCCGTTAGCAGCATTGTGGAGCGGTCGACCTTTACACCAGATCCCATCCAAGGTCCGACCTCAAATGGGCGGGACAGCCCCTCTCGGGAGAATTTTTCTCGAATCCCGTGCAACCCAGCTACTCCGACTGTGTTCCGTGTTGCCGCCAAAATGAAGGCACAAGAGCCTCACCACAGAAGCAATTTCAATCAAATACATTTATTCACTCTCTCGTTGTTAACGCTACTGACCAACGATTGATTCAAAGCTCAAACCTACATATTTATTGCTTACCTTTTTGAGATCTTTGCTAGTGATAAGAGCAAACGATACAGTAAAATACAATGCTGCTTAAGAATAGGAGACACGCCCACTTCCGAGCCTTTAACGACGCATAGGAAGGTAGGTTGATGCTCCAACATTTCTGTCAGAGGCTATTTACAGCGTAATATAATGCATGCGGTGGGGTAAAGAAAGACCCGCGCCACCTTGTTTACATTTCTAATCTCGATTATCTGCCGATCAATAGGCCGACAACATATTCGAGACCGGTCTGGTTCAATCGAATTTACTTGCGTAAAAACTTGTTAAATACTGGTAAGTCAGATGTTCCACACGTGAACTCAGGCGGCTGTTTGATCAGTGAGGATGGCAACTTAAGTGCAGTTATTCCTTTTAACCCCTGAATTGCAAGTGCTCCTTTTGTAGTCGTTGGTCGCTCGTTATTCATATGCTCACAGTTGGGAAGGCCAGTCTTCTGAGACAGGCTACTTGAAGACCATTAATGCAAAATTCAATTTTACCAACCGACTAAGTTGAAATGAGTGTCACGGCTTCAGGAATATTCGGCCTTTCCTTCTTCTGCATCTATTTTTGTCTCACAAATGCGCTCAATTGTAAAAACACTGATCATGCTTTCCCAGTCTTTCATATTCGGGCATCAACGTGTGACGTCATCATCCTAACGTCAAACGGCCGCATCCAACATCTGTTGTTTCGCCCACCGGTCCAGTACGCCCCCGGCTGTGTGGCCGTGTAAATCCCAGAGCTGGAACGCCTTTATCTGCCATATGAAATCGACGAGCCTGGTAAAAATGCATTTCCAAGTCAGGACTCAATGAGTAGCGTCACGATCCTGAGGTCACGGGTCAGAGCGAACAGCTCTCGTCGTTCTCACTGGGGCAGTACGTCACCAGCCGTTTAGCCGCATATATCTGTCACATAAGATCAACCAGCCTGTTGAGAGTGCATAACCTATGCAGCTGCATATTGCAAAGCGCTTATGCAAATACGTATGACATCACATTTCCGTGGGACGAATTCAACTCATGCCATGCTTAGTGTATTGCAGCACATGCAACGGACGCTTTCTTCGGAAACATTCCACGTATTCAATCTCCGGACGGCCTTGCGAGTACTCCGCAGCGGCAGCCCCGGTACCGAATTCAGCGATGAGAAGTCCGGCGCCTGTGAGACTTCATCATGACTAGATACACATGAGAGGCATCAGAGGCAGGGTGAGTGGGCCCATGTTGATGCGATTGTGTTGCACTGGCACTGTCCACAATGGTGCAGGAAAATGATTAGGCCGGTGTATTTTGATAGCGTATTGAGATGCGGAGCTCTGGCAACGCTGTCGAAGTGAGACCTGCTCAGGTCCCAGGAACACCAAGATACCAAGATATCCAACACACGATGCCGGCATGGGAAACAAGTGTTGTGTGTGATTTTTTGATGCACGTTGTGCATATCCGTGTGCACGCGTTTGTGATATGCAGCACGAGGCAACGGTTTCAACACGCTCAATTTGCAATGCTTAAAACGTTCGGCATAAACAACATAGAATGTCCTTGTGATGAAGGCAAAAAGGATGTACGTAGTATTCTGCTCCGTATAAGAGAGAAACGCGCTCAGCCTCTCATCTCCTATTGTTTTTCGGCATTATGAGTTCGAACCCAAAGATAAACGACTTGCAGTCGCTTGACCCCGGGGGCGAATATTTCAATATTTAAATACCAGAGACGGATATATGTTTCCCGCTCATAGGTCAGTGGCTACCTGGTAACTAGCCACAAAGGATTAGCCGAGCATAGAGCCTCGCGATCATGTCTTCACATGAGCAAGCAAAGTTCAGGCGAAATTGTTCATTCAACTGGGACGATGACCTCCGGGTAATGACTTGACTGCAGGAAATAAGGTATCGTTAGCATCTGCTATGTGCCTGGTGTGATCGGTGCAGGGCATTCGGCATTTCTTCCTGTCTCAATTAGTTTTAAAAACCTCATGGCGTCACCTCAATGCAGTGATCTTCCCCTTTTCTTCCAGTCATCACCAAACGTCATGCTTCAAATCGCTCCGAAGCCCGTTGTGTCTATGTATTTACACCAGCCGGGAATCTGCTTAGCAACCTGACGAAAAAATGTGTAGATAATTGAAAAACGATATGGTCAACAAAATCATTCAGATTCTGAAATTATATTAAGAGTACTCGGATTCAATACTGAGGGTGAAGTCGTAAATTAAAGACTTACAGGACGAAAACGGGCTGCTCGAAAAAACGCAAAAATCTCAGTGGGTTTTTCCGCGGTGTAACCACAGAGGACATCCTCACAACAAATCAAATACCGCTAGCTATTTGTAAAAGCCACCCAGCCGACATCATTGTTATTGCACACATAGCGAGTGTGAACCTGCTTAACTTATGGACCCCAAGCTCGTTCAAGCATTCTTCCAGAAGCCCTGGCACTTTTCCGAGGCTTTGGAAAGAAATTTCCATTATTGACATTCCAGCCATTCCACCTGACAATTAACGTTCGGAAAAGCAGGAATCGCACACTGCTGACATGCTGCATATTTATGGGCGCACAATGGATGGATGATGCTTGTATGCATGCACGAGTCGCATCATAGCGAGGCTGTATTGCGGCGGGCCATGGACAAAGACAAGTACTGGCGGCATTAGGTATGTACATACGGAATGCCAGCTTTCCCAGCCTTTTGGATCTGGGAAACGCATGGCAAAGCATTTGCACGTCGCACCTCCACTGGTTTCTGTGGGCCTATCCTTGGCCTTTCTAAGTCTTGTGGGGCATCACGAAGCGGTCGGTTTTTACAATTCCATTTCGGCTCAACCTCAAATAGGTGCATCACGGTAAAGTTCCCAAAAGTCAGGCCTCAGACACGTGTCAGAGCAGCACCTCTCGGGAGAATATCCTCCCGGAAAACTGCGCTCATCACGACCGGTCCTGTGCACCGTGACGTCACAGTCCGGTGCCGCATACATAAGGAGCCGGCCGCTGGGGACTGCATACAGAAGCGTTTGGTGGCCAGACCAGACAGCAGACGAGAGTGGACTCTGGTCAGCTGCAGTGCAAGACTGTCAGTCAGCAATATGGGGAGACTGCTGGTCATCGCTGTTGTTTGCGTGCAGCTGTGCTGTGCACAGTACCCGAGATACCTTCGTTTCCCGGTTGGCAGAGGTAAGATCAAAGATACCATGCCTCGGTGAATTTGCATATCCAATAATACCGCCTGCCTGTTCTATAGAGTCAGCTCACAAAGCAAGGTGTCTTTTGATGAACAAAGCACCTGCAAAGCCAAACAAGGTATACCCCATGCTTTGGCTCCGAGATCCTGAGCGTTTACCACCGACGCCTCTTTGCTCTCTACAGGTGACGACACCAAATGCCATGACAACCAGGTTGACAAGAAGTACAACATCGGTGATGTCTGGAGCTCCCCATTCTCTGGCTGTAAACAGAGTCATTGCATCAAGGAGGACGGCGTTCTTTACATCGACAGATTCCAGTGAGTGTGAAATGCAGCCACCAATTAGCAGTTGGAGGTCGGAACATGGACATCCGGCACCCTACAATTCTTGCTACCCAGGTGAACCCACTTTGAAGAGCTCTTTAATTTCCAGCACCGAAAGTTGGTCTAGTCCACAGCATGCAAATGTAAACCAGGATTCGTATGACATACGTCTATTTTCACTGACGTTTCAAATCATTAACGCGCTGAAAGTTTCTTGATGATCCTGACCGGTCTGATTTTATGATTAACGTGCTTATTTTACAGGTGTCCGTCGGTGAGAAAGCAGGTGGACTTCAAGAAGCTGAAGGCCAACAATCTGTTCTGCCGCGAGGCTCGGGGAGACAGGAGGAAGGAGTTTCCCGACTGCTGTGCCCGCCTTGTCTGTAAACACTACGTGGACGGCAAGCTTGTGCCGCTGCCGGCGCACAAATATCCCCTGCTCTAGTCAGGACTGGGATGAAACTGCAGTTGCGGGAGTGCGAACCAAGATGTTTGAATATTTTTCCGTGTATGCGAAGTTGGTGTTGCCGAATGTGCCTATTGCCGTTTGGGCTTTCAGCTGGAGTCTTGTGATATTGGTGCGATCTTTCAGTCATAGGATTTCGCGCATACAACTAGTCGCAAGCTTTGCTCAGCACCAATCTGATGCTCTGGTAAATGTACGTTGAATCTGAATTGATCGGACCTGCTGAGACATCTGGACAAGTCATTTTCCATAATGTCGTCGTCCATGGCAATATTATGGTTATTCGTACACCGATGAAACGTTTGTGAGCGATATTACCATTCAGATACATTCAACCATTATTCTTCATGCAAAGCGAAGCGATATCTGTCGCCGGATGGAAGCGCAAATAAACGTGTAATGTACAACTTTTGAACGCATCTGAGATCTGCAACAAGAAGACAAAAAAATCGCAAATTTGTTTCTTCCATTGTGTGACAGACTGACAGCAGCAGCTACTTGGGCAGCGCGGCTTTCATTCATCCATCATCACTGCTGGTCACGGTATACTCAGCACAAGATAGTTTAACCGATACAAAAACGTGCATCATAGAGGCTGATGGCAGCGGTCTCCGTTCTCCACAACTTGCGGGCTAAAACTGGACGATTTTCCGTCATATAACTTGCACCAGACCCATCAAAATGGCTTTGGGGTGAATTTCAAGACCAACCACGGCCTACTCAAAGCGAGTGTTCTGTCTCCAACTCTTCCACGAACCTGGTCGATGTTTGACTGAAGTGCCCTGTGAAACGGTTCACTTCATCAGACATGATAACATGCAGGTGATATTTGAAAGTGTGAACCGCTCAGGGTGTCTCCAAGAATAAAAATTGGGAAGGCTGGGTACTTACCGATGAATATGGGCGATGCTAAAGGCGGAGGTAGGCAAAGTTAGCCAAAAGGTTAAATTTTGCTAAAGTCTGTCCGTAAAGTAAATCCGTGAATCTGCTAAAAGTGAACAAAGGATAAGGCTTTCCGGTTATCCGCTATTTTTTTAAGACCGACATGGCTGACATCCCCTATAAAACTGCTAATCTCATGCTTTGTCTGTGAATGTCTTGGGATCACATCACCCCATTTCCCTATCAGTCTGTTATTAAACACGGCGAATCGGGGCGACAATTATGATCACTTCTGTATAGCATCAGTATGGCGTACAGTGCGTGGCCTGCGCGTACGTGCGGCACTATATGCCACCATGCCACGTGCGTGCGTGGCATATAGCGCGCGCTCCCTTACAGTATAGCACCAGTACCAGTATTTCAGTTGTGCCCAAAGTGTATCGCCGTCCGCTTAGCAATGACCTGAAGACGGTAACGCTCTCCCACCATCGCGCTGAACCAGGCAAGACATTGATATAGAGCTTTGGTTGCCGAGAAAAACTTGCTGACACCAGGGGCAGATGCAGGATTTTGGTTATACGGGAATTCATCTTAATGTGTGCAACCCTTGAAAAATTGGCGTGAGCACACACACATGGAGATTATTCATTTTCTCCAGCCTGCTTAATCCTTCATTTTGAGGCCCAGTTCGTCGGAAAAACATGGCAAAATAAACTAGAATTGGCTGCTAAATGAAACGAGATCAAGCGCGAACCTCACTCCTAGGTTATTTACAGCAAGCATCCTGGTCAACGTGATAAACTAACAGCTGATGACTAATGCAGAGTCTTTGCTTTGTGTATTATGGAGTACAAAAAATCTAAGTATCTAAAATGTGCTAAGAACATGATGCACAACTCTAAAAGGTAACACAAATTCAACAACCAACATAAGCGACACATACAACGAAGGCGGCACGCAAAATTATGTTTGACAACCGCGCTTAAAAATTCATTGTTGCATATCCGACTGATGCCGTAAGGCTAAGGTGCAAAGACCCATAGGGACGGAGCCTGTGCGATGGTGGGTGTTGCGGCGTGCCAACAAAGAAACTTCCCTCAGCGAGTAAAAGGCCCTCAGCGCAAGCGGGGAGAGCCCTAGACCAACGTGGTGGACCCCAAAACGATTAGGAGTGCCCTGGGAGGTCGACATATGGGGCCCCGGGCTGAGCACGTGGTCCTCTGAGCAAAGAGGAATTACACAATATCATGGTGCGGGAACTTATGCCCATGTGCGATCAACAATGCCTGGGTAGGTTAACAGAAAGTGCCTCGATGAAAGTTAAGTGCCCAAGGTCAAACAAGGTCAAGTTCTAGGTTGGTCTCCAAAGTGCCCCCAGAACGTAGATAACCGTTTCTAAGCAAAAGGTTACATTCTCATTTAAGGTCAGTGACCTTGTTTGACCTTTTGAAGGTCATGGTGACCAAAATCATACAAGACTGCTCTGAGTTTTGCATTTGAATAAGCGACAAAGATTACGCTAGGCCGTATGTTTTTAAAACAAAATGTTGACCTGGGTCATTTTAGGTCAATGACCTATTCTGACCTCTAAGAAGTGGATGGAGGATGTATAATGTGGTCCCTGCTATCAATAAATTCGAAATGAGCACCAGAAACTATCCCATACAGCAAGCCCTAGAGTAATAAAACAGGTTAGTTTTGACCTCGGTGTGACCTTCATACCTGACCTTAGGTCGATTTAATTTGCTCATTCAACTGTTGTGCTGCCTAAGAAAGCATCTCAGATATGTATGGCTTTGTCTAACACTCCGTTGTTTGATTAGATTGAACGATTCCCTTAAAATTGCTTTCGCTAAAACCATGACCTGAGTTTGACCCGCTATAGGTCAGCGACCTTACAAAGTACATCTTAAGTGTTGATGCCAAACTATCTGCTACTTAATTGTGTACAGCTACACAAAATTTGGCGCGGCTTCGCCGTGCCGTTGGGAAACCATTCTGGCAAAACCTTCGGGGGGAGTCAACTTGACCCCCACCCGAGCGCATATTAAGAGTACAAGGGAGCATGGTCCCGCGCCCCCCCCCCCCCCTCTCCGCCTTCTAGGTCCGGCACTAACTCGAGCAGCTTAATAGATGGGCCTCGACAAGAACATAAGGTCATTCATTCAAATAAGAAGTGCCCAAAGCAAAATATGAAGGGCCCAGGAATGATCGAGCGTGCTCGAGCAGGCCAACAGATGGCGCCCCCATCAAGAGCATGGGACCCTCCACTTAGATAACAAATGCCCCAAAAACAATAGGACGTAGGGACACGTGAGTAGGGCTCTCCATTCAAATAGAAAGTACCCAAGACACAATGCTAAGGGCCCCCGAGCGATTGTGTGTGGCCCGAGCCCCCAGACAAGAACGTAGGGTCCTCCATTCAAATAAGGAATACAACGCAATGCAGAGGGCCCCCCGAACAATCTAGTATGCCCGAGCAGGTTAATTTGGAGCGCCCCGAACTATAGACTGTGCCCAAGCAGGTTAACGGATGGGCCTCCGACAAGAGGATAAGGCCCTAAGCAGGTGCCAAAGAATTGGACGGGCCCTAGATCAATGTGGAAGGCCCATGCCCGTATCGTGAGTGTGACGGTAGATTATCCGAAATTAACGTGAAGGGCCCCTAAGCAACCGAGAATGCCGAGGCAGGTTAACATATGGGGCCCCGGCTGTAGCGTATAGAGCCTGTCGGGCAAATGGGGGATCAGTGAAAGGCCCCTGATTGACAGGGGTGTCCCGGTGCTCTAGCAGGAAAGGCCCCAGCAACAGAGCAGGGCCCTCCGAGCAAATGCAAAGAAGTCAGGGGCAATCTAGAAGTGCCCTTAACGATCGCATTGACTTTGCAACTGATCATGTACGGCCCGCGAAAAACAGTGTACGGCCTCTGGACAGCGCAATTAGCATTGAAGCCTCCAATCCCTATCTTCTAAATGAGCGAAAAATTATTTTCATCTGCTCTCTGCTCTTAAGCCCTTCGTTTTCACTTGCCATTGTTCTTTCGTCGCGTTTCGTGTAGAAAACTGTGTCTGTTCGACCGGCTTTGGGCCTCTTCGTAGCCAATGCGCCCCTTGGGGGCCCAAGGAGGCATGGTCCCGTGCCCCCCCCCCCCCCCGCTTTCTGGATTCACCTTGGCGGACACTGATGTCTCGCGTAGTGCTTCTACACCGCTGCTTAATCGCTAATAGGGATGGACTTCTCAAAAATAATTAACGGCATAATTATACGGGAGCTTGTCGCATGTTTCCAATTCATTTGGTATCCCTTTTTGGCTGAATTTTCTGAGAAGCAGTAACCTGACAGCTTAAGCTTAGCTATAAGGTTGTGTCTCAACACAGGCCCGTTGGGGCATGAGTGCCGCTTTGAGGTGCATCCGTCGAGGTACATCCGTAGAGGTGTTTTGGCGAAGGTGATGCGTAAAATCGACACATGTCATGAGTTTAAAACTTGTTAAGGGGGAGGGAACGCAAGTTAAATGCATCTTGCTTGTTCTACGTATCTTGATAGTTGGCAGGCTCAGTTCCCTTGCATTCCATACCACGATGTGAGGCAATACCGCCTTCAGCGTCTGCTGAGTAGAGATCGTGGCAATTCGCTTTTCGTCGGTGTGTAATGCAGTCTTTGCAACTAGACTGAGAAAAGTTCCTAATGGTTACTTGACACCTGATGCTCATTTTCTACCAATTTGAATAAGACCATCATTGCAAACTATCACGAGTAACTATCACACCATCAACAGATAGACTTCAGTGGACGGTGAACGGTAAGGAAGTTTGGAATACGAAAATGGTACATGGGCAGGATACCAGACCAGTACGCAATGATCGGGACCAAAAAAAGAAAAAGCATTAAGTGTAAGTAGTGAGCAGTCAAATGTTGTGCGCTTAAACCCAATTCTGTTATGTTAAACATGATGAAAATGGTGTAATGTTTCCATCTCTTTGTGAATAGTGACATCCCCTACACCCAAGTGGAAAGCAGTTTCAGGACACTGTACTATCGCGGGGCCTTACCGCGGCGGGCCATGAGCGGAGGCAAGTCTCGGCGGCATTAGGCATGCGTGTGCGGACCACCAACTTTCCAGCCTTCTAGATCCGAGAAGCGGTTGGAAAAGTATTTCTACGTCCCACCTACGCTTGTTTCTGCTGTCCGATCCAAGGCCTTTCTTTGCCGTTTGCAGTACTGCAGGGGCGGTGGTCTTTACACCGGATCCCATCCCGGTCCGACCTCAAATACGTGCGTCACGGTGAAGGCCCCCCTAAAGCCGGGAGTCAGACACCTGTAAAATTAAGAATTAGTCTCCATTTAGTCTCCAATTTCCAATTTCCAATTTCCAGTTTCCAATTAGTCTCCTGTAAGAATCAGTCTCCAACTTTTCCGCAATACCTGGTCGATGTTTGGCTGAAGTGGTCTCCAACCTATTCTGACCTCTAAGAAGTCCATAAAATATGTATAATGCAGGTCCCTTCTATAAATAACCTGTAAAACGGTTCACTTTATCAGACACGGTTACATGCAGGCTATATTATAGCGTGTGAACCGCTTCAGGGTGTCTCCAAAAATAAAAATGGGGAAGGTTGCGTACTTACCTATCAACATGGGCGATGCTAAAGACAGAAGTAGGTAAAGTTAGCCAAAAGGTTAAATTTTGCTAAAGTCGATCCGTAAAGTAAATCCGTAAGACTGCCAAAAAAGTTAACAAAAGATAAGGCTTTCCGGTTATCCGCAATTTTTTAGGGCCGACGTGGCTGGCATCTCCTGTAAAATCCCTAAACTCATGCTTTGTCTGTGAATGGCTTGGGATCACATCACCCCATTTCCCTATCGGTGCCCCGGCAGACCGACATATGGGGCCCCGGGCTGAGCACGTGGTCCTCTGAGCAAAGGGAAGTTACACAAGATCAGGGTGCGTGACTTATGCCCATGTGCGATCAACAATGCATGGGTAAGTTAACAGAAAGTGCCTCGATGAAAGTGAAGGATTCTCCGCAAACGATATCAATAGAAAGATAAGTTTAAAGGGGCCCTGAGCATCGAGTGGCTCGGTGCTTTACCTTATATGGGCCCCAGTAACAACACAAGGCCCTTCAAGCAAGTGGAAAGAGCCCGAGACTAATATGAGGGGCCTCTGAGCAACCGAGAGCAACTGGGCCCGGCACAAGCGTTTACAGCCCTTTGGGCGAATGGGAAGAATCCGTGTGGGACCGCTGATTGATCAAGAGTGCCCAGGCATGCTAGCAGATAGCGCCCCAACAGCAGCGTACGGCGCTGCGAGAAATTACAAAGAGATCAATGACAACGTGGAAGGTTTGTTAGCGATCGGATATACCCGGGAAGTAAACATGTAGGGCCCTAACAGCAGCGTAACTTTGGCCTTTGACCAACTTTGAACTTTGACCAAGGCAGCGTAATGAGTCTCACAATATCTTTCAATCACCGCGATCTCAATCAGCGAATAATTCACTTTGACTGCTCACCGGCTCGTCACCTTCGCTCGTAATTGTTCTGGGTCGTCTGGAGGCCCAAAGACGTTCAATCTTATTGCGTTTTATGTTGGAAAACAGCGCCCGTTCGGCCGTTCATTGGGCCCCTTCGGAGCCTGTTGCTCCCCCTAAGAGTACAAGGGAGTATGGTCCCGCGCCCTCCCCCCCCCCCTCGCCCACCGCCTTCTAGGTCCGCTACTGACCCGAGCAGCTTAATAGATGGGGCCTCGGCAAGAACATAAGGTCATCTATTTGATTGAGAACTGCCCAAAGCACAATATGAAGGGCCCAGGAATGATCGAGCGTGCTCAAGCGGGCTAACAGATGGCGCCCCAACAAGAGCGTGGGACTCTACTTAGATAACAAATACCTACCAAATAATAGTGGACATGCCCAAGCAGGCTAATTTGGAGGGTCCAAACTATGGAGTGTGCCCAAGCAGGTTAACAGATGGACCTCCGATAAGAGGATAGGCCCTAAGCAAGTGCCAAAGAATTGGACGGGCCCTAGATCGATGTAGAAGGCTCATGCGCATATCGTGGGTCTGACGGTATATTAACCAAAACTAACGTAAAGGGCCCCTGAAAAGCCGATAATACCGCGGCAGGTTAACATATGGGGTCCCGGCTGTAGCGTATAGAGCCTGTCGGGCGAATGGGGAGCATCATTGAAAGGCCCCTGATTGACATTGGTGTCTCGGTAAGCTAGCGGGAAGGCCCCCAGCAACAGAGCAGAGCCCTTGGAGCAAACGCAAAGGAATCAGGGGCAACGGAGAAGGGTCCCTTAACGATCGGATTGACTCTGCAAGTGACCATGTAGGGTCCCGAAAACAGCGTAGGGCCTCTGTACAGCAATAATGAGCATTAACACGCGATCGGGGGGATCAAATTGACCCCCTGAACGTTTTTTCAGAATAGTTTCCGAACGGCGCGGCGTACCCGCGCCAAATTTTGCAGAGCTATAGACAGTTGAATAGCGTATCATCTGAAATAAATAATAATATGTATCTTGTAAGGTCGCTGACGCTGTACCTTGTAAATTCGCAGGTCAAAGTCAGGTCGTGCTTTCAGCGAAGGCAATTTCTGGGGAATCGTCCAATCTAATACAATAACGGAGAGTTTGACGAAGCCATGCATCTCTGAGATGCTTTCTTATTCATCACAAATATTGAATAAGCAAATTACGTTGACCTAAGGGCATGGTATGAAGGTCAGAACCAAGGTCATAACCAACCCGATTTATTACTCTAGAGCTTGCTATATCGGATAGGTTGTGGTACTTATTTCGACTTTATTGACAGCAGGAACCGCAGTATGTGTCTCTCACTGACTTCTTAGAGGTCAGAACAGGTCATTGAACTCAGATGACCCGGCTCGACATTTTGTTTAGGAACATACTGCCTACCGCAATCTTTGTCGCTTATTCAAATGCAAAACTCAGAGCAGTCTTGTATGACATCGGTCACCATGACCTTCAAAGAGTCAAACAAGGTCACTGACCTCAACGGGGCTTGTGACCTTTTGCTTAGAAACAGCTGCCTGGGTTCAGCAGGCACTCTAGAGACCAACCTGAAATTTGACATTGTTTTACTTTATTTGAGCTGAAGATCATGATCTACCAAACTGGAATTTTGACCTCAGTGAGTTCGCGTACAGGTAAAGACACCCTGTAAGTTTGGTGTCTCTAGCTCTTTTAGTTCTCGAGATCTCAGCGGGGTCAAATTCACTCCACCCGAGCGAAGGGTATCTAGCCGGCTACCCGGGCACGTGTTAAAGCCTTTAATTCTCACCTTCTCAATCAGTGAAAAATGATGTTCATCTGTTCTTAAGCCCTTTATTTTCACATATGGCATATTCTTTACTTCGCGTTTTGTGTAGAAAACTGTGTCTGTTTGACCGGCTTTGGGCTCCTTCGCAGCCTATGCGTCCCTTCGCGGCCCAAGGGGGGCACGGCTCTCTCTCTCTCCTCTCTATCCTCTCTCTCTCTCTCTCTCTCTCTCTCTCCTCTCTCTCTCCTCTCTCTCCCTCTCTCTCTATCTCTCTCTCTCTCTCCTCTCTCTCTCTCTCTCTCTGGATCCGCCCTGGCTGACACTGATGTCTTGCGTAGTGCTTCTACACCACTGATTAATCGCTAATAGAGATGGAATTCCCAAAACATAATTAACGGCACAATAATACGGTAGGTTGTCGCATATTTCCTATTCATTTGGTATCCCCTTTTTGGCTGAATTTTCTGAAGAAGCAGTAACCTGACAGCCTAAGGTTAGCTGTAAGCTGTAAGGTTTTGTCTCAACACAGGCCCGTTGAGGGATGGAGCCGCTTTGAGGTGCATCGGTGTAGACGTGTTTTGGCAAAGGTTGATGCGCAAAAATCGACACATGTCATAAGTTTAAAACTTGTTAGGGGGGAGGGACCGCAAATTAAATGCATCTGCTTGTTCTACGTATCTTGATAGTTGGCAGGCTCAGTTTCCCTTGCATTTCATACAAGGGTGTGAGGAATTACCGCCTTCAGCGTCTGCTGAGTAGAGATCGTGGCAATGTGCTTTCGTCGGTGTGTAGTGTACTCTTTGCAACTAGGCTGAGAAAAGTTCCTAACGGTTACTTGGAACCTGATGTTTATTTTCTACCAATCATATAAGATCATCATTGCTGACGATCACGAGTAACTATCACACTGTCAACAGATAGACTTCAGTGGACGGTGAATGGTAAGGAAGTCTAGAATACGAAAATGGTACACGGGCAGGACACCAGATCAGCACGGCAATGATCGGGACCTGAAAAAGAAAAGGGATAAAGCATAATAAGTGAACAGTCAAATGTTGTGTGCCCAAACCCCATTTTTTTGCGTTTAACATGATGAAAATGATGCAATGTTGCCATCTCTGTGTAAACAGTGACATTCCATCCACCCAAGTGAAGAGCAGTTTTCAGGATAATGTACTACCGCGTGGCCGTACCGCGGCAGGCCAGGAGCGGAGGCAGGTCTCCGCGGCATTAGACATACGTGGCGAATCACCAACTTTCCAGGATTCTAGATCCGAGAAGCGGTTAGGAAAGCATTTCTACATCCCACCTACGCTTGTTTCTGTGGGGCCTTCGATAGACCTTTTTCGGCCGTTAGCAGCATTGTGGAGCGGTCGACCCTTACACCCAGATCCCATCCAGGTCCGACCTCAATAGGTGGGACAGCCCCTCCCGGGAGAATTTTTCTCGAATCCCGTGCAACCCAGCTACTCCGACTGTGTTCCGGTTGCCGCCAAAATGAAGGCACAAGAGCCTCACCACAGAAGCAATTTCCAATCAAATACATTTATTCACTCTCTCGTTGTTAACGCTACTGACCAACGATTGATTCAAAGCTCAAACTTACATATTTATGGCTTACCTTTTCTGAGATCTTTGCTAGTGATAAGAGCAAACGATACAGTAAAATACAATGCTGCTTAAGAATAGGAGACACGCCCACTTCCGAGCCTTTAACGACGCATAGGAAGGTAGGTTGATGGTCCAACATTTCTGTCAGAGGCTATTTACAGCGTAATATAATGCATGCGGTGGGGTAAAGAAAGACCCGCGCCACCTTGTTTACACTTCTAATCTCGATTATCTGCCGATCAATAGGCCGACAACATATTCGAGACCGGTCTGGTTCAATCGAATTTACTTGCGTAAACTTGTTAAATACTGGTAAGTCATATGTTCTACACGTGAACTCCGGCGGCTGTTTGATCAGTGAGGATGGCAACTTAAGTGCAGTTATTCCTTTTAACCCCTGAATTGCTCCTTTTTTGAATTGCTCCGAAAAGTGCTCCTTTTGTAGTCGTTGGTCGCTCGTTATTCATATGCTCACAGTTGGGAAGGCCAGTCTTCTGAGACAGGCTACTTGAAGACCATTAATGCAAAATTCAATTTACCAACCGACTAAGTTGAAATGAGTGTCACGGCTCCAGGAATATTCGGCCTTTCCTTCTTCTGCATCTATTTTTGTCTCACAATGCGCTCAATTGTAAAAACACTAATCATGATTTCCCAGTCTTTCATATTCGGGCATCAACGGTGTGACGTCATCATCCTAACGTCAAACGGCCGCATCCATCATCTGTTGTTTCGCCACCGGTCCAGTACGCCTCCGGCTGTGTGGTCGTGTAAATCCCAGAGCTGGAACGCCTTTATCTGCCATATGAAATCGACGAGCCTGGTAAAAATGCATTTCCAAGTCAGGACTCAATGAGTAACGTCACGATCCTGAGGTCACGGGTCAGAGCGAACAGCTCTCGTCGTTCTCACTGGGCCAGTACGTCACCAGCTGTTCAGCCGCATATATCTGTCACATAAAATCAACCAGCCTGTTGAGAGTGCATAACCTATGCAGCTGCATATTGCAAAGCGCTTATGCAAAACGTATCACATCACATTTCCGTGGGACGAATTCAACTCATGCCATGCTTAGTGTATTGCAGCACATGCAATGGACGTTTTCTTCGGAAACACTCCACGTATTCAATCTCTGGACGGCCTTGCGAGTACTCTCCGCAGGCGGCAGCCCCGGCAGCGGATTCAGCGATGAGAAGTCCGGCGCCAGTGAGACTTCATCCTGTCTAGACACACATGAGAGGCATCAGAGGCAGGGTGAGTGGGCCCATGTTGATGCGATTGTGTGGCATCTGGCACTGTCCACAATGTGCAGGAAAATGATTAGGCCGGTGTATTTTGATAGCGTATAGAGATGCGGAGCTCTGGCAACGCTTGTCGAAGTGAGACCTGTTCAGGGTCCCAGAGACACCAAGATACCAAGATATCCAACACACCGATGCCTGAGTGAGACACGAGTGTTGTGTGTGATTTTTTGATGCACGTTGTGCATATCCGTGTGCACGCGTTTGTGATATGCAGCACGAGGGCAACGGATTCAACAGGCTCAATTTGCAATGCTTAAAACGTTGGCATAAACAACATAGAATGTCCTTGTGATGAAGGCAAAAGGATGTACGTAGTATTCTGCTCCGTATAAGAGAGAAACGCGCTCAGCCTCTCATCTCCTATTGTTTTTCGGCATTATGAGTTCGAACCCAAAGATGAACGACTTGCAGTCGCTTGACCCCGGGGGCGAATATTTCAATATTTAAATACCAGAGACGGATATATGTTTCCCGCTCATAGGTCAGTGGCTACCTGGTAACTAGCCACAAAGGATTAGCCGAGCATAGAGCCTCGCGATCATGTCTTCACATGAGCAAGCAAAGTTCAGGCGAAATTGTTCATTCAACTGGGACGATGACCTCCGGGTAATGACCTGACTGCAGGAAATAAGGTATCGTTAGCATTTGCTATGTGCCTGGTGTGATCGGTGCAGAGCATTCGGCATTTCTTCCTGTCTCAATTAGTTTTAAAAACCTCATGGCGTCACCTCAATGCAGTGGATCTTCCCCTTTTCTTCCAGTCACCACCAAATGTCATGCTTCAAATCGCTGCGAAACCCGTTGTGTCTATGTATTTACACCAGCCGCGAATCAGCTTAGCAGCCTGACGAAACAAATGTGTAGATAATTGAAAAACGATATGGTCAACAAAATCATTCAGATTCTGAAATTATCTTGAGGGTACTCGGATTCAATGCTGAGGGTGAAGTCGTAAATAAAAGACTAACAGGACGAAAACGGGCTGCTAGAAAAAACGCAAAAATCTCAATGGGTTTTTCCGCGGTGTAACCACAGAGGACATCCTCACAACAAATGAAATACCGCTAGCTATTTGTAAAAGCCACCAAGCCGACATCATTGTTATTGCACACATAGCGAGTGTGAATCTGCTTAACTTAAGGACCCCAAGCTCGTTTAAGCATTCTTCCAGAAGCCCCGGCACTTTTCCGAGGCTTTGGAGAGAAATTTCCATTAGCGACATTCCAGCCGTTCCACTCGACAGTTAACGTTCGAAAAGGCAGGATTCGCACAAATGCTGACATGCTGCATATCTATGGGCGCACAATGGATGGATCATGCTTGTATGCATGCACGAGTCGCACCATAGCGAAGCTGTATTGCGGCGGGCCATGGACAGAGGCAGGTACTGGCGGCATTAGGTATGTACATACGGAATGCCAGCTTTCCCAGCCTTTTGGATCCGGGAAACGAATGGCAAACATTTCTATGTCCCACCTCCACTGGTTTCTGTGGGCCTATCCTTGGTCTTTGTAAGTCTTGTGGAGCATCACGAAGCGGTCGGTTTTTACAATTCCATTTCGGCTCAACCTCAAATAGGTGCATCACGGTAAAGTTCCCAAAAGTCAGGCCTCAGACACGTGTCAGAGCAGCACCTCTCGGGAGAATATCCTCCCGGAAAACTGCGCTCATCACGACCGGCCCTGTGCACCGTGACGTCACAATCCCGTGCCGCATACATAAGGAGCCGGCCGCTGGGAACTGCATACAGAAGCGTTTGGTGGCCAGACCAGACAGCAGACGAGAGTGGACTCTGGTTAGCTGCAGAGCAAGACTGTCAGTCAGCAATATGTGGAAACTGCTAGTGGTCGCTGTTGTTTGTGTGCAGCTGTGCTATGCACAGTACCCGAGATACCTTCGTTTCCCGGTTGGCAGAGGTAAGATCAAAGATACCATGCCATGGTGAATTTGCATATCCAATAATACCGCTTGCCTGTTTTATAGAGTCAATTCGCCAACATGAAAGCAAGGTGTCTCTTGATGAACAAAGCATTTGCACAGCTAAACAAAGCATACCCCATGCTTTGGCTCCGAGATCCTGAGCGCTTACCACCGACGTCTCTTTGTTGTCTTCAGACGACGACACCAAATGCCATGACAACCAGGTTGACAAGAAGTACAACATCGGTGATGTCTGGAGCTCCCCATTCTCTGGCTGTAAACAGAGTCACTGCGTCAAGGAGGACGGCGTTCTTTACATTGACAGATTCCAGTGAGTGTGAAATGCAGCCACCAATTAGCAGTTGGAGGTCGGAACCTGGACATCCGGCACCTGCAATTCTTGCTACCCAAGTGAACCCATTTTGAAGAGCTCCTTAATTTCCAGCACCGAAAGTTGGTCTAGTCCACATCATGCAAATGTAAAGCAGGATTCGTATGACATACGTCTATTTTCACTGTCGTTTCAAATCATTAACGCGCTGAAAGTTTCTTGATAATCGTGGCCTGTTTGATTTTATATTAACGTTATTATTTTACAGGTGTCCGTCGGTGAGAGAGCAGGTGGACTTCAAGAAGCTGAAGGCCAACAATCTGTTCTGCCGCGAGGCTCGGGGAGACAGGAGGAAGGAGTTTCCCGACTGCTGTGCCCGCCTTGTCTGTAAACACTACGTGGACGGCAAGCTTGTGCCGCTGCCGGCACACAAATATCCCCTGCTCTAGTCAGAGCTAGAGTGAAACTGCATTTGCTCGAGTGCGAACCTAAGATGTTTGAATATTTATCCGTGTATGCGAAGTTGGTGTAGCCGAATGTGCTTACTGCCAGTGAGGGCTTTCAGTTGGAGTCTTGTGATATTAGTACGAACTTTCAGTTATAGGATTTCGCGCATACAACGAGTCGCAAGCTTTGCTCAGCACCAATCTGATGCTCAGGTATATGTACGTTGAATCTGAATTAATGGGACCTGCTGGGACATCTGGGCAAGTCATTTTCCATAATGTCGTCGTCCATGGCAATACTATGATTATTCGTACACCGATGAAACGTTTGTGAGCAATATTACCAGTCAGATTCATTTCAACCATTATTCTTCATGCAAAGCGAAGCGATATCTATCGCCGGATGGAAGCGCAAATAAACGTGGAATTTACGACTTTTGAACGCATCTGAGATCTGCAACAAGAAGACAAAAAAATCGCAAATTTGTTTCTTCCATTGTGTGACAGATTGACAGGCGGCAGCTACTTGGGCAGTGCGGCTTTCATTAATCCATCATCACTGTTGGTCGCGTTATACTCAGCACAAGATGGTTTAACCGGTACAAAAACGTGCATCACAGAGGCTGCTGACAGCGGCCTCCCTCCTCCACAACTTGCGTGCTAAAACTCGACGATTTTTTGTAATATAACTTGTACTAGACCCGTCAAAATGGCTTTGGGGTGAATTTCAAGACTAACCACGGCCTACTCAAAGCGAGTGTTCTGTCTCCAACTCTTCCACGAATCTGGTCGATGTTTGACTGAAGCTGACCTGTAAAACGGTTTCACTTCATCAGACACATAGCATGCATCAGACAGACAGATAGCATGCAGGCGATATTTGAAAGTGTGAACCGCTCAGGGTGTCCCCAAGAATAAAAATTGGGAAGGCTGGGTACTTACCTATGAACATGGGCGATGCTAAAGGCGGAGGTAGGCAAAGTTAGCCAAAAGTTAAAGTTTGCTAAAGTCTGTCCGTAAAGTAAATCGGTGAATTCTGCTAAAAGTGGACAAAGGATAAGGCTTTCCAGTTATCCGCTATTTTTTTAAGACTAACATGGCTGACATCCCCTATAAAACTGCTAATCTCATGCTTTGTCTGTGAATGTCTTGGGATCACATCACCCCCATTTCCCTATCAGTCTGTTATTAAACACGGCGAATCAGGGCGATAATTATGATCACTTCTGTATAGCATCAGCATGGCGTACAGTGCGTGGCCTGCGTGTACGTGCGGCACTATATGCCACCATGCCACGTGCGTGCGTGGCATATAGTGCGCGCTCCCTTATAGTGTAGCACCAGTGCCAGTATTTCAGTTGTGCCCAAAGTGTATCACCGTCCGCTTAGCAATGACCTGAAGACGGTTGCGCTCTCCCACCATCGCGCTGAACCAGACCAAGCATTGATATAGAGCTTTGGTTGCCGAGAAAAACTTGCTGACACCAGGGGCGGATGCAGGATTTTGGTTATACGGGAATTCATCTTAATGTGCGCAACCCTTGAAAAATTGGCGTGAGCACACACACATGGAGATTATTCATTTTCTCCAGCCTGCTTAATCCTTCATTTTGAGGCCCAGTTTGTCGGAAAAACATGGCAAAAATAAACTAGAATTGGCTGCTAAATGAAACGAGATCAAGCGCGAACCTCACTCCTAGGTTATTTACAGCAAGCATCCTGGTCAACGTGATAAACTAACAGCTGATGACTAATGCAGAGTCTTTGCTTTGTGTATTATGGAGTACAAAAAATCTAAGTATCTAAAATGTGCTAAGAACATGATGCACAACTCTAAAAGATGACACAAATTCAACAACCAACATAAACGACACATACAACGGAGCGGCACGCAAAATTATGTTTGACAACTGCGCTTAAAAATTCATTGTTGCATATCCGACTGATGCTGTAAGGCTAAGGTGCAAAGACCCATAGGGACGGAGCCTGTGCGATGGTGGGTATTGCGGCGTGCCAACAAAGAAA
Source organism: Pollicipes pollicipes (assembly GCF_011947565.3). NCBI lineage: Eukaryota > Metazoa > Arthropoda > Thecostraca > Pollicipedomorpha > Pollicipedidae > Pollicipes > Pollicipes pollicipes. The sequence continues at coordinate 42,953,991 of NW_023596921.1, read as the reverse complement.
CTTCCCTCAGCAAGTAAAAGGCCCTCAGCGCAAGCGGGGAGAGCCCTAGACCAACGTGGGTGGAACCCCCAAAACGATCAGGAGTGCCCTGGGAGGTCGACATATGTGGCCGCCGTCTGAGCACGTGGTCCTCTGAGCCAAAGAGGAATTACACAATATCATGGTTGCGGGAACTTATGCCCATGTGCGATCAACAATGCCGGGGTAGGTTAACAGAAAGTGCCTCGATGAAAGTTAAGTGCCCAAGGTCAAACAAGGTCAAGTTCCAGTGGTCTCCAAAGTGCCCCCAGGACGTAGATCCAAAGTGCCCCAGGACGTAGACGTAGACGTAGATAGACTACGATAGATAGACGTAGACGTAGACCGTTTCTAAGCAAAGGTTACATTCTCAGTTAGGTCAGTGACCTTGTTTGACCTTTTGAAGGTCATGGGTGACCAAACCATCCTACAAACTGCTCTGAGTTTTGCATTTGAATAAGCGACAAAGATTACGCTAGGTGGTGTTTTCCTAAAAACAAAATGTTGATCTAGGTCATTTAGGCCAATGACCTATTCTGACCTCTAAGAAGTCTATGAAAGATGTATAATGCGGTCGCTGCTATCAGTAAACTCGAAATGAGCCCCAGAAACTATCCGATACAGCAAGCCCTAGAGTAATAAAACAGGTTAGTTTTGACCTCGGTGTGACCTTCATACCTGACCTTAGGTCGATTTAATTTGCTCATTCAACTGTTGTGCTGCCTAAGAAGCATCTCAGATATGTATGGCTTTATCTAACACTCCGTTGTTCGATTAGATTGAACGATTCCCTTAAAATTGCTTTCGCTAAAACCATGACCTGAGTTTGACCCGCTATAGGTCAGCGACCTTACAAAGTACGTCTTAAGTGTTGATGCCAAACTATCTGCTACTTAATTGTGTACAGCTACACAAAATTTGGCGCGGCTTCGCCGTGCCGTTGGGAAACCATTCTGGAAAAACCTTCGGGGGGAGTCAATTTGACCCCCACCCGAGCGCATGTTAAGAGTACAAAGGAGCATGGTCCCGCCCCCCCCCCCCCTCTCCGCCTTCTAGGTCCGCCACTGACCCGAGCAGCTTAATAGATGGGCCTCGACAAGAACATAAGGTCATTCATTCAAATAAGAAGTGCCCAAAGCAAAATATGAAGGGCCCAGGAATGATCGAGCGTGCTCGAGCAGGCCAACAGATGGCGCCCCCAACAAGAGCATGGGACCCTCCACTTAGATAACAAATACCCCAAAAACAATAGGGCGTAGGGACACGTGAGTAGGGCTCTCCATTCAAATAGAAAGTACCCAAGACACAATGCTAAGGGCCCCCGAGCGATTGTGTGTGGCCCGAGCCCCCAGACAAGAACGTAGGGTCCTCCATTCAAATAAGGAATACAACGCAATGCAGAGGGCCCCCGAACAATCCAGTATGCCCGAGCAGGTTAATTTGGAGGGCCCCGAACTATAGACTGTGCCCAAGCAGGTTAACGGATGGGCCTCCGACAAGAGGATAAGGCCCTAAGCAGGTGCCAAAGAATTGGACGGGCCCTAGATCAATGTGGAAGGCCCATGCCCGTATCGTGAGTGTGACGGTAGATTATCCGAAATTAACGTGAAGGGCCCCTAAGCAACCGAGAATGCCGAGGCAGGTTAACATATGGGGCCCCGGCTGTAGCGTATAGAGCCTGTCGGGCAAATGGGGGATCAGTGAAAGGCCCCTGATTGACAGGGGTGTCCCGGTGCTCTAGCAGGAAGGGCCCCAGCAACAGAGCAGGGCCCTCCGAGCAAATGCAAAGAAGTCAGGGGCAATCTAGAAGTGCCCTTAACGATCGCATTGACTTTGCAACTGATCATGTACGGCCCCGGAAACAGTGTACGGCCTCTGGACAGCGCAATTAGCATTGAAGCCTCCAATCCCTATCTTCTCAATGAGCGAAAAATTATTTTCATCTGCTCTTAAGCCCTTCGTTTTCACTTGCCATTGTTCTTTCGTCGCGTTTCGTGTAGAAAACTGTGTCTGTTCGACCGGCTTTGGGCCTCTTCGTAGCCTATGCGCCCCTTGGG
>NW_023596921.1:42916076-42951441 GCF_011947565.3 Pollicipes pollicipes | reverse complement strand
CACTGCGCGACTTTCCTGGAGAGATCAAGCCGTCAGACTCACTGGAATCTGTCAATGTAGAGAACGCCCTCCTCCTTGACGCAGTGACTCTGTTTACAGCCAGAGAAGGGGGAGCTCCATACGTCCCCTATGTTGAACTCCTTGTCAATGTTGCTGTCATGACATTTGGTGTCGTCATCTGAATATGATATGACCGCGGGTTAGACAAGATCATTGGTTGGAGCGGATCGCGGGTTATATCGGAGGTTAAAATTGATCGCTCGCTATCCTCGAAGTCAAAATATCCAAACATTCATCTTGGCAATCCGGCATTTTCCATGCTGAAAATGTCAAGCCAATGTTGTCTTATGTCGTCGTTGAGCACAAGCGAAGTGAAGAAACAGTATCTCTCCAACCCAAACTTACCTCTGCCAACCGGGAAGCGAAGGTACCTCGGGTACTGTGCACAGCACAGCTGCACACAAACAGCAGCGATGACCAGTTTTCCACATATTGCTGCTGAGTCTGCACTGTACGACCTAGTCCACTCTCGTCTGCTGTCTGGTCTGGCCACCAAACGCTGCTGTATGCAGTCTCCACCGGCCGGCTCGCTATATATGCAGCACCGGATCGTGACGTCACGTTGCATAGGGCGGCTGTCGTGTAGGAGGCCTACGAGAAAATCTGTTCAGCAGCGCTGTTTTGGACGCCGTGCATGCAGCGGTTACATTGCGGTCATTCGGGGAGAACGTCGTTGGAAGAGTGCTATTCTCGACACCTTGTCTGACGCCCGGCCTTCGGGCGCCGATAAGGTGACAAGTCCGTTCCAGTGGAGCCGATATGAGATCTGTGGTAAAACCAGCCGGTCGACCATGCTGAACATGCCGGATGGGCTTAGAGAGGTAGGGCGGCGGGTGGGTCATGACGGTACACACTGCATTAGTTTTGAGAACCATGACTTCATAGTCAGTGCATTGCAACGCCATGGAAAAGTCACATGGTGACTTAGCCCCCTCTATGATTTGTATTAAATGTAAATATGCACTTTTCAATAAGGCCTCGCGGCAAAAATATGTAGCACAATTCCCATGACAATCATCTATTGTGGATGGTGATGTTTTTAGTCAGGGTCTCAAGATGATGATCAATGTCTAGCAAATATGTTCACATCATCGAGAAATGTCGGCCGGATTTGAAGACTGCATCCAGCCGCAGACGCCTAATATTCGGAGAGAATCCTCGAGGGCTCCCCACGAACCGCTCACTGCATCTTACCCTCAGAATATCTTCATTGTTCTTTTGTGGGCATCGTGGCGTTACGTTTTGGTGAGACGCCGTGAGCCATGCAATCACGCGCATTTCTGGCGAGTCCATTTCATGTGTCCGCCTGATGTCTTGAGGGAGGGTACACATTCAAACGGCATGTGCCCGTGTATTTCTCGTTGCGTGTGTCTTCGTGACAACCCGCTAAGAACATCGTACAGAGGTGCTCATATACGCGCACGCGCAGAGTCGTTTGACCACATTAATTTCAACAACTACCAGAATGGCTCGCGACAATTTTTCCGACTCAGTAATATGGTCATTAACCAAAAGTCCCAACCCATACTACGGCATCGGGCCAACTCTATTAATCACTTGACGCTGCCACTCACCTACGACATATCAAACACTGTGACCGATCTGTCCTTTAGTGTGACATCAAAACCACGTCTATGACGTCATAAGCTACAGCAAACCAGCCCAATCTCATGCACAAAACCGGCACGTCACGGATTCGCGCTGCAACTGTCAGATCGAATGCCTTCCAAGGACGACGAACACGTAAATAATGCATGAAATTCACAAAACCGCAGCGATAGTGCAGATAGGAGCGTAAGGAGAAGCCCCTAACTAAGCTCATGCCACCTCAGGCGCAAAGATTGTAGCGGCATGTTAATCGTTTTCATTGGACGGATTACTGCTGCTTTAGGTGTGCAAGGAAATGGCACGCAGCTGGATTCTCCAACCGAAGCCAGCAACGTCCCGGCTTACCGGGCTGGCGGAACGTCCAGATCAAGATCTCCGTCGTGCAGAGGCGCTAGCCTGGATTGACGAGCGTTTAAGATGGCATGGCTCAACGGCCCTGAACGGTCATCTGAACAATCGGTGACGTCATCACCGTCCGGGGGCGGGGGGGTGGTCTGGGCCGCTGTTCGAACATCGGTGATGTTATCAAGCTCAAGGGAGGGGGGGGGGGGGAGGCTCTGCGCTGCTGCTCTGTGCACGATGCCCACTGACATTACTCCCAGCAATTATCGTAAGGGATGCGTTGTCTTCGCATGCAACAAGCTCCCCTCGTCTGTCTCTTGAGGTTATCTAAATATGTCATCCACGTTACGCTGTAGTTCCGCTCCTTGTAGCGCTAACACAATCATCTTTCCGCTATTTGCCGTCGGCCACCGCAGTCCCTGTGGCAGTCAACATCGCCAGCGTGAGCTACCACACCTTAATCAGGAGCGGCCGACTTGCTGTTCCGCACGTTCTCTCCGATCAGCCTATTTGTGGCATATGTGCTTTTCGTTCCAACACTTCGCCCACGCGGACAGCCTTTCCAGAGCGACTCTCGAGATACCAGTTTGTTTCCATTCGGCTAGCATGCTGACGTGTGCGTAGCTCGCTACCTGCGCATGCGTACTACTGGAGCGATGCAGTCGACCAGCGTGCCGCCATGTGCGTAGCTCGTTACCTGCATATGTTTACTATGGGAGCGACGCAATCGATGGATGAGTGCATCACTGCAGTAAGGCAAGATGCCACCGAAATGATAGTGCGACGGCATCTGGCTTTCCGTCATCTACGTCCCCTTCAGAGACCGCTGGCGCGCATGCTTGGAGTGACCATCGTCTTGTATTGTACTACAGGTGGACCAGAAGGCATCGTTTGTAGGACCAGAGGGCGTCGTTTCAGCATGGGCATCATATCCCTTCAAATATGTTTGCTGTGACATTGGCTCGCTCCAAAATTCTGCGTGACAGTTTCACCTAAATATGCTATTGTGTTCGCATTTTATTAACGAATAAAATATGTCGTACGCACCTTATTCAGGCCCAAGATTCCAATGAAATGATGCTCTGATGTATCAGACATCTAAAATTCGAATTTTTATGGTATCCATGCAAATTGCAGTCGATTCCGCGCAACCAAGCTCTACACTTCTCTAGTATATTTCAGCGTCGTACAATCCATGGTTCAAGTAAGCATCCACTAGGAATGCTGTTTTGCTGTCAATCTGCTTTTGGCGCACGCTTGAATGTGTAGAAAGCGTCATCTTCATAACATGAACGGCGTTGCTGTTCGCGTAAACTTTTCTAAGTTGCATTTTGAATGAATTGCATAGAAGGTTAAGAGTACTTGCTAAACAGAGCTTGGAGAGCGTTCCTTGATATCCAAGCAAGGCCGACGCAGAACACTGCACAATTTTGCCTCCGGCTTTAAAAAAAAAAGTACAATGCAGTGGAACAACACGCCCGCCTCGGGCCGGGCTAGCCTCTTTGTCAGCTGCCATTTGACCTTTCCATGCCAATTGGAACGAACAGCGCCCCCCTCCCCTACCCCCGCCCCCCCCCCCCCCCCCCCCCCACCCGAAGACCCGTACCCATTGCCGCTGGATTACGAATGCAGCATTTCTCTGCTCCCAAACCATGGATTTCCAAAGCATACTTCGTTGAATCAAATAAGTACGATTGCTGAATACAGAGTAGCAGTTGTGTTCAGCCACAGTTTCCATTCATCTGTCGTGTTTTTTTCTCATTAAATAGACTTTGAGTATGCTTTGTGCACATATTGCTTTAAATATTAGCCAGTGAACGCTGCAACGGCCCGCTCAACTTTCTCCCAGAAGTATGCTGTTAGCCCCCCTCAAGTTCGCATGGAAACGGTGCAGTGTCTTGCTTAAGTAATGCCCAAATTCCTATTTGTGCTCTTACTTTCAAGAGCAGCACAGAATTCGTTCAGCATCCCGATGCCTCTCCGACTCACTCTTCACGCAGAGGCATAAGACCCTCAAAAACAAATTCCATATGTTTTATTTAATTAGAAGTAACAACCTTCACTGAGCTATCCACCATGAAGTGCATAGCTACACAGAAACCTATCACACTGCGATGAAAACTCAATCGCAGCACGTTGTAGCCAAAAGTCTGCTCAATCGACGATACAAATTAAGAAAACTTGAAACACGAGATCATATTGCTCAACGGATGAAGAGATGCACACAGTACGCACGCCACCATCAACACCCACCCACGCATCCATATAGCAAGTCGATGGTCGAAAAACACAATATCAGATCAAAGGATCACGTACTAAGGAACCAGCTGGTCATGTATGTTTTAACGAGCAAATGCATACACAAACAAGCACTTCAAGGTCTCTTCTTTGGTAACTATAATTGCCATCCCAGTCTCATCTGAGCCCGATCAGAGCAGGGGATATTTGTGCGCCGGCAGCGGCACAAGCTTCCCGTCCACGTAGTGTTTACAGACAAGGCGGGCACAACAGTCGGGAAACGCCTTCCTCCTGTCTCCCCGAGCCTCGCGGCAGAACAGATTGTTGGCCTTCAGCTTCTTGAAGTCCACCTGCTTTCTCACCGACGGACACCTGCAAAGGTAAGGCGCTAATGAGAGGAAGCCAGTATGCCAAAAATGGTGCGAATTCACGGAAAGCAACGGCTTAAACGTGAAAATCATACAAACATGGGTCATTTTTTATCTTTTGAATAAAAAAGAAGGGAAGTTGCCAGTCTGCGTTCAACATGTAATGAAGCTAAGAGAAAGAGCTTGCTCTCCTGCTGCTGCTCAAATGCTCGTGCCACGCTGTTCTCATTTATCGACCCCTCTTATCCACGGTTGTCAGGGTCAAACTAGGCAAACTCACTGGTATCTGTCAATGTAAAGGACGCCGTTGTCCTTGACACAGTGACTTTGTTTACAGCCAGAGAATGGGGAGCTCCAGACATCACCAATGTTGTACTTCTTGTCAACCTGGTTGTCGTGGCATTTGGTGTCGTCACCTGTACAGAACAAAAAGGAGCCGAGAGTTAGCGCTCTGGATCCCGCAGCCAGCACATCTGATAGGCTTAGTTTAGTTTTGCGGCCGCTTTGTTCATTAAAAGCTACCTTGCTGTCACGTTCGTGAACTGACTGCGATAACAGTTAGGCGGTACAAATTGTCTTGATAAAGTCACCAAGATACTACATTAAAATTTCTTACCTCTGCCAACCGGGAAACGAAGGTATCTTGGGTATTGTGCACAGCACAGCTGCACACAAACAACAGCGATGACCAGCAGTTTCCACATACTACTGACTGACAGTCTTGCACTGCAGCTGACCAGAGTCCACTCTCGTCTGCTGTCTGGTCTGGCCACCAAACGCTTCTGTATGCAGTCCCCAGCGGCCGGCTCGTTATATGTGCGGCACCGGACTGTGACGTCACGGCGCACAAGGCCGGCTGTAGTGCGGGAGTCCCGCGAGAAAGTCTTTCCAGCAGCGCTATTTTGGACGCGGAGTATGCGCATTGTTAACAAGGTACTATCATGGACGCCGAGTCCGACGCCCGGACTGTGGTCCATTCAAGCGGAACCGAGATGGGATCTGCGGTAAAATCCAGCCGCTTTACCATACTGACCACGCCGGATGGGATTAAAGAGGCGTGCAAGAGAACTGAGTCGAGTTAAACCACACTGCTTTATTTTTAGGTATAGTGCTCGTCATCGCGCCGCCGCACACCATGACCAATACAATACCGCAGTCATTCGGCGAGGGCACCATCCGTGGGGGTGTCATACGTGGCATTATGCGACACACAACCTTTGAGAAAACTCTACGTTGACGTGTCCGTTTTAGGGGAAACGAGGTGCAACTTTTGCCAAACCGACCGCTTGACTATAGGGCATGCACCAGGACGCGAGAGCAGAGGTTGCCAGGCCATCAGATCGAGAAACTGAACAGACCCTGAATTGTTAACTTTGCCGGACCACATTGCCTATTTAAACTAACTTTTACTCGTGAGAAAGTGAGAGGACACACAAAAGCTCGCCAACCTCGCTAGGCCTGTGTCACGACTTTCCATAAACAGAAAATACTGGATTCAAACCGAGCCTACATAATTACGACAGGCCCGAAAAGTAAGCACTCACGCACCTGCTCACCAGCCCAGAGATAATAGATGGGTGCCTCTTTCATTGCGCCACTACGTTGTTGACCGCTTTCGTAATTATGCTCTAAGTACACAATGCCATATCGAAATGGGGTTTACAGGCTACAGCAGGCCAAGAAAGTAAGCTTTTACAAGCCTGTTTTTCAAAACTACAGGTTTATATACAGGTATCGTTTGCAGCCTTTCTTGATCTTCTTCGATTCTACCCACACACAGCTGCAGTTGCAATAACTACCAAAGTACTGCGTTTCGTTTCAGCTTATGTGGTCACAAATTTTATCCCCAAGGTAGAAACTTTCCCTCCATTCACAGACGCTCAGACATTTATTGTGTTGAACTTAACACCGATCAGGATTTTTTACCAAGTGCCATTCTCTACAGCAGCTGTTCAACTGAAGAAGTACGCAACATAGCCTATGAACCGTAGTATTAACATTTCATTTCTTTCATGGTGAGTCATCTTTCATGAATGAGACGCTTCAGCCTACAGTAAGGACCGCTGGAGGACCACCCTACAGTTCTGAAGAGATGGGAAGGCGCCACAAAGGTGACCATTCTCACGACAATGCTCAGATAAGGCCACCAATCTTGATTAGCCGTGTGCGTACGTGGTTTGGCGTTCGGAGTTGTCACTTGATCAGACCATTTGTCCATGGTCATGCCGCTTAGACGATGTCGTGACAATATGAGAGCCGTTCAAAGACCGCCAGGGCCCGACAACTCTAAAGCACCGCGATTAGGATAGCTGGCCGCGGAACAAACATGCCTACGATGGTCGCACGGAGCCCAACGTGGCTTGCGATAGAAAAATGTCCATTGGTTCAGAGTTCAATAAAATGGACCCAGAGACGGTCAGATGGTCTAAAACTATAGAGCGTTAGCAAAGTGCGATCGACTTTCGGTACCCGTGCGACTGGAGTCTACGGACGGCTGTAGGATCGAAGACTGGTATGTGACATCCTGAGAGGTTCAAGGATGTCTCAAAATACCAGAACAATATGTGGCCGAGACCACGAGCCTCGAGTGCTTAGGCTGGAATGAAGATGGCTAAATGCCACTGGTGCTGCCAGGGGACGTTCTAGACACGATGCTCGAAGGCGAGAACCGACTCCAAGGGTCTTGGGACGGAGGTCTGTCAGAAAGACGTGTGAGAACGCAAGAGTGTCCTGAAGACAGTTATTGACACAAGACGGTCAATCAAATTTGAGCCATGAACCAAGCAAGGGGTTTTTGAACAGAAAGCGACAGGGGGCTAAATGATCTCAGAACAAGTGATCGGCGATGGCTGAATCTGTCTGCTGGCCAGCCCAGACTTCAGTGGCTGGCGTCTGCTCCTCTCCACGTAACATTCCGGGCATTGCGTCACTATGTGCTTACGCGTCACCTGCGGTAGGCTGGCCAAGGACCACAATAAGAGTCAGTTGAGCAAATAGTCAAAACGCATTTTGTTTTAGTGTCTTTATGTGCTATGATTTACACAGCGCAGTTTCATGCTTTATATCACCATTTACCACCTAACCACCATTATCACCTAACGACCATTTCTAGTGATTTTGTGCGCATTCGCGCATGAAACGTGCTGTAAATCATTGGTGTGGCCCAACCCGACATCTGAGGTATGCTCTAGGGTATTCGCCAGCCGTAACCGGTTAATGGTAAAAGTACCCTCTGTTTTTAGATCTGGCCATCAGATGTAAACAGTTATAATTTTAACCAGCATATCCGCCAAATATGGCCATGGATTCCTCGTCTTGGCGTCTGTCGCATGAAGTCACAGGAGCGTAAGTTGCCTTGAAAACCACCCACATTAACGAACTAGTTTAGGGCTTTCTAGCATCCACGATAACGACCGCATTCCCTTGCAGCTGGCACCAAACAATAGAGCCAGTTCTTGCTTATCAGAATCATACCATGGCGTTCACAGAGGTCAAGGCTATACTTAATGACGGGGCGAGGTGAAATCAGTTCAAGGTTCGTTGACCCGGACAACGCCGACGGACAACGTCCCTGGTCAATGTCGGGCCACGTGCCAAGGCAAACGACCCAGTGCCAACCTCAATTTTTTTTACTCAGAACATGAACTGCATGGGTCAGGGGAGCAGGCAGAATGTTCTTAAGGGCGGCGGAGGCTTGGGGGGGGGGGGGCAGAGCTCAGTGGGAACTCATTATGAGAGAGCTGGCAAAGATCGCACATTCGACTTGCTCGAATACATCCATTCGGTGTTGCCGTACTGCACCCTATAGTTCATTCTAAAGGGTACGGCGATTTCTAGCTTTCTCTCAGGAGGCATCTGCGGTGCTAAAATAAGAGTAATGAGGAACTGGGAGGGAAGGAGTGGGGGTGGGGTGTCCCATTAGCTGCCTCCCTTGTATGAGCTATTTGTTTGCTCATTTGGTCTGGCAAATGAGCCACACGTATATTATATGCGCCAAAAGCAACGTAGTCTTTGCAACTCACATGCTCAAGATGGAAACGCGGGAGATTTTTCAATCAGCAACCGTGCCATCCACTGCTCGCCAATTCCTTACAGACCCTGCGCTGCAAGCGCTAGTTGAAGTCAGGTAATATTTCTACAGCTCAGCGAATCTTGCCACATGGGCAACTTAGTTTTCTGGAACGGTTCACAAGACGTCCACTTTAAAAGTCCGGTTATTACCGGTCGTTATACTCAAATGGAAGTCGGTACTCCACGAATACCAAGATCTTTCCACATCTGAATCTATATTTACCCCACGAACGCACGCAGCAGTGACGTCACTAACCACCAAGAGCCAGTCTCTCAGCGGCGGGTCTCAACCCGTGACGCCACCATTCTGACGTCACCGGCGGCGGCGGCCAGCTCTAGCCCAGCTCACCGGATGCGTTCGTCACTGACCGGCTGCCGGGATGATCCCCGAGATGGAATGCATGCATCTTCGCTTCAAAGCAGCAGCCTGTGAATAATGTATGACCTGTGCACATTGTGAAGCGCTGAATCAGTTATCCATGGCATCACATTCAGTTGGGGCGAACGCATCTCCCACCTGGCTTAGCGCACAGCAGCACATGCATCGGAAGTATTCTTCGGAAACATCCCACCTGCTCCATCTTCGGACAGCGTGGCGAGGATTCCGCGACAAGATTCCTCGACACCGCATGCAGCGGCGAGAAGTCCGGCGCCAGTGAGGCCCCATTATGTCTGGGCTCGCACGAGCAGGGCGCAAGCCAGGGCTGATGCCCACGCGCGGTGTTCACCAGCGATGTGAGCAATGTCCTGGGAAAGGATTAGGTCGGCCAGTTTTCAGCGGCGTGCCGAGCTGTCCGCAGCTGACGGCGTTGTCAAAGGTGTGACTTGTCCACGTTCGGGAACTCCAGGTCCCACACAACATACCGGCATAGCAAATGCTTGCACGAGTGCATTTCTGTGCCTGCAGCCGCGTGGGGGAGGGGAAAGTATGGGGGGATGTGGTCGTCTGACCCTAGGCTGGAGTCCCATTAACAAGATCTATATGACCCGTCCATAGGCAAGCGGATGGAAGCCAACCAGCCCGCTTCAATCTCACACAGGACTGTGACGTAACCGCCATGTGCAACACGTAAGATGTTGTCCTGCGGTCCGCCTGGCACGAGCGGAGAAGAGAGGCGAAGTTACCTGTTAAACTTGGATGATGTGATCTAGGTGGAGGCCCACGATTCAAGGAGGAAGCCACTCTTAGCAAATGCTGTGAGCCAGATATTGCTTATGAATTTTTTAAAAAAAAGATACAGTGTAGTCAAGTTTATTTTGTAATGCATCCAGTATTATGTTATGCATTAATCTCAAACTTTCTTTCAGCCACCACCAAATTTCAACACGCACGAAGATAAACCAGCTCCAGGCTAAAAGACAAATGCCTTCACAAAATACTCTGATTAGCGTACTTTACCAATTGATAACTAGTGCATCTTTTCCCTTCGCGTCTTTTCCCTGAAGCGTTCTTCTTCATGGCGATACCAGCCAGACCGATGCTCATCAGCAATACTCCACTTACTTCACCAAACAGTAACGTTCGGAAGAACAGGCATTTTCACATGATCATAATGCTGAATAAATACGCATGGACAAGGCATGAATAAATCGCACCATAGCGGGCCGTACCGCGGCGGGCCAAGAGCGCATGCGAGTGTCGATGGCATTAGATATGTATGTGCGTACTGTCAACTTTTTCTGTCTTCTGGGTCCAGGGAACGCATGGCAAAACATTTCTACGTCCCACCTCCGCTTGTGTCTGCTGGCCGATGTATGGCCTTTCTTGGCCGTTTGCAGTGTTGCGGAGCGGTGGTCTTTACACCGGAACCGATCCCGGTCCGACCTCAAATAGGTGCGTCACGGTGAAGGCCCCCAAACGCCGGGCGTCAGGCACGTGCAAGAACATCGCCTCTCGGGGGAATGTCCTCCCGGGAAACTGCGCTGATCACGACCGGCCCTGTGCACCGTGACGTCACGGTCCGGTGCCGCATACATAAGGAGCCGGCCGCTGGGGACTGCATACATAAGCGTTTGGTGGCCAGACCAGACAACAGACGAGAGTGGACTCTGGTCAGCCGCAGTGCAAGACTTTCAGTCAGCAATATGTGGAAACTGCTGGTCATCGCTGCTGTTTGTGTGCAGCTGTGCTGCGCACAGTACCCGAGATACCTTCGTTTCCCGGTTGGCAGAGGTAAGATCTAACAATGCGATGTCATGGTAACTTTATATGTCCCATTGATACCGCTTGTCTTGTCTTGCATTCAGATAACAACGATGACAGGAAGCTGGCTTTTCAAGAACAAAGTATCTGCAAAGCGAAACAAAACGTGCCAGGTGATTTGGCTACGAGACCCTGAGGGCTAACTCTCGCCTTGTGTCTTTTCTCTACAGGTGACGACACCAAATGCCATGACAACCAGGTTGACAAGAAGTACAATATCGGTGATGTCTGGAGCTCCCCATTCTCTGGCTGTAAGCAGAGTCACTGCGTCAAGGACGACGGCGTTCTCTACATCGACAGATTCCAGTGAGTGTGGTGTGCAGTCGTCGGTTAGCGGATGGAGATCGGGATGTTGACAACAATCACCGTGCAATTCTTGTAACCTAAAAAAACTCTGCACGCTATTCAAGAGCTCCGTCTTTCCAGTTTCCAGAGTTGATTAAGTCCACAACATGCTAGTGTAAACTAAAAATTGCTATGACAAAAGTATAAATTTGCCAGCGTTTCCAGTCCTGGGCACCGAGGGTTACTTTGATGGTCCTGTCCTATCAGGTTTTATAATTAACGCAATCACGTTACAGGTGTCCGTCGGTGAGAAAGCAGGTGGACTTTAAGAAGCTACAGGCCGACAACCTGTTCTGCCGCGAGGCTCGGGGAGATAGGAGGAAAGAGTTTCCCGACTGCTGTGCCCGTCTTGTCTGTAAACACTACGTGGACGGCAAGCTTGTGCCGCTGCCGGCGCACAAATATCCCCTGCTCTAGTCAGGGCTGGGATGAAACTACAGCTGCGGGAGTGCGAACCAAAGATGTCTGAAAATCCATCCGTGTATGGGAAGTTAGCATAGCCGGATGTTCCTATTGCTGTGCTGGCTTTCAGTGGAAGTCTTGTGATATTGGTGTCATGTCTAGTTATATGGTTTTTGTGCGTACAAGTATCACTTCGCTGACTGCTGGTTGCCAGCTTTGTATAGGACCAACCTGATGCTCAGGTAAATATACTTTTGATTCTGGATATGGGAACTGTTGAGACATGTGGCAGTCATTCTTCGTAATTTCGTCACTCATAGCCGTGTTGTGACCATCGATGCACCGATGACACATTCAGGAGCGGTGCCGCTAGTCAGATACATTTCATCTAATATTCCTCATTCGGAAGGCAGTAAAATCAATGTCCGGATGGCAGCACGAATAAACCTGAAACATACGACTTTTTCAAGGTGAATGAAATCTGCAACAAGAAGAGTCGTCGACTAGTGGTTTTACAAATAGGGGGCGGCGCTTGATTTGTTGTGAGGATGTCCTCTATAATTACACCGCGGAAGAACCTATTAAGATTTTTGCGTTTTTTCGAGCATCCCGTTTTCGTCATGTTGGTCTTTGACCTACGACTTCATCTTGAGCATTGAATCCGAGTACCCTCAAGATGATTTCAGAATTTAAATGATTTTAGTGACCATATCGTGTTCCATTTCTCTACAAATTCTTCTCGTCAGGCTCCTAAGTTGATTCCCGGCTGGTGTAAATACATAGACACAGCGGGCTGCGGAGCGATTTGAAACATGGCATTTGGTGATGGCTGGAAGAGAAGGGGAATATCACTGTATTGAGGTTACGGCATGAGTCTTTTAAACTAATTTAGACAGAAAGGTATGCCGAATGCCTTGCACGGATCACACCAGGCTCATAGCACATGCTAACAATCCCTTATTTCCTGCAGTCAAGTCATTGTCCGGAGGTCATCGTCCCAGTTGAATGAGTAATTTCGCCTGAGCTTTGCTTGCTCATGTGAAAACATGATCGCGAGGCTCTATGTCCGGCTAGTCCTTTGTGGCTAGTTACCGAGTAGTCACCGACCTATGAGCGGGAAAAAATATATCTGTCTCCGGCATTGAAATATTAAAATATTCGCCCCCGGGGGTCAAGCGACCGCAAGCCGTTCATCATGGGGTTCGAACTCATAATGCTGAAAAACAATAGGAGCTGAGAGGCTGGGCGCGTTTCTCTCTTATACCGAGCAAAACACTATGCACATCCTTTTGGCCTACATCACCAGGACATTCTATGCCATTCATGCCGAACGTTTTAAGCATTGCAAATTGAGCGTGTTGTAACCGTTGCCTCGTGCTGCATACCACAAACGCGTGCACACGGATATGCACAACATGCATCAACAAATCACACACAATACTTGTTTCCCACTCCGGCATCGTGTGTTGGATATCTTGGTATCTTGGGGTCCCTGGGACCTGAGTAGGTCTCACTTCGACAGCGTTGCCGGAGCTCCGCATCTCAATACGCTATCAAAATACACCGGCATTAATCATTTTCCTGCACCATTGTGGACAGTGCCAGTGCAACACAATCGCATCAACATGGGCCCACTCACCCTGCCTCTGGTGCCTCTCATGTGTATCTAGTCATGATGAAGTCTCACTGGCGCCGGACTTCTCATCGTTGAATTCGGTGCCGGGCTGCCGCTGCGGAGTACTCGCAAGGCCGTCCAGATATTGAATACGTGGAATGTTTCCGAAGAAAACGACCGTTGCATGTGCTGCAATACACTGAGGATGGCATGAGATGAATTCGTGCCACGGAAATGTGATGTCATACGTGTTTGCATAAACGCTTTGCAATATGCAGCTACATAGGTTATGCACTCTCAACAGGCTGGTTGATTATATGTGACAGATATATGCATTTCAGCCCGGGGACTTCATCGTCGTTGACGTGAGTCTGCTCGTCAAGGTATTTTCTGTCCTCGTCGGCTGAACAGGTGGTGACGTACTAGCTCGGTGAGAACGACGAGAGCTGTTCGCCGCCATCCGTGACGTGAGAATCTTGACGTTACTCATTGAATCCTGACTGGGAAATTCATTTTTACCAGGCTCGTCCACTTCACATGGCAGATATAGGCATTCCAGCTCTGGGATTTACGCGCCCACACAGCCGGGGGCGTACTGGACCGGTGGGCGACACTAGAGATGTTGGCTGCGGTCGTTTGACGTTAGGATGATAACGTCACACGTTGATGCCCGAATTGGAACGAGTGGGAAATCGTGATCAGTGTCTTTACACTTGAGCGCATTTGTGAGACAAATAAAGATGCAGAAGAAGGAAAGGCCAGATATTCCTGGACCCGTGACACTCATCTGAACTTAGTTGGTTGGTAAAATCGAATTTTGTATTAATGGTCGCCAAGTACCCTGTTTCAGAAGACTGGCCTTCCCAATCTTGATCATATGAATAACGAGCGACCAACGACTTGCTGCAGATCTCTTGACTCTTCGACTCCCTGTCCTATCGGGTTTTATAATTAACACAATCACTTACAGGTCTACATCGACAGATTCCAGTGAGCATAATATGCAGTCGTCAATTAGCGGATGGAGGTCGGGATGTTGACAACAATCACCGTGCAATTCTTGTAACCTAAAAAAACACCCTGCACGCTATGCAAGAGCTCCGTCATTTCCAGTTTCCAGCGTTGATTAAGTCCACAACATGCTAATGTAAACCATTATTTTTATGACGAACGTTTAAATTTGCCGGCGATTCCAATCATGCGCGCTGAAGGTTGCTTTGATGTCCCCGTCCTATCGAGTTTTGTAATTTACGCAATCACTTTACAGGTGTCCGTCGGTGAGAAAGCAGGTGGACTTCAAGAAGCTGAAGGCCGACAACCTGTTCTGCCGCGAGGCTCGGGAAGACAGGAGGAAGGAGTTTCCCGACTGCTGTGCTCGCCTTGTCTGTAAGCACTACGTGGACGGCAAGCTTGTGCCTCTGCCGGCGCACAAATATCCCCTGCTCTAGTCAGGAATGTGATGGGACTACATTTGCTCGAGTGTGAACCAAAGATGTCTGAATATTCGCATGTGTATGGGAAGTCGGTATAGCTGAATGTTCCTATTGCTGTGCTGGATTTAGTGGAAGTCTTGTGATATTGGTGTCATGTCTAGTTATATGGTTTTTGTACGTACAAGTAGCACTTCGTTAACTGGTGGTTGCCAGCTTTGTACAGCACCAGCCTGATGCTCAGGTAAATATACTTTTGAATCTGGATGTGGGAACTGTTGAGACATGTGGCAGTCATTCTTCGTAATTTCGTCACTCATAGCCGTATTACGATCATCCATGCACCGATGAAACGTTCAAGAGCGGTGCCACCAGTCAGATACATTTCATCTAATATTCTTCTAAGATTCGACGACTTTCCTAAACACAACTCCTACCAGGCCCGTCACAAAGGCTTTGCGAGACAACTCATGGCCAGTTGCGTTGCCTTCGCATGCATCCCGATCACTAGAAGGTGATCGGTTGTCGCTCTTGAATGCCTCTGACCATTGTCACCGCGCGTTACAACACTTGCTTCTGTTTTTAGGATGGTGGGGAGGGTCAAAAAGTGCTATAAGAGCAACTTTTCCTGAGTCAAACTTTGCCTGCTTCCAACGTCCCTGTCTTATTCCTTTAGAAGACGTTCAATGCATAGTCCAACGGACCTTAAGTACATGCCAGTATATCGCAGTATGTTCACAGCGTGACAAAGTATTTATTTGCGTTGACCCGGCCGCACTAAACGCACACATTTTCCTCAAGCTTTTTATTTTTTGTTCACTCTGAGGCTGATGTAGGCATCCGCTATCTCTCGCAGATTAACTGCTTCTGGACGGCGTTTGTGCTCATGAAAAAGCGTAACCGCGTTCAGATGAGGCTGACTCACAGAAGACCAGTTTTGACCGCATGGGCCACTTGCATTGACAACAAGAGGAGGGAGGTATTCCTGGCCTCTCAGTTCTGCATAAGCCATTATATAAAACCTTAACATGGCTGGAGAGTGTCCTCAGTCATGGCTCGGAGCCTCAGCCCTACATAATCATCCCGTTAGCACAGCCCCTGTTGGCACCATGTATTCAGACAGCAGAAAATGATTGCCCACACGTGGATTATTCTCACCAAACTTTTTAACTTTCTTGCCTTCAATTATTTGACAACCTTGTTTGAATCCAGCCAGCTACATCAACGAGACGCTTTTTACTGTCTTGGTTCCAAATCGACTAGCAACGAAGTGTGCATAGCTTTGATGCAACCAGCAGGCTTATATGTGGCTACCAATGGTGCGTCTTCGCGCACTTCGGCAATGCTGGCAACACACGGCGTTTTGGCCTTTCTTTCGTTTAAACCCACGGTCAACACCCCTCCTGAAAGCAAGGAAATGTCTCGCGTATGTCCATTCTGAATGTAATCCAAATCTTCCATATTGAATCCTGTGCAACCCAATCACTCCCACTGTGTTCCGTGTTGACGTCAAAATGAAGGCACAGGAGCTTCACCACACAAACAATTTTAATCAAATACATTCATCCACTCTCTCGTTGTTAACGATACTGACTAACGATTTATTCAGAGCTCAGGCTTACATATTTATTGCTTACCTTTTCTGAAATCTTCCCTCGTGATAAGAGTGGACGATACAGTAAAATACAATACCCCTTAAGAATAGGAGACACGGCCACTTCCGAGCCTTTGGCGACGCATAGGAAGGTAGGATGATGTTCCAACATTTCTGTCAGGGGCTATTTACAGCGTAAAATAATGCATGCGGTGGGGTAAGGACAGCCCCGCGTCACCTTGTTTACATTCCTAATCGCGATTATCTGCTGATCAATAGGCCGACAACATATTCGAGACCGGTGTGATTCGAGCGAAATTATTTGCGTAAAAACTTATGAAATACTGGTAAGTCAGATGTTCTACACGTGAACTCAGGCGGCTGTTTGATCAGTGAGGATGGCAACTTAAGTGCAGTTATCCCTTTTAACCCCTGAATTGCAAGTGCTCCTTTTGTAGTGGTTGGTCGCTCGTTATTCATATGCTCACAGTTGGGAAGGCCAGTCTTCTGAGACAGGCTACTTGAAGACCATTAATACAAAATTCCATTTTACCAACCGACTAAGTTGAAATGAGTGTCCCGGCTTCAGGAATATTCGGCCTTTCCTTCTTCTGCATCTATATTTGTCTCACAAATGCGCTCAATTGTAAAGACACTGATCACGATTTCCCAGTCGTTCCAATTCGGGCATCAACGTGTGACGTCATCATCCTAACGTCAAACGGCCGCAGCCAACATCTGTTGTTTCGCCCACCGGTCCAGTACGCCCCCGGCTGTGTGGCCGTGTAAATCCCAGAGCTGGAACGCCTTTTTCTGCCATATGAAATCGATGAGCCTGGTAAAAATGCATTTCCAAGTCAGGACTCAATGAGTAACGTCACGATCCTGAGGTCACGGGTCGCAGCGAACAGCTCTCGTCGTTCTCACCGGGCCAGTACGTCACCAGCTGTTCAGCCGCATATATCTGTCACATAAAATCAACCAGCCTGTTGAGAGTGCATAACCTATGCAGCTGCATATTGCAAAGCGCTTATGCAAATACGTAGCACATCACATTTCCGTGGGACGAATTCAACTCATGCCATGCTTAGTGTATTACAGCACATGCAATGGACGTTTTCTTCGGAAACACTCCACGTATTCAATCTCTGGACGGCCTTGTGAGTACTCCGCAGCGGCAGCCCGGCACCGAATTCAACGATGAGAAGTCCGGCGCCAGTGAGACTTCATCCTGTCTAGACACACATGAGAGGCATCAGAGGCAGGGTGAGTGGGCCCATGTTGATGCGATTGTGTTGCACTAGCACTGTCCACAATGGTGCAGGAAAATGATTAAGCCGGTGTATTTTGATAGCGTATAGAGATGCGGAGCTCTGGCAACGCTGTCGAGTGAGACCTACTCAGGTCCCAGGGACCCCAAGATAACAGGATATCCAACACGCGATGCCGGAGTGAGACACGAGTGTTGTGTGTGATTTGTTAATGCATGTTGTGCATATCCGTGTGCACGCGTTTGTGATATGCAGCACGAGGCAACGGATTCAACAGGCTCAATTTGCAATGCTTAAAACGTTCGGCATAAACAACATAGAATGTCCTTGTGATGAAGGCAAAAAGGATGTACGTAGTATTCTGCTCGGTATAAGAGAGAAACGCGCCCAGCCTCTCAGCTCCTATTGTTTTTCGTCATTATGAGTTCGAACCCAAAGATAAACGACTTGCAGTCGCTTGACCCCAGGGGCGAATATTTCAATATTTAAATACCAGAGACGGATATATGTTTCCCGCTGATAGGTCAGTGGCTACCTGGTAACTAGCCACAAAGGATTAGCCGAGCATAGAGCCTCGCGATCATGTCTTCACATGAGCAAACAAAGTTCAGGCGAAATTGTTCATTCAACTGGGACGATGACCTCCGGGTAATGACTTGACTGCAGGAAATAAGGTATCGTTAGAATTTGCTATGTGCCTGGTGTGATCGGTGCACGGCATTCGGCATTTCTTCCTGTCTCAATTAGTTTTAAAAACCTCATGGCGTCACCTCAATGCAGTGATCTTCCCCTTTTCTTCCAGTCACCACCAAATGTCATGCTTCAAATCGCTGCGAAGCCCGTTGTGTCTATGTATTTACACCAGCCGGGAATCAGCTTAGCAGTCTGACGAAAAAATGTGTAGATAATTGAAAAACGATATGGTCAACAAAATCATTCAGATTCTGAAATTATCTTGAGGGTACTCGGATTCAATGCTGAGGGTGAAGTCGTAAATTAAAGACTAACAGGACGAAAACGGGCTGCTCGAAAAAAACGCAAAAATCTCAATGGGTTTTTCCGCGGTGTAACCACAGAGGACATCCTCACAACAAATCAAATACCGCTAGCTATTTGTAAAAGCCACCCAGCCGACATCATTGTTATTGCACACATAGCGAGTGTGAACCTGCTTAACTTAAGGACCCCAAGCTCGTTTAAGCATTCTTCCCCGGCACTTTTCCGAGGCTTTGGAGATAAATTTCCATTAGCGACATTCCAGCCATTCCACCTGACAATTAACGTTCGGAAAAGCAGAAATCGCACAATGCTGACAAGCTCCATATTGATGGGCGCACAATGGATGGATGATGCTTGTATGCATGCACGAGTCGCACCATAGCGAGGCTGTATTGGGGCGGGCCATGGACAAAGACAAGTACTGGCGGCATTAGGTATGTACATACGGAATGCCAGCTTTCCCAGCCTTTTGGATCCGGGAAACGCATGGCAAAGCATTTGCATGTCGCACCTCCACTGGTTTCTGTGGGCCTATCCTTGGCCTTTCTAAGTTTTGTGGAGCATCACGAAGCGGTCGGTTTTTACAATTCCATTTCGGCTCAACCTCAAATAGGTGCATCACGGTAAAGTTCCCAAAAGTCAGGCCTCAGACACGTGTCAGAGCAGCGCCTCTCGAGAGAATGCCCTCCCGGAAAACTGCGCTCATCTCGACCGGCCCTGTGCACCGTGACGTCACAGTCCGGTGCCGCATATATAGCGAGCCGGCCGCTGGGGACTGCATACAGAAGCGTTTGGTGGCCAGACCAGACAACAGACGAGAGTGGACTCTGGTCAGCTGCAGTGCAAGACTTTCAGTCAGTAATATGTGGAAACTGCTGGTCATCGCTGTTGTTTGCGTGCAGCTGTGCTGTGCACAGTACCCGAGATACCTTCGTTTCCCGGTGGGCAGAGGTAAGATCAAAGTTACCATGCGTCGGTGAATATGCATATCCAATAATACCGCCTGCCTGTTCCATAGAGTCAGCTCACAAAGCAAGGTGTCTTTTGATGAACAAAGCACCTGCAAAGCTAAACAAAGCATACCCCATGCTTTGGCTCCGAGATCCTGAGCGTTTACCACCGACGCCTCTTTGTTCTCTACAGGTGACGACACCAAATGCCATGACAACCAGGTTGACAAGAAGTACAACATCGGTGATGTCTGGAGCTCCCCATTCTCTGGCTGTAAACAGAGTCATTGCATCAAGGAGGACGGCGTTCTTTACATCGACAGATTCCAGTGAGTGTGAAATGCAGCCACCAATTAGCAGTTGGAGGTCGGAACCTGGACATCCGGCACCCTACAATTCTTGCCACCCAGGTGAACCCACTTTGAAGAGCTCTTTAATTTCCAGCACCGAAAGTTGGTCTAGTCCACAGCATGCAAATGTAAACCAGGATTCGTATGACATACGTCTATTTTCACTGACGTTTCAAATCATTAACGCGCTGAAAGTTTCTTGATGATCCTGACCTGTCTGATTTTATGATTAACGTGCTTATTTTACAGGTGTCCGTCGGTGAGAAAGCAGGTGGACTTCAAGAAGCTGAAGGCCAACAATCTGTTCTGCCGCGAGGCTCGGGGAGACAGGAGGAAGGAGTTTCCCGACTGCTGTGCCCGCCTTGTCTGTAAACACTACGTGGACGGCAAGCTTGTGCCGCTGCCGGCGCACAAATATCCCCTGCTCTAGTCAGGACTGGGATGAAACTGCAGTTGCGGGAGTGCGAACCAAGATGTTTGAATATTTATCCGTGTATGCGAAGTTGGTGTTGCCGAATGTGCCTATTGCCGTTTGGGCTTTCAGCTGGAGTCTTGTGATATTGGTGCGATCTTTCAGTTATAGGATTTCGCGCATACAACTAGTCGCAAGCTTTGCTCAGCACCAATCTGATGCTCAGGTAAATGTACGTTGAATCTGAATTGATGGGACCTGCTGAGACATCTGGGCAAGTCATTTTCCATAATGTCGTCGTCCATGGCAATATTATGGTTATTCGCACACCGATGAAACGTTTGTGAGCGATATTACCAGTCAGATACATTCAGCCATTATTCTTCATGCAAAGCGAAGCGATATCTGTCGCCGGATGGAAGCGCAAATAAACGTGTAATTTACAACTTTTGAACGCATCTGAGATCTGCAACAAGAAGACAAAAAAATCGCAAATTTGTTTCTTCCATTGTGTGACAGACTGACAGCAGCAGCTACTTGGGCAGCGCGGCTTTCATTCATCCATCATCACTGCTGGTCACGTTATACTCAGCACAAGATAGTTTAACCGATACAAAAACGTGCATCATAGAGGCTGATGGCAGCGGTCTCCGTTCTCCACAACTTGCGGGCTAAAGCTGGACGATTTTCCGTCATATAACTTGCACCAGACCCATCAAAATGGCTTTGGGGTGAATTTCAAGACCAACCACGGCCTACTCAAAGCGAGTGTTCTGTCTCCAACTCTTCCACGAACCTGGTCGATGTTTGACTGAAGTGCCCTGTTGAAACGGTTCACTTCATCAGACATGATAACATGCAGGTGATATTTGAAAGTGTGAACCGCTCAGGGTGTCTCCAAGAATAAAAATTGGGAAGGCTGGGTACTTACCTATGAATATGGGCGATGCTAAAGGCGGAGGTAGGCAAATTTAGCCCAAAGGTTAAGTTTTGCTAAAGTCTGTCCGTAAAGTAAATCCGTGAATCTGCTAAAAGTGAACAAAGGATAAGGCTTTCCGGTTATCCGCTATTTTCTTAAGACCGACATGGCTGATATCCCCTATAACACTGCTAATCTCATGCTTTGTCTTTGAATGTCTTGGGATCACATCACCCTATTTCCCTATCAGTCTGTTATTAAACACGGCGAATCAGGGCGACAATTATTAGCACTTCTGTATAGCATCAGTATGGCGTACAGTGCGTGGCCTGCGTGCACGTGCGGCACTATATGCCACCATGCCACGTGCGTGCGTGGCATATAGTGCGCACCCCCATATAGTGTAGCACCAATACCAGTATTTCAGTTGTGCCCAAAGTGTATCGCCGTCCGCTTAGCAATGACCTGAAGACGGCAACGCTCTCCCACCATCGCGCTGAACCAGACCAAACATTTATATAGAGCTTTGGCTGCCGAGAAAAACTTGCTGACACCAGGGGCGGATGCGGGATTTTGATTATACGGGAATTCATCTTAATGTGCACAGACCTAGAAATATTGGCGTGAGCACACGCACATGGGGATTATTCATTTTCTCCAGCCTGCTTAATCCTTCATTTTGAGGCCCAGTTTGTCAAAAAAACATGGAAAAATTAACTAGAATTGGCTGCTAAATGATATTAGATCAAGCACGAACCTCACTCCTAGCTTATCTACAGGAAGCATCCTGGTCAACGTGATAAGCTGACAGCTGATGACTAGCGCAGAGATTTCGCTTTGTGTATCATGGGTTACAAAATGTCTTAGTATCTAAATGTGTTAAGAACATGATGCACAACTATAAAAGGTACCACAAATTCAACAACCAACATAAGCGACACACACAACGAAGGCGGCATGCAAAATTATGTTTGACAACTGCGCTTAAAAATTCATTGTTGCATATCCCACTGGTGCTGTAAGGCTAAGGTACCAAGAGCCACGGGGACGAAGCCTGTGCGATGGTAGGTGCTGCGACAGGCCAACAGAGAAGCTTCCGTCAGGAAGTGAAAGGTCCTCAGCGCAAGCGGGAAGAACCCCAAACTAACGTGGTAGACCCCGAAACGATCAGGAGTGCCCCGGCATGCCGACATATGGGGCCCCTGGCTGAGCACATAGTCCTCTGAGCAAAGGGGAATTACACAAGATCAGTGTGCGTGAACTTATGCCCATGTGATATCAACAATGCCTGGGTAGGTTAACAGAAAGTGCCTCGATGGAAGGTGAAGGATCCTCCGCAAATGAGATCAATGAAAACATCAATGTAGACGGCTCCTGAGCATCGAGTGGCTCGGTGCTTTACCCTATATGGGCCCCAGTAGCAACACAAGGCCCTTCGAGCAAGTGGAAAGAGCCCGAGACTTATATGAAGGGGCTATGAGCATCTGAGAGTGACCCGGTATATGGGGCCCGGAAAAAGCGTATAGAGCCTTTGGGCAAATGAGAAGTATCCGTGGAGGACCGCTGATTGATTAAGAGTGCCCAAGCATGTTAGCGGATAGTGCCCCAACAGCAGCGTGGGGCCCTGCCAGAAAATGCAAAGAGATCAAGGACAACGTGGAAGGTTCCTTAGCGATAGGATATACCCGGGAAGTAAATATAAAGGTCCCTGACAGCAGCGTAATTTTGACCTTAAGGCAATGCAATGAGCATTAAAATATTGTCCAATCACCGCCCTCTCAATCAGCGAAGAATTAATGCTGGCTGTTCACGGGCTCGCCACTTTCGCTGGTGACTGTTCTTGGTCGCTTGGACGCCCAAAGACGTTAAATCTTGTGCTTTATGTTGGAAAACAGCACCTGTTCGGCCGTTAATGGGTCCCTTCGGAGCCTGTGGCTCTCTAAACACGCGCCCGGGTGGCCGGTTATATACCATTCGCTCGGGTGGGGGGGGGGGGGCGGGGGGGGGGCTCAAGTTGCCCCCCCCCCCTGAGATTTCCGGGACTAAGAAAGCTAGAGACGCCACATTTTCAGAGTGCATTGACCTGTACGTGGTCTCACTTAGGTCAAAGTTACAAGTTGCAGCGCAATATGCATTAAATCCTCCAATCCCTTCCTTCTCAACCAGCGAGAAATTATTTTCATCTGCTCTTAAGCCCTTCGTTTTCACTTGCGACTGTTCTTTTGTCGCGTTTTGTGCACAAAGCTGTGTCTGTTCGGCCGGCTTTGAGCTTCTTCGTAGCCTATGCGCCCCTTGGGGGCCCAAGGGGCCGTGGCCCCATGCCCCCCTCGCCTTCTGGATTCACACCGGCTGACACTGATGTCTCGCGTAGTGCTTCTACACCGCTGCTTAATCGCTAATAGGGATGGACTTCTCAAAAATAATTAACGGCATAATTATACGGGAGCTTGTCGCATGTTTCCAATTCATTTGGTATCCCTTTTTTGGCGGGATTTTCTGAGAAGCAGTAACCTGACAGCTTAAGCTTAGCTGTAAGCTGTAAGGTTTTGTCTCAACACAGGCCCGTTGGGGCATGAGCGCCGTTTTGAGGTACATCCGTTGTAGAAATGCTTTGGCAAAGGTGATGCGTAAAAATCGACACATGTCATGAGTTTAAAACTTGTTAGGAGGAGGGAACGCAAGTTAAATGCATCTTGCTTGTTCTACGTATCTTGATAGTTGGCAGGCTCAGATCCCTTGCATTCCATACCACGATGTGAGGAATTACCGCCTTCAGCGTCTGTTGAGTAGAGATCGTGGCAATGCGCTTTCGTCGGCGTGTATTGTACTCTTTGCAACTAGGCTGAGAAAAGCTCGTAACGGTTACTTGGCACCTGATGTTTATTTTCTACCGATTCAAATACGACCATCATTGCTAACTATCACGAGTAACTATCACACCATCAACATATGGGCTTCAGTGGACGGTGGATGGTGAGGAAGACTGGAATACGAAATGGTACATGGGCAGGATACCAGACCAGCACGACAATGATCGGGACCTGAAAAAGAAAAAAGCATGAAGTGTAATTAGTGAGCAATCAAATGTTGTGACTTAAACCCAATTTTGTTCTGTTAAACATGATGAAAATGGGGTAATGTTTCCATCTCTTTGTGAATAGTGACATCCCCTCCACCCAAGTGGAAAGCAGTTTCAGGGCACTGTACTATCGCGGGGCCTTACCGCGGCGGGCCATGAGCGGAGGCAAGTCTCGGCGGCATTAGGCATGCATGCACGGACCACCAACTTCCCAGCCTTCTAGATCCGAGAAGCGGTTGGAAAAGTATTTCTACGTCCCACCTACGCTTGTTTTTGCTGGCCGATCCAAGGCCTTTCTTGGCCGTTTCCAGCATTGCGGGGCGGTGGTCTTTACACCGGATCCCATCCCGGTCCGACCTCAAATACGTGCGTCACGGTGAAGGCCCCCAAACGCCGGGCGTCATGCACGTGCTAGAACAGCGCGTCTCGAGAGAGTGTCCTCCCGGAAAACTGCGCTGATCCCGACCAGCCCTGTGCACCGTGACGTCACGGTCCGGTTCCGTATATATAACGAGCCGGCCGGTGGGGACTGCATACAGAAGCGTTTGGCGACCAGATCAGATAACACACGAGAGTGGACTCTGGTCAGCTGCAGGGCAAGACTTTCAGTCAGCAATATGGGGAAACTGCTGGTCATCGCTGTTGTTTGTGTGCAGCTGTGCTGTGCGCAGTACCCGAGATACCTTCGTTTCCCGGTTGGGAGAGGTAAGACCTATTGACATAATATCAAGATGACTTTATCGAGCCAATTGATACCACTTGCCTGTTCTCGCAGTCAGTTCACAAGCATGGCAGCAGAGTGGATTTTCATGGACAAAGCATCTGCAAAGCTAACTATGTGTACCCTATGTTTTGCCGGCGAGGTCCTGGGGGTAATTCTCGACATATTTCTGTTCTCTACAGGCGACGACACCAAATGCCAACCAGGTTGACAAGAAGTACAACATCGGTGACGTCTGGAGCTCCCCATTCTCTGGCTGTAAACAGAGCCACTGCATCAAGGACAACGGCGTTCTTTACATCGACCGATTCCAGTAAGCGTGAAATTCAGTCATCAATCAGTAGCTGGAAGTCGGGACCCAGACAGACGTCACCGTGCAATTATTGTTGCCTAAATTAACCCACTGGACCTGCTATTCAACATGCTACTCACACTGGGCATGTCTTTCAAAGTTTATGTCATTTTCACCACTCAGACTAGGTGAAGTCCACAGCAGTGATGGAAACCAGCTGTATGTTTTATGCTTCCATTTGTTGACGTTTCTAATCATGCGTGTTGCTGAGTACTTAATGGCCCTGGTCCTTCGGGTTCTGGAATCAACGCACTTACTTTACAGGTGTCCGTCGGTGAGAAAGCAGGTGGACTTCAAGAAGCTGAAGGCCGACAATCTGTTCTGCCGCGAGGCTCGGGGAGACAGGAGGAAGGAGTTTCCCGACTGCTGTGCACGCCTTGTCTGTAAACCCTACGTGGACGGGAAGCTTGTGCCGCTGCCGGCGCACAAATATCCCCTGCTCTAGTCAGTGATGGAATGGAACTACAGTTGCTCGAGTGAGAACCAAAGACGTCTAAATATTCGTCCGTGTGTGCACATTTGATGCGACCGAATGTTGCTATTGCTGCGCGGGCTTTCAGTGCAAGTCATGTGATATTGGCGCAATGACAATTTAGATGGTTTTTGTGCATGCATGTACCACTTTGTTACTACTGAGCGCTGTTTTTGTACTGCACCAATTTGATGCTCAGGTAAATATACTTTTGAGGGTTGATGTGGGAACTGTTGAGACATCTTGGCAAATCATTTTCCATAATGTCGTCGTTCATGGCAGTGCCATGATCGTCCGGACAGCGATGAAATGTTCAGGGGCGGTTTCCCCAGTCAAATATTATTTTACCAATATTCTTCCTTGGAAACGCAGTGAAATTTAATTCCAGACTGAGGCGTGAATACACGTGAGATATATGACTTTTGAGCCTGAAGCCTGGAACAAAAGACAGAAAAATCACACTGTTGGCTCCTCCCGAGTATGACAGACTAGCAGCATTAGCTACCTGGGCAGCGCGGTTTCCATCAATCCATCGTGGTTTCTGTTCACGCAATACTCAGGGCAAGGTAGTTCGACCGGTATGGACGCATATATCACAGAGGTTTTGACAGCCACACTCCTACAGTTTGAGTTCTGAAACCCGATTATTTTCCTAAATTTCACCTTTACTAGGTTCACCATATAGCTTCCGGAGGCATTCAGGACCAATCACGGGGTGTTCAAAGCGAATGTTCTGTACCCGGTTCTTCGACGACACCTGGTAGATGTTTGACTGGTGTGCGTTAGTTCAGCGGAGGTGGGCAAAGTTAGGCAAAAAGTTAAATTTCACTAAAAGCTCTCTGTGAAACAGATATATGAAACTGCTGCAAACCTAATGAACGGTAAAGCTTTTTCTTTAATCCGTTACTTTTTTAAAACCGGCATGATTGGTATCCCCTTAAACCTTTTGAAATGGCCAAAATACAGCTGGACCTTTGGTACCCGTCGGCATTTAGTTGAACTGCGCCCGGCGACAACAAATGGTCTGATGAGCGTCAGTGACAAGCGCACGATCCGTGCCTCGCTTTTTGGCATGCGTCATGATCATGATCATGTGATGTATAGTTGCTCTGGGATGTAGCTGACCATTCTCACCGCACATTCCCAGCACTTGCCACTGCTTTTTGTGGGCGTGGGGAGGGTCAAAACAGGTTATGAGAGCAACGTTCCCTGTGTTAACCACCGCATGTTTTCACCGTATCTGATTTCTCTCCTTATTACTGTTGAATGTGCCGTCGAAATCTTTAGTACAGGCCAGTGCATCGATGCATGGTCAGAGCATCGTGGACCATTTCAGCGTATTGACCTCGCAGCACTAAACGCACACATTTCCCCCCAGTTTTCTAGTATTATTTTTCTATCATGCACTCGAGTTTTAAGTGACCGCAAACGTTCCTTGCACACCCGCCTACTTGTGACGTAGGTCGTCGTTATCATGTCATCAGGTTCTTGTGATAGCTTCAGATCTACGGCTTCCTCCGACTTGTCGTTCGCAGTAATTCCTCTTTGTACCGCAGAACTTTGCAGGTTTAGCCATGTTCTCAGTCCGTCCTTTTTTCTACGGCATCTGCTATCTTATTATCGAATCACTGGCATCGATTCTTGACGGCATATCCAGGCGTTTGGTGATTGCTGTATGCTCATGCTGCGTCTTTGTATCTGGTACGTAACTGGCCGCACTAACCGTACCCACTGGGCACTTGGCACAGTCACTTTTTCGGGTGTGGTGTAAACAATGACTTTGCTTCCCAGGGCTGGTCGGGCACGTATTTTTCACTGGAGTTTGGTCTGATCAGGCATGAACGTCCCAGTAAATGTTTATGGTAATCCCGGTTGCGCCGTCGTGTCATCGCGATATCTGGAACAACATGAGGCATGTGGTTCACTGCGAAGTGTTCAAAAGCAGTCGTTCTTTATATCACGCAATTCTGAACTTCTCAGCCATATGCCCATTCATTCCTATTAGAGGGCTTTCGGCTGGACCTATTCAGTCATGCTGCCACTTGTACAGGTCATTGGCAATGACTCTGAGTACGACAGTATCCGCGTGCGTTTAACAGCTAAGGATGCTAAAATCGTGCAACTACTTCCTAGTCTTCCGCGACAAAAACAAGCGCGTTAGCTCACCGTTTGTTGTGGGTGTGTCTTGTTTCATTCAAGTCATTGCTGAGTGGCTACAATACATCTCAGGGGCAGTTTCCCAGCCATGGAGTGCGGACGGTAGCAAACCAATGCGTACTCAAAATATTTTTTGATCTTCTATTGCATGGGATGAAATAGCCCGGGTAGTACAATGCTAAGGCAAGCCACATCCTGTTCTCAGAACTCGGCTAGTCATTCAGACCCCCTTTTACAGAAAAAATTCGAGGCAGCTGAGATATGTCTGCAATCGTCGCCAGATTTGAAACTGTCCCCGCTTCGGTGCTGTAAGATCTGATCCTAATTTACTTATCACCCTTTTACTTTACAGTTAGCCGAGTGCCCATCGTTGCGACCTTTCCAACGGCATCAGGCATTGCTAACTAAAGGATGTACACAGTTGATTTTCACGACCGCCTTCAACATGCTATCCTACATCTGATGTGTCGATGTCATTTGCGGAAGTCGGCATACCATAAATAGAGACCCCAACTTCCCCGGCACTCCCACCACACAATCAGAAAGCTTCTTTTTGCGGGTTTGCAGATCGACTTGCTTTGCCTTCATTATCAAACCTTGGTTTTACCCACGTTTAGGTGAATGGCAACCATATGGACCGAGAAGCAAACTTGCTGGTACGTGACACGCCTACACCACAGACCGGCCCCTAAGCGGCGGAGATCCAGGTGTGTTATATCGCTGGCGTCGAATCATCGTGTCGCGATACATATGCGCGCTTTGGTTTATAAATGTGCGTGAATTTCAAAATTCAGCCAATCTCTCCTGCAGCTGCAAGTGCTGTAATGTGCGATGAGAATGGCCAGGTACGTCCCAGAGTTACTACACATCACATTATCATGAGGATGACGCATCACGCGTTTATCATCAGAGCTCATCAGACCATTCGGTGCCACCGGGCGCGGTTCGACCAAATGCCGCCGGATACCCATTGTCCAGCTCTTTTTCTGCCCTTTCAACAGGTTTAAGGGATTTCAATCCTGTAGACCTTATAATGTAGCGGACTGCCGAAGAAAATGTGTCTTCCGCTAACTTTTCAGTGGTTTCACAGATTTACTTTACTGATAACCTTTAGCCAAAGACGATTTCTGGGCTAATTTTGCCCACTTCTGCTTTTAGCATGACATCAAGTCGACAACTAAGCACCCAAACTACTCCCATTCTTATTCTTGAAGCCACCATGTGTAGTTCACACGTTCATTTATCGCCTGCATTGATCATATTTGATTTAGTGAGCTATTCTATAACTCACATCTACCGGGTGTCGTCGATCAACCGAAGATGGAGCACACGTTTTGAATAGCCCGTGACTGGTCCTTACATTCCTTCCAAGGCTATATTGGCGGGTCAGGTAAATTTTGTATTCACAAATATATTGCATTTCAGAATATAAGCAGTAGGACTGCAGTTAGAAAAAAAACATCTGTGATGTATATTTTTGTACTTGTCACACTACCCTGCGCTGAGTATAACGTGACCAGCAGCGATGGTGGATTGACGAAAACTGCACTGCCTAAGTTGTTGCAAGTCTGCCCCACTCGGGAGGAAACGATAGATTGTTTTGCATCTGTTTGTTACAGATCTCAGTCAGGTCGAAAAATCGCATGTTTCAGGTTTACTCGCGCTTCAACCCTAAATTTGATTCCACCACGTTTCGACCAAAGAATGAGGGTTAAATTTTATCTGACTGATGACATCTCTCACAAAAGTTGCATCGGTGTACGGATGGTCATAACGCTGTTATGGTTGACAAGATCACGGAAAATGATTTGTCCAGGCGTCTCAACAGGTCACATCAGTTCAGGTTGACAAATATATTTACCCGAGCATCAGGTTGGTGATGAACAAAAAAGACGACCAACAAATACAAAAATATACTTAGATGCACAAAAACCATATAAATAGACAATACACCACTATAACAAGACTCGCACTGAAAGCCCGAAAGCAGCGATAGGAACATTCGGATGCACCAAAGGTGCACACACGGACGAATATTCAGACGTCTTTGGTTCACACTCAAGCAAATGCAGTTTCATCCCAGCCCTGACTAGAGCAGGGGATATTTGTGCGCCGGCAGCGGCACAAGCTTGCCGTCCACGTAGTGTTTACAGACAAGGCGGGCACAGCAGTCGGGGAACGCCTTCCTCCTGTCTCCCCGAGCCTCGCGGCAGAACAGGTTGTCGGCCTTCAGCTTCTTGAAGTCCACCTGCTTTCTCACCGACGGACACCTGTAAAGTAAGTGCGTTAATTATAAAACCCGATAGGCCAGGGGCGTCAACAAACCCTCAACGCACATGGTTTGAAACGTCAGCAAATACGAATATAAATCATACAAACCTTGGTTTGCATTACCTTCTTGCGGATTTCACCTAGTCTGGGTATTGGAGATGATAGGGCTTTTGAAAAGCATGTCCGGTGGGTTTATATTGGTAACAAGAATTGCACGGGGGCAGGTGGCCAGGTCCCGACCTCGAACTGTTAATTGGTGACTGCATTTCACACTCACTGGAATCTGTCGATGTAGAGAACGCCGTTGTCCTTGACGCAGTGACTCTGTTTACAGCCAGAGAATGGGGAGCTCCAAACATCACCGACGTCGTACTTCTTGTCAACCTGGTTGTCATGACATGTAGTGTCGTCACCTGTAGAGGACAAATGTAATTAGAGATTTACCCCAGGATCTCGCTACTAAACATAGAGCACACATAGTTAAGCTTTGCAGGTGGTTTGTTCATAAAAAGACACTTTGCTTGTCATGCTTGCGAACTGACTGGGAGGAGAACAGGCAGCGATTGTAAATTGGCTTTTTAAAGTCACCATGACATTATTTCAAATAGTCTTCTTACCTCTGCCAACCGGGAATCGAAGGTACCTCGGGTACTGTGCACAGCACAGCTGCACACAAACAACAGCGATGACTAGCAGTTTCCACATATTACTGACTGACAGTCTTGCACTGCAGGCTGACCAGAGTCCACTCTCGTCTGCTGTCTGGTCGGGCACCAAACGCTTCTGTATGCAGCTCCCAGCGGCCGGCTCGTTATATATGCGGCACCGGACCGTGATCGTCACGGTGCACAGGGCACGGTCGTGAATCAGCCACAGTTTTCCTGGAGGAGATCCTCCCGAGAGACGCTGTTCTAGCACCGTGTCTGACGCTCGGCTTTTGGGGGCCTTCACCGTGGACGCCACCTATTTGAGGTCGGACCGGGATGGGAATCTGGTTGTGAAGGCCGGCTGCTCCGCAATGCTACAAACGGCTGAGAAAGCCCGATGGGTGGCTGACAGAACCAAGCAGGGATGGGCGAAAAGTGCTTTCCCAACCGTTTTCCAAATCCAAAAGACTGGGAATGTTAGCATTCCGCTCGGGACATACCTAATGCCGCCGATACTTTCCTCCGCTCATGGCCCCCCGCGGTACAAGCACGTTTGGGTAGCTGCCACACAGACGTTTAGCTATGACCGAAACAAATAGATCTGTTTCTAGGACTCAACCCTGGAGTCAAGCGACCGCAAGCCGTTTAGCATCAGGTTCGAACCCATCATGCCGGAAAGCCTGGGGCTGAGAGGCTAAGGAGGTTTCTTGCTGAGAGCAACAAAAAAAAAATGCTGTGCTTTTCCTAGTTGCATGCACCAGAAGGACATTTGATGGTGTTTGTGCTGAATGCCTTAAACATTGCAATTTGAACCTGATGATACCGGTACCTGGTCCTGCATATTGCAATGCGTTGCAAGAGGACTGGCAAACATATACCACAAACCAATAAAGCACAGCGTCTGTTTTCGACGCCGGCCATTATGTGTGGACTTGTCCTGACGTCCTGGACCCCTGGGACCTGAGTAGGTCTCACTTCGACAGCAGTGCCACAGTCTCACATCTCAACACGCTATCAAAAACCCACCGACCAGTCATGTATTTCCAGCATCATGCTGACAGTGCTAGTGCAACACACTCGCCTCTCACACAGCATTCGGCCCACATACCCTGCCTCTCGTGTTTTCACGTGCGTCCAGACAAGGTGAGGTCCCACTGGCGCCGGACTTCTCATAGTGATGAATGCGGTGTCGGGGAACGCCGTTGCGGAATCCCTCGCGATGCTGTCCAAAGATCGAACATGTGGAATATTTCGAAGGAAGTGCCAATGCATTTTGTGTTATGCCACTAAGCCTCAGAGGAGACAAGCTCGTCCCACGGGAACGCGATGTCCATGCACTGCAGAGGCGCTTTGCGGTGTGGCGCTGCACAGACCATACATTAATAACGGACTGACCGATTCAATGAGACAGCTACATGCACTCCGCTCCGGGGATTTACTTGGCCGCGCAGACGGTGGCTTACTGGGCCGGTGAACGTGACAGGAGCTGTTGGCTGCTGCCCGTGACGTCAGGATGATGACGTCACGCGTTGAGGCCCGACTCGGAGCAATTGGCAAATCGTGATCAGTGACGGTACAGTTGCGTGCATTTTTGAGGCAAATATAGATGCAGATGTGGGAAGACCTGAAGAGATGACACTCATTTGAATTTGTCATCTGTGATAAGCGGTTATTAGATGTAGCCTAGCCTATAGATGTAGCCTAGCCTATAGATGTAGCCTATAGCCTAGATGTGGCCTATAAGCGGTTAGCCTTGATGTGAACTGTCCCAGAAGACTAACGTTCCTTCTTGGGAGCATAAGATGAGCGGACGCCAACGACCACTCGCAATCCAGTGGTAAAAAAATGGGTCTACAATAGTCTGTATCATTCCTGATCCCGAATTTACGTTCAGAACATCTGAGTTATCAGCATTATATTGTTTTTGCCGGAAGTGATCCGCGTTAGAATTACACCGCGGCTGGATATATCTAAGCACATGAATAAACAGAGAGTTCAAATCAGCGACACCGCCGAGCTGGTGATCGTGGGGCTGAGTTCTCCCTATGCCTGCTTGTTTTGTTTTAGCACCGTAGAAGGCTGTTGACAGATTTTTGAAACAAAAATCACCGTACGGCCATGGACGTTACGCAAGGTGGTAGTAAGGGGCCACGACAGGGAGAGAGAGTCGCATCACCTATTCCCCAACAGGAAAGTATCGACTACCTCCGTCAAGAGCAAAAATCCTAGAAAGGGAAATCGTTAAGCAAAAAACAAGAAAACAAAACAAAACAACTCAGGTGTGAGTAACTCGCTCGGTATAATCATTAAAGGAAATATTTCGCACTGGAAGATATCAAGGCAAGGTTCATTTATGATGAAGCAAACTCACTTATATTTATTGGGTTTGTAACTTTTAGTGGAAAATACTGCCTTAAACAACACAATTCCCCAGTTTGTAAATATTTCCTTCAGTGCATTGTGGTTTGATTACGTCATCGTACCTTGCACAAGATTGACTGAGAGCCAATTGTATGGAAATGTGGAGCATATGCGAAAATCACGCTTAAGAATACCAGATATGAACGCCTCGACAATTAATTTGTATTTGCCTTGATCGTTGGATGGCTCATGGAATGCCAGGGTTTGAATAACGACACTCTGTCGTCATGAATAGAACATGACAATAAAATACTCTCCCTCATATACATTTCCCCATTTTTGCGAGCGTGTAGCTCGAAAACTGCAGAGCCTCAGGTTTTAGGAAGGCACGCCCGAGATTTCCTCGTTTTCAGGAGGAGTGTTGACCTAAACAAAAGATCATTCCAAACACTGTTCGTTGCCGGTAGTATCCAAGCGCGCGAAGACGTACCAATGGCAAGCGAGTATAATTATGTTGGCTACATCGGGGCGATGAACACTTCGTAGCCTTTAATTTGGAACAAAAACATACGAAAAGCGTTTTTGATGTAAGCTGTCTGGCATCAAACAAGGTTGTCCAAACCAATTTAAGCCATGGGAGTTTAAAGTGGTTGAGCATAATGTACGTGCAGGCTATCATTTTTCCTCTGCCTGACTATAAGGTGCCAACAGGGTCTTTGTTACCAGGGTGATTATGTGGGATGTGGTTAAGGCTTCCAGCCTGACCGAGGTCCCTCCCCAGCCATGTCCGCCTCCAGATACCGGCATATGCATAACTGAGAAGTAAAAAAACCCCCGTTGTGGTCAATGCAATAGACCCATGCGGTCAAAGTTGGTCTACTGTGGCCCAGCTTCATCTGAACGCGGTTGTACTTTGCCATGAACAAAGGGTGGTCCAGACGCAGGAAATACGCGAGGGGTAGTGGATGCCTTTATAAGCCTTACAGAAATGACTGACGTCACTAGTAACTCAGTCGGCAAGAGACGTTTGTGGCCATTTTTAAGGCCCAAGTATTTGGTCGAAGAATTTCAAACCCCTGAAAGACGCCGTGAGCGGTTAGTGCTGCTAGGTAATGGTACCCAAAAACTCGTGATTGCTGTGGGCATAGTGCGATACACTGGTCTGTATTAAAGGTTTGTTCGACAGTGCATGACACTACTAACAAAGGAATAATTCAGGAACGAACGAAGCAAGCGAAGAATGCCATAGGAAAAGTAGTTTTATATCCTTTTTCAAGCTTCCACGTCCCCCTAAAAAATATGTAGTAAATGCCGTGAGTATGCGGTAGGAATGATTAGCTAAGTCCCAGAGCAACTTTACATCTTTCTCATTATCATGATAACATGTACGCATAGAACCAAGGCATAGATCTTGCGTTTGTCAACAAAGCTCATCAAACCATTCGGTGTCACCGGAGGAAGTCCGACCTAATGACGACGGCCACCAGCTGTCCCGCTGGATCATCACCCTTTGAAGAGAATGTTCCCCTTACTCTGGCGTTTTGAACTGAAATAGCCATCTTGAGGACATTTGATACAGTTCACAGCCATGCCCTTTTAAGACCAAAAACCCTCCGGTTCCTGAGTTACACGCCCGCAAAAGTGCAAAAAGGTTTATTGGGAGACAACTTCAAAGTCACTTTGGCTTTGATGTCGTCATAGAAAAGTCATACGATTGCCGTCATACTACAGATGCTTTCTGCCTAAGGTCAAAATAACATGGCGCTGTTACGCTCGCAAGAGCGATGATGCGGCACGCATGATGCAATCCGCGGAGGGTGATTGGCTGTTAGTGAGATTTAATTGCTGAATGCGCGTCGCGAAACGTAAGCGTGAGCACCTTCGGGATGTGCGGCACTCGTCGTCAACAGGGCATTTTTCCTTATTTCTAGACCATAGGTCAATGCTTTAAAAGAAAACATCACTGTCTGCAAAAAGTACAACGAAAAAACACGGCACTCCGAATGTATAAAAAAAGAAGACGCGACGGCAGGTCTTCTTTTTCTCCTGCTGGCGTTGTTTCTTCTTCCTGACGTATTCGTACAGACAGCGGTTGGCGTCTGGTACCGGAGCAAAGACCCTGCAGGGG
>NW_023596921.1:42875884-42915076 GCF_011947565.3 Pollicipes pollicipes | reverse complement strand
TGGGACAAAGCTATCTGCTTGAGCATAGTGCATAGCAGCATATGCAATGACATTCTCACGCATTCGATCTTCAGACGACCTTGCAAGGATTCCGCACGGCGTTCCCCCCCATAGTCAGCGATGAGAAGTCCGGCGCCAGTAGGCCCCATCTTGACTGGACGCACGCAAGAAGCACAGCAAGAGTGAGTGAGTCGATGCTGATGCGTGTGGCACCAACGTCGTCAGTAGCTATGCTGGAAAATAATAGGTCGGCCGATTTCGACAGTGTGTTGAGATGTGAGATTGTTGCAGTGCTGTCGAAGGGAGACCTTTTCAGGTCTCAGGGGCTCTAAGATTCAAGGATACCGAACACACGATGTCGGCATTGGAAGCAAGTGCTGTGCGTTTTCTGTTGATGTGATGTCTGTTTGCACACGTTTGTAAGATCAAGTAAAAGAAAGCATCTACAGCAGGTTCCACTCGCAATTTTTAAAGCATTCGGCATAAACACCATAAAATATCCTCCTGGTGCGGGCAGCTGGGGTGGGTGAAGTACTTCTTTTGATAAGATTAGATAAGTAGTACTAGTCTAGTAGTAGTAGTAGTGCTATAAGTAGTAGTACTAGTACTTCCTTAGATAAGGTTAGATAGACTTCCTTTGAAAGCAATCGGATTCACTGCTCATGGTGCATCAAGGTTCAAGGCGCGAGATGAAGCCATCAAACGAAACAAAAAGGATCAAAACAGGATGATGATTAAAAGGCACAAATCTCAGAATTTTTTTCTGCGGAGACATCTTCGACGATATCCCCATATCAATTCGAATACTGCCAGTTCTCTGCAAAGCCACTAGGTCGACAACGTTAGTGTTACTGTACACATGGCGAATGTGAATCTGTTATGGCTTGACAGTCTCAAGCTCGCTCAGGCCTGGCGTAATTCGTCTGTAGAGAGAACGTTCCATTAGCGATATTGACACTTAACATTGGAAAAGAGCCGCGTTCGCACCATGCTGACATGATCAATATTTACGGGCGCACAATGGATGGATGATGTTGGGATGCATGGACGAGTCGTGCCGTAGCGGGGCCGTACCGCAGCGGGCCATGCATGGCGGCAAGTGTCGG
This sequence comes from Pollicipes pollicipes, assembly GCF_011947565.3. NCBI lineage: Eukaryota > Metazoa > Arthropoda > Thecostraca > Pollicipedomorpha > Pollicipedidae > Pollicipes > Pollicipes pollicipes. The sequence goes on along the minus strand of NW_023596921.1, from coordinate 42,913,970 downwards.
CAGCATTGTGCAGGTACGTCCGGAATGCTAACTTTTTCAGCTTTCTGGATCCGGTTAACAGTTTGCAGAGCACTTCTGCGTCCCACCTTCGTTTGTTTCTGTTAGCCACCCCTGATCTTTCTTGGTGGTTTGTGGTGTTACGGAGCGGTTAATCTTTACAACAGATCTCATTTCGGCTCGGCCTCAATTGGTGCGTCACGGTGACGCCTCCCCACCCCCGCTCTCTAAAGCCAGACATCACGCACGTGTAAGAAAAGTGTCTCTCGGGAGGATTTCCTCCCGGAAAACTGCGCTGTTCACGACTGGCCCTTCTGCATCCATTCCTCAGCCGGCTGCTGGGGAATGGATGCAGAAGCGTTGGGTGACCAGACCAGACAACGGAGAAGAGTGGACTCTGGTCAGCTGCAGTGCAAGACTTTCAGTCAGCAATATGTGGAAACTGCTAGTCATCGCTGCTGTTTGTGTGCAGCTGTGCTGTGCACAGTACCCGAGATACCTTCGTTTCCCGGTTGGCAGAGGTAAGATCTAACAATGCGATGCCATGGTGACTTTATATATCCCATTGATTCCGTTTGTCTCTTCTTGCAGTCAGCTTACGAACATAAGAGCAAGGCACTTTTTCACGAACAAAAAAAAAAACTGCAAAACTAAATTGCACGTACATGATGCTTTGATTGCAAAATCCTTAGGGCTAACTCTCGACTTATCTTTGTTCTCTACAAGTGACGATGTCAAATGCTATGACAACCAGGTTGACGAGACGTACAACATTGATGATGTCTGGAGCTCCCCATTCTCTGGCTGTAACAGAGTCACTACATCAAGGAGGACGGCGTTCTTTACATTGACAGATGCTAGTGTCAAATGCAGTCACCAATTAGCATTTGAATGCCGGGACCCGGCCGCCCGCACCGTGCAATTCTTCTTACCTAAAAAGCGAACTGAGCATACTATTAAAGAGCTTCGTCTTTTGCAGCGCCCAGGCTTGGTGAAGTACACAGCATGCTAATGTAAACCAGGATTCGTATTATTTCTGTTTGTGCTCGCTGACGTTTCAAACCATGTGCGCTGAAGGTTTGTGGACGGCCCTGGCCTAGTGTCTTTTATAATTAATCACTTATTTTACAGGTGTCCGTCGGTAAGAAAGCGGGTGAACTTCAAGAAGCTGAAGGCCAACAGTCTGTTCTGCCGTGAGGCTCGGGGAGACAGGAGGAAGGAGTTTTCCGACTGCTGTGCCCGCCAGAGTGAGAACCAAAGATGTCTGAATATTCGTCCGCGTGTGCGCATTTGGGGCAACCAAACGTTCCTACTGCAGCGAGGGCATTCAATGCGCGTCTTGTGATATTGGTGTATTGTCTAGTTATATTGTCTTTGTGCACACACATATCACTTTGTTACTTGCTGATTGGCAGTTTTGTTCGGCACCACTCTGATGCTCAGGAAAATATACTTTCGAGTCCGGATGATTGGAACTTCTTGTGACACCTGGGTGAATCATTATCCATAATTTGGTCAGCCGTACACCGATGAAACGCTTGTGAGCGCTGCCACCAGTCATATACACTGTTACCAACTCTCTTCACTCGAAAAGCTGGGAAATCAAGGTTCTGATGGAAGCGCGAATAATGCTGACATATACAACGTCGAGATGCTGGCTGAGATCTGCAACAAAACGAGAAAAATCACACAACCGTTAATGAAACTAATTTTACTCAAGGCAACCAGGTAAGTGAGCTTGTGAGCTTATGAACAAAAAAGTTGTTTCCGCTTATCCGCTACTTTTAAATTACTTACATCACTGATCCCTTCTGACCCTTTTAAAGGGGTGATAATTGAGCTGTAGAGTTGTTGTCCGTCGGCATTTCGTCGAGCTGCGTTCAGCAATGTCGAATGATCTGATGAGCTTTGGTGACAAACTCAAGTAGAACTGGAGTAGAAGTTTAATAGACTGTCATACAAATATTTGACACGGCCAGTGTATCGCAGTGTGCACAGAGCATCAACTGGTATTCCAGTGTCTTGACCTAGCAGCACTAAAAGCACACATTTTCTTGAAGTTTGCATTTTTCGATCATCCACTCGAACGTTAAAAATGACCACAAATGGCTCTTCCCTCCTACTCACTGGTTATGTAAGCCATCTCTCTTAGGCTTGTGAAGGCATCCGCTGCCGCTCGCAGACTTCTCTCGTCTAGACGACCTTCGTGTTTATGACAAAGTGTAACAGCGTGCATATGAGGCTGACTTACATAAGATCAGCTTTGACCGTATGAGTTCCGTGTATTGACCACAACGGGGTGACTTCTTATCCCTCAGTTGTGTATATGCCAGTATCTAAGACCCGGACATGGCTGTGGAGGGTCCTCAGTCATGGCCGGAAGTCTGAACCATACCCCCACACAATCACCATGTTAAGGTAGGTCCTGCTGGCACCAGATACTCAGATAGAAGAACAAGATTGTCTACACGTGGGTCGTTCCCAACCGTTCCCAACCCAACCCAACCCAACCGTTCCCCTACTTCCATGGCTCTAACTATTTCAGATAGTAGGTTCTTTGTACCGTATTTGTTACAAATCGACTAGCAACGAAGTGATTAAGGCCCCGATGCAGCCAACAGAGTTATCCCTGGTTACCTGTGGTACGCCTTCGTGCGCCTGGATAATGTCTGCAACAAACAGTGCTTGCTTAGATTGTCGCTCTTGATAGGAGCAAACGATTGGAACAAAAGGAACAATACTTTCAGGACAACAAATCACGGGAACGATACTTTCCTTTTGGAAAATAGGGGATGTGGCCCTCTGCCCCTGTTGTCGCCCATCGCTACCCCTTCGGCAATGCCCATGATTGTACCGTGATAACAAATCTGTGAAGAACCATCTCCGTGGCTAAAATAAAGCATGCCGACATGTGGAAACAAGAGACCTGCATCACCCCCTCGACGGTGTCTCTGATTTGAGCTCCATGTTTATTCATGCGCATAGAAATAACCGGCCATGGTCTAGTTCCACCAATATTATTTGCGGTAAAAGCTATAAAACGTTGATAACTCATATGCTCCAGATGTAAACTCGGTGTAATCTTCTTTGCCAGGAAGGATACCAACTATTGTGCACCAACTCCTTTTACCCCTGGGTTGCAAGTGGTTGTTGGCGTCCACCCACTGTGAGTTGCCAAGAAGAGAAGTTAGTCTTCTGGAATAGCTCACGTCAGGCCAGTTTCTAAAAATCGCCTGTTCCAGACGATGAATTTCAAATGAGTGCCATGTCTCCAGGTCTTTCCACATCTGCAACTATTTTTGTCTCACAAATCCACGCAACTGTAATGCCACTGATCACGATTTGCCAGTTGTTCCGAGTCAAGTCTCAAAGCACGACGTCATCAGACTGACGTCACGAGCCGCAGCTAACAGCTCTCGTCGCGCTCACTGGGCCAGTACGTCACCGGCTCTGCGGCCGAATCAATCCCACGGCCAGAATGCATTAAGCTCCCTTATTATTCGATCAGTCTGTTAGTGGTGCATGGTCTGTGCAGCTGCACATTGCAAGGTGTTGATGTAAAGGTGCGTGATATCTCATTCACGTGGGACGAATTCATCTCCTCCCAGGCTTAGTGCATAGCAGCACGTACACTGGACGTTTTCGTCGGAAATATTCCACGTATTCAACCTTTGGACGGCCTTGCGAGGATTCCGCAGCGGCAGGTCCCGGCATCGTATTCAGCGATAAGAAGCTCGGCGCCAGTGAGGCCTTATCTTGTCCAGACGCGCATGGGAAACATGCGGGCCAGGGTGAGTGGGCCGAAGCTTTGTGTGGGCCGTATGTGTTGCACCAGCACTGTCAGCAATGGTGCTGGGAAAAGATTAGGTCGGTCGGCCATCAAGAACGTGTTGAAGTGTGGGACGATGCCAGTGCTGTCGAAGACTGGCCTGCTGAGGTCCCAGGGACCCCAAGATACCAGGATATCCAACACACACTACCGGCATCGGAAACAGACGTGCGTTGTTGGTTGTTGTATGTTGTGCGGGTCTGTTTGCACATGTTGCAATATGCAGAGCAAGATAACAGTTTCAGCAGGTTCAATTTACGATGTTAAAAGCATTCAGCATTAAAAACATAAAATGTCCTTCTGGTGCAAACAGCTAGGATGGGCGTGATATTTCGCATGGTGTATGCGATAAGGACCTTCAGCCTCTCAGCTCTTATACTTTTTCGGTATTATGAATTCCAACTCGATGATAAACGGTTTGTGGTCGCTCGACCCAGGATCGAATTCCAGATACAGATGTCTTTTTTCAGTCATAGGTCAGTAGTTAGCTGGCAGCTACCAGAAGAGGGTGAGCCGGGTACAGGGCCTCGTGATCTTGCTTTCACATGAGGAAGCAGACAGGGCGAAATTATCCTTCACCTGGGACAATGCCCTCCGGGTGGTGGCTTGACTGTTACGCAAAATGTCTGTGGGTCCGTGCAAAGCGTTGAACATGCTTTTTGGTCCGACTTGTTTATGAAAAAATCCATGCCGTCACCTCCGTCCGTGCAAAGCGTTGAACATGCTTTTCTGTCCGACCTGTTTTTGAAAAAAATCCATGCCGTCACCTGAGTGCAGTAGTCTTTCCATTTCCCTTCAGTCACCACCAAATATCATATTTCAAATCACCTCGAAGCCCGCTCTGTCTATGTATTTGTAAAATCCAAGGGCTATTTTAGTATCCTGGCAGGAGACGTTGCAGAAAATTTAAGAACTATATCAGCAAAGTCAGACAAGTTCTGAATGAATTTTATGCGCACTCAGATTCAAGGCTCAAGACAAAGTCATGAATCGACAACGGGGGTGTTCGCAAAAAAAAACAAACGCAGAAGCTCTCACCAGGCTCTTCTGCAGTGTAATCGCAGAGACAAACCTTAAAAATAGTCCAGTACCGTCAGTTCCTTCCCATGGCAAATATCTCAACAGCGTCAGTGCTATTGCAGACATGGCGATTGCAAACACGCTAACTTGAGGGCCCAAGGTCGTCCAGGTCCGACACCATTCTTTCAAAGATGATTAGATATATTTCCATCAGCGATATTCCTCGCATTCCGCCAGTCAGTTGACGCTCGGATATAGCAGCATTCGCACGCCGCCGCCATGACCAAATTGACGAACACACAATGGATGGATGATGCCTGGATACATGTACGAGTTGTGCCAAAGCGGGGTCGTACCGCGGTGGGCCATGAGCGAAGGCAACTGTCGGCGGCATTAGGTATGTACGAGTGGAATGCTAACTTCCCAGCCTTCTGGATCCGAGAAGCGGTTGGTAAAGTGTCCCACCTCCGCTTGTTTCTGTGGGCCCATCCATGTCCTTTCTTGGCCGTTTCCAGTACTGCGAAGCGGTTGGTCTTTACACTGGCTCCGATCCCGGTCCCACCTCAACTAAGTGCGTCATGGTGAAGGCCCCAAAGTCGGGCGTCACGCACGTGCCAAAACAGCACCTCTCGAGAGGATTCCCTCCTGGAAAACCGCGCTAATCTCAACCGGTCCTGTGCACCGTGACGTCACAGTCCGGTGCCGCATATATAACGAGCCGGCCGCTGGGGAATGCATACAGAAGCGTTTGGTGGCCAGACCAGACAGCAGACGAGAGTGGACTCTGGTCAGCTGCAGTGCAAGACTGTCAGTCAGCAATATGGGGAAACTGCTGGTCATCGCTGCTGTTTGTGTGCAGCTGTGCTGTGCACAGTACCCGAGATACCTTCGTTTCCCGGTTGGCAGAGGTAAGATCTAAAAATGTGATGTCATGGTGACTGTATGTGTCCCGTTGATACCTCTTGCCTTTTCTTGCAGTCAGTTTACGAACATGACAGCAAGGTAGTTTTGCATGACCAACCAAGCAAAGCTGAACTAATCATACCCGATGTTTTGACTGCAGGATCCTGAGGGCTAACTCTCGACTTATTGATGTTCCCTACAGGTGACGACACCAAATGTCATGACAACCAGGTTGACAAGAAGTACAACATCGGTGATGTCTGGAGCTCCCCATTCTCTGGCTGTAAACAGAGTCACTGCATCAAGGAGGATGGCGTTCTTTACATTGACAGATTCCAGTGAGTGTTAAATGCAGTCACCAATTAACAGTTCGAGGTCGGGACCTGGCCACCTGCCACCGTGCAATTCTTGTTACCAGTATAAACCCACCGGACATGCTATTCAAGTTCTTCGTCATTTCTGGTGTCCAGAGTTGGTGAAGTCCGCAACATGCTAATGTAAGCCAAGATTTGTATGACAAACGTTCAAATTTGCAAACGTTTCAAATCATGCGCGCTGAGAGTTACTTAATGGCCCCGCCTATCGGGTTTTATAATTAACTTACTTACTTTACAGGTGTCCGTCGGTGAGAAAGCAGGTGGACTTCAAGAAGCTGAAGGCCAACAATCTGTTCTGCCGCGAGGCTCGGGGAGACAGGAGGAAGGAATTTCCTGACTGCTGTGCCCGCCTTGTCTGTAAACACTACGTGGACGGGGAGCTTGTGCCGCTGCCGGCGCACAAATATCCCCTGCTCTAGTCAGGGCTGGGATAGAACTACATTTGCTCGAGTGCGAACCAAAGATGTCCGAATATTCGTGCGTGTGCGCACATTTTGTGCAATTGAATGTTCTTGTTGCTGCGCGGGCTTTCAGTGCGAGTCTTGTGGTATGGGTGTATTGTCTATTTGAATAGTTTTTTTGCACACAAGTATCAGTTTTTTGCCCACAGCTCGCGTGTTTTGTTCGGTAGCGGTCTGATGCTCAGGAAAATATACTTTTGAATCAGCATTGACGGGATTTCTGAAGACATCTGGGCGAACCATTATGCATAATTGTGTCATCTATTTAGGTGTTCTGGCCATCCGCACACCGATCAAACGGTTGTGAGGGCTGCCGCTAGTCGGATACATATTACCAATATTCTTCGCTCAAAACGCATGGAAGTCAATTTACTGATGGAAGCGCGAACAGAACTGACAAATGTATACGACTTTCAGATCCTAAATGAGATCTGCAACACGACAGAAAAATCACACAATGGTTAGTTGAGTTAAATTTTGTCTAAGCAGTCAATTTACTGATGGAAGCGCGAACAGAACTGACACACGTATACGACTTCCAGATCCCGAATGAGATCTGCAACAACAACAGAAAAATAACACAATGGTTAGTTAAGTTAAATTTTGTCTATCGGAGTAATCGGATAAATACATTGGTGAGCCTACTAAAAGCTAACGAAAGACCGTGTTTTTTTTTTTTGTTAGTTGTCCGCTATTTTTCAAAACTCCATCAGTGGCCCATTTCAACATTTAAAGGGTGATTATAGACCTGGAGAATTTGTGCCCGTCGGCATCTTGTTGAGCTGCATTCAGTGACACCGAATGAACTCATGAGCTCGGGTAAAAAACACTCGATCTGTGCACGGGTTATTTGCATGCGTGATAATCATGATAATGTGATGTGTAATTACTGTGGGATTATTGTTAGCACTGTCTGCTGTTTTTTGGGGGTGGGGGTGGGGAGGGAGTCGAAGGAGGTCATTAGGGAAACTTCTCCGGAGTCAACCGACCCTGTTTTATTCTATTAGTAGGAGTTCAATGCACTGTCGAACAAACCTTTGGTACAGGCCAGTGTATCGCAGTATCCTCACAGCATCACAAAACATTTCATTGTCTTGACCTAGCGGCACCAAACACACACTTCTTCCTGGAGCTTACATTTTCCTATCATGTACTCGAGCCTTAAACATGGCCACAAATGTATCTTGCCCACCTACCCGCTTGTGCGTAAGCCATCGCTCTGAGGCTGGTGGCTGAGGCATCCATTATCTCTCGCAGATTTGCTGTGTCTAGACGACGCTCGTGTTTATGACAAAGCGTAACCCCGTTCATATGAGGCTGACTCACAGCAGACCAACTTTGACCGCATGAGTCACTTGTATTGACCACAACGGCGTGACTCCTGTCATCTCCGTTACGCATATGCCAGTATTGGGGACCCGGACATGGCTGGGGAGGCTCCTCAGTCATGCCTGGAAGTCTGAACAACATCCCTACATAACCACTCTGTTAAGACAGGCCCTGTTGGCACCAGGTTTTCAGATAGACGAATATGATTGTCTTCACGTAGATCATTCCCAACCGTTTTTATCTTCCATGACTCTAACTATTTCAGATACCCTGGTTTGATGGCATCCACCTATGTAAAGCAGGGTCGTTGTACTGTCTGTTACATATGGCGACCGGCAACGAAGTGATTAAGGCCCCGATGCAGCCAACAGAGTAATCCCTGGTTACCTGTGGTACGCGTTCGTGCGCCTGGATAATGCCGGCAACAAACAGTGGTTGAGACGGCCTCCTTTTTGGGTCCATACTTCTCCTGAAAGCAGGAAAATGTCGGGTGCGTACTCATCTTTAGTGCAATCCGAGTCTTGCGCGTTGATTTCCGTGTAGCCCAATTACTCCCATGTGTTGCATGTTGTCGCGAAAGAGTTTTTTTCTTGGTTCATGGCGGTGCTCGATAATGATAAATCTAAGCCTTTCGAGTGTCTAACTCACCAGGCTACCTGACAAGACTATCCTAATGCTACCATATGGAGCTTTGGGACAGACCCGACGCAGCTAATACAGAAGTGTTCGATGGCGAAATTCTGCTCTCTGGAGATGTTTATCATGCACAACTCTTACTTGTTCGCACTTTGATCCCGTAGGTTGGTGGGCATGATTTATATTTATATTTGGGTGGTAAATGGGATGACTCTGTCTGCCAGCAGACCATGCAAAAGGTGCTGACTTCTTGTCTTGGGGGAGCAGGAAGAAGCCAGGAAGTCTCCTGTGTACCAAGTAATTGCTTACCTAACCTGCTGCGACAAATGATTGGTGACCAGAGTTAGCCATTTTACGTTTTAATCCATCGAGTTTGTCGTAAGACAAATAATGATGCCACAAGGCATGCAATGGGCTTATTTTGTTTCATATTCGTGATCTTTTGCCCCAAATTTCTTGAAGGTCCCTCATGGCTGCCTTAACCAGATATTTTCCATAGTTGCCATGTTCAGGTGACTGGCAAATGACTGTACTGTATACTTGCGCTATATTTTTAACACAGGGATACTCTGAGCTGCATGGCCATTATAATATGAGTTAACTATTAGTATGTAATAAATAGTCAGACCAATCCATTTAAAATGTGAAACCGGCATCTGAAACTTTGTCATTAAATGTGAATAAACAAGCCTAAAAAGATGCTTTTGCTGCAGCTGAAAAGGCAAGCAGCAATACTGGCATGGTCATTTAAAAGTCATGTTACTTTTGGCGAAGAGACATTGTTTTGCGGAGCATACCCATTATTGCCCTTGACATAGGCTAACCATGGCAATCAAAATAAGTTGTTCAACGTGATTTAAAGTGTTTTGATTTGTGTGTTGTCAACTTTGTCTGATATCAACAAGCATTTACAAATGAACTGAATAAAATGCAAGTTGAAACCAGCCAAAAATTAGCTTTATCATGTTTTTATCACAAGCGCTGCCGTGAACAGAGAGGTGAGTTGAGATGATGTTCAACATATGGGCTTCTCTAAGTTGGGTGGAGTTGGTAAGTGCATGGCAAGTGGCAATAAGAATTGCGCAAGAATCAATAACTCACAACTGCTGCTGTGAAACAAACAGGTTTGACAGGATGAGGTGAAGTAAGGCCTCTTTAGGTTAAGCATAGTAAGGCTACTTTCATGGAAGTAAGCACTGGTATTTTTAAGAAACAGCGACAAAATGTTTTCTCCCTGACCCCATCTTAACAGAAGTCAGAGGTATGTCTATTGTGTTTGACTTGGTGATGGACTGATGTGTAGGAGTTCAAGGTTTTTTTTGTTTAGTGTTTTATGCTTGTTGAACTTTTTGTTGTTACTTTTTACTGAATTCCTTTGCTTTGCTTTGTGTTAAAAGTCCTGTGAAAGTGAAGTGCAAAGTGCAGCATTAAATTATTGGTGTTAATAATTTGTTATGCTCATTACGCTGTCATGAAATGACTATGTTTTATTGTATTCTGTTTCACTTAAATAGACTCAGATGTCAAAAATCAAAACGGTTTTGTCAGGTTTATGATACTACGTCCATGCTAAGTTGAAAAAGGTGTCTTTGTTTGCTGAAGCATCATTCACGAGCTCATAAGATCCATCTCTTGTGGACTGATTTTCTCTCTCTCGCACGATAGTTTTGCGATGGAGTTTTTCACTCCCATCCTAGGTCAAAAGCGATTCTAGCTCATTGCTCATTGCTCCCTTCGGCAATGCCCATGATTGTACGGTGATAAAAAATATGTGAAGAGTCATCTACGGTGCTAAAATGAAACATACCGTCAGAGGGAAAAGGCAGACTTTCGTCACCCCTGGGTCGTGTCTCTGATTTAGGCTTTCCGTTTATTCATGATCTTGGCCCCATCCGACCATGGTCGAGTGTTACCAAAACTATTTCCGGTAGAAACAAAAAAATGCTGATAACTCATATGCTCTAGGCGTAAATTGGGATATTCTTTTCACCACGAAGGATATAAACTGCTGTACACCTATTCCTTTTACCCTTGGATTTCAAGCGGTCGTGACGTCCGCTTATCGTGTGCTCCTAAGAAGAAAGTTCAGTCTTCTGGACCAGTTCGCATCGAGGCCATTTCTAAAAAAATCGCTTATTACCGAACGTTGCACTTCAAATGAGTGTCGTCTATGCAGGTCTTCCCATCCCTTCAACTGTTTTTGCCTGACAAATGCCCGCAAATGTGACGTCACTGACCACGATTTACCGTTCGTTCCCGGTCGGGTCCCAACGGCTGACGTCACCATCCTGACCTCACGAGCCGCAGCCAACAGCTCTCCTCGCGCTCACCGGACCAGTGCGTCACCGGCTGCGGGGCCGAGTAAACGCCAGGGCTCGGATGCATTTATCTGCCATATAAAGTCGATCTGCCTGCTAACAACGCATAACCTGTGCAGCTGCACATTGCAAAGCGTTGACGCAACTACATATGACGTCACATTCCAATGAGACAAAGCTATCTCCTTTCAGGCTTAGTGCATAGCAGCACATGCATTGGCATTCCACGCATTCGATCTTCAGACGACCTTGCAAGGATTCCACAACCGTAGTCTCCGGCACCATAGTCAACGATGAGAAGTTCGGCCCCAGTAGGCCCCATCTTATCTGGACGCACGCGAAAAGCACTGCAAACTGTTAGGAAAACACATTGAGCACACACTTGTAATCCTGTATTTCCCTGGCCTCTCGCTCTTCTCGGGAGGGACATCCGACCATTCGGGTAAGCCGCCCGCGTGCTACTACAAAATGTCCGACCACCGTCCGGCCATATGCTACCGCACAAAATATCTGATCGCCGCCGGCCACCTTAAACACTGCCTAACATCAAAGAAAATATACTACTTAATGAAAATCCCAACAGCAAGGGTGAGTGGGACGATGCTGATGCGTGTAGAACCAGCACTGTCAGTAACTATGCTGGGAAATATCAGGTCGACCGATCTTCGACAGTGTTGAGATGTGACATTGTTGCAGTGCTGTCGAAGTGAGACCTATTCAGGTCTCCGGGACTCAAAGATACAAGGATACCAAACACACGATGCCGGTTCGGAAACAAGTGCCGTGCGTTATCTGTTGATGTGTGTTACGTATGTCCTCTTGCACACCTTTGTAGCCTTATTGCAGGAAAGGCAACAGTGACAGCAAGTTCCATCCGTAATTTCTAAAGCATCCAGCATTAACAACATAAAATGCTCATCTGGCGCAGGCAGCTAGGTTGGTTGAAATACATACCTGGATATAAGCACTCATTCTCTCAGCTCCAGGTTTTTCAGCATGATAGGTTCGAACCTGATGATGAATCGCCCACGGTCGCTTGACTCCGCTATTAAATCCGAGAGACAAATCAATTTGTTCCAGTCATAGGTTAGTGGTTAGCTGGTGGCTAACCATAGTGGGTAATGAGCCGCATACACGGCCTCGTAATCTTGTCTTCACATTAGCAAACAGACCTGAGGTGAAATTAGCCATTTAGCTGGGGCAATGCACTGAGGATGGTGGGTTGGCCGCGAGCAACAAATTAGAGGTGGGCAAAGCTAGGTTAAAAAATAGGCTTTCGCTGGAAGTTAGCAGTAAAGTAAGCCTGTCAAACTGCTCACAACTTAACGGAAGACAAGGTGCTCCTGGCAATGCGTTGCTTCGTAAGACCTGCATGATTTATATCCCTTTAAACCTGTTTAAAGGGTGAAAAAAGAGCTGGACTGGTGTCCGTCGTCATTTGGTGGAGCTACGTCCGGTGACGCCGAATGGTCGGAGCTTTGGTGACAAATACGCGGCCTGTGCCTCGGTTCTTCACGTGCAGCATCATGATTATGTGATACGTAGTTGCTCTGGCATGTACCTGACCACTGTCACTGCACATTACAACACTTATTGTTGTGTTACGGGGAATGGGGAGGGTTAAAATAGGCGAAAAGGGCAGTTTTTCCTTAGTCAACCTCAGTATGCCTCAACCGTCCCTGATTTATTACTTTTGTAGAAGCTCACACTTTCGACAAAAACCTGTAGTACAGGCCAGGGTATCGCATTATGTCCACAGTATCACAGAGCATTTCAGTGCTTTGACGTGATAGCACTAAACACAAAAAGTTCCCTGAAGTTTTTTTTATTTTTTGGTCACGCACTTAAGCCTCAAAAATGACCACAAACGTACCTTTCAAACCTACGTGCTAGTGACGTAAGCCATCTCTTTGAGGATGATGGGGATGCATCCACTATCCCTCGCAGACTGACTGCGCCAAGACGACGCCTGTGATCATGACAAAGTGCAACGGCATTCAGATATGGCTGACTCATATAAGACCAGTTTTTACCGCATGGGTAACTTGCATCGACCACAACGGGGTGATTCCTGGCCTTTCTGTTATGCATCTGCAAGTATCTAAAACCCGGGCATGGCTGGGGAGGCTCCTTAGTCATGACTAGGCGCCTCATCCGTATCCCCAACACAATTGCCCTGTTAAGATAGGTCATGTCGGCATCATGTAGTCAGGCAAGAAATAATGAGAACTGTCTACACGTGAACCATTCCCAACCACCTTCCAACTTCCACGTCTTTAGCTTGTTTGAAGCCTATCAGCTACCTTAACTTGACTCTGTACTTTCCCGGCTCCAAACCAACCAGCAAGGAAGTGTTCATAGCCCATAAACCAAGAGAATTAAATAGGGTTACCAGTGGTACGCCTTCGTGCGCTTGGGTTATGCCGACAACGAACAGTGTTTGGGTCCACACCCCTCGTGGAACGTAGGAAATGTTGCGTGTGTGCCAGTCCTTAGTGTAATGCAAAACTTTAACACTTAACCCCATGCAATCCAAGTACTACAACTGTGTTCAGTGCTGTTGCCAAAAGAAAGGCACAGACACCTCACCACGCTAGTAATTTCAATCAAATACAGGTATACATTCTGTCGTTGGCATGATAATCGCCAACGGTTTATGTAGTACTCAGTCTTGCATGTCACGGTTTACCGTTTTCCAGAGCTGTTCCCCATCCCCATCCACGACCCCAGCCATGACCCCCCATGACCTTTCTTGGCCGTTTGCAGTGTTGCGGAGAGATCGATCTTTACAACGGGTCCCGTCCCGATGCGACCCCAATTGGTGCGTCACGGTGACGCCCCCAAAAGTCGGGCGTCAGACACGTGTTATAACAGCGCCTCTCGGGAGGATTTCCTCCCGGAAAACTGCGCTGATCACGACCGGTCCTGTGCACCGTGACGTCACGGTCCGGTGCTGCACATGTAACGAGCCGGCCGCTGGAGACTGCATACAGAAACACTCGGTGGCTACTCCAGACAGGAGACAAGAGGGAACGCTGGTCAACAGCAATGCAAGACTTTCAGACGGCAATATGTGGAAACTGTCGGTCATCGCTTTTGTTTGTGTGCAGCTGCGATATGCACAGTACCCGAGATACCTGCGTTTCCCGGTTGGCAGAGATAAGATCTATTGATATTATATCATGATGACTTTATCAAGCCAATTTATATCGCTGGCCTGTTCTCGCAGTCAGTTTACAAGCATGACAGCAAAGTGGATTTTCATGAACGGGTTTTACAATAAACGCACTTGTTTTACAGATGTCCATCGGTCAGAAAACAGGTGGACTTCAAGAAGCTGAAGGCCAATAGTTTGTTGTAACGCGAGGCTCGGGGAGACAGGAGGAAGGAGTTTCCCGACTGGTGTGCCCGCCTTGTCTTTAAGCACTGCGTGGACGGGAAGCTTGTGCCGTTGCCGGCGCACAAATATCCCCTGCTTTAGTCAAGGCTGAGATGGGACTACATTTGCTCGAGTGAGAACCAAATATGTCTGAATAGTCGTCCGTGTGTACACATTTGGTGCAACCGAATGTTCCTATCGATGCGCGGGCTTTCAGTGCGAGTGTTGTGATAGTGGTGTATTGCATATTTATATATGGTTTTGTGCACACATGTATCACTTGTTTACTTATTGCTTGCCGGTTTTGTTCGGCACCGCCTGATGCTCAGGAAAATATATTTTTGAATCAGGATTCGTGAGACTTCTTGAGAGGTCTGGACGAATAATTGTCCGTAATGCCGTCATCCATTTCGGTGTCCCGATCATCCGTAGAACGATGAAACGCTTGTGAGTGATGTCAGCAGTCAGATAAACGTTTACCGGTATTCTTCACTCGAAACGCAGTGAAATCAACTCCCTGATGGAAGAGCGAAGAAAACTGGCATATACTACTTACAGCTCATGGCTGAGGTCTGCAACAAAGAGAGGAAAAAATACCCAATTACTTTCTCACGTATGTGGCAGACTGCCAACAGCAGTTTCTTGGGCAGCGCAATTTCCACCAATTCGTCGTCGCTGCTGGTCCTGTTGCACTCGGGACGAGGTGATGAGGCCAATACCAAAACATACATGAAAGGGGTTTTAGACAGCCGCATTCCTATACCTTGCATCCTGGAAGTCGGCAACCTCCTAACTAGAACTTTTACCTGGCCCGGCAAAATCGCGTTCAGAGGCATATCATGGCTAATAACGGGCTGTTCAAAAGAGTGTATTCTTTATGTTTTCAACGACATCCGGTAGGCGTATGACTCAAATGGGCTATAACAAAGATTAAATACATTAAGCATGATCACTTGTAGGTGATGTTTGACCGTGTGAACTGCTCAAGGCTGGTCAAAGAACAAGAAATGGGCAAGTTTTGAGTACTTAGCTGTCGATATGAGCGATGCTGAAGGCAGAGATAGGCAAAGTTAGCCGAAAGAATATCAGTAAAATGAATCCGTAAAACTGCTAAAATGATAACAGAAGACGAAGCTATCTATTTAGACGAAGCCATTTTCCGGCAATCCGTTTTCTTTTCGCTTAAAGCTACATCATTGATCCATTTCAACCCTGTTAAACCCAACCACGAAAAGAGAGCAGGGCAAATGGTGTCTGTCGGTATTTGCTTGCATTGCGTCCGATGACATCTAATGCCCACAGTTTTGTGAATTTCTTCGGTGTCTTGACTTAGCAGCACTAAACGAACAAAGCGTCCTGGAGTTTGAATTTTTCGATCAAGCAATGGAGCCTTGAAAATGACCCCAGACGGCTATTGCACTACTACTTACTGGTGGCATACGTCGTCTCTCTGCGGCTGATGTAGGCATCCAGTGTCCCTCGCACTTTAATTGCCTTTAGATGACGCTTGTGCCCATGACAAAGTATAACCCCGTTCATATGAGGCTAACTCGCAGTAGGCCAACTTCGACCTCGTGGGTCACTTGCATTGACCATAACGGGGTGGTTCCTGGCATCTTAGCTATGCATATTGAAGTATCTAAAACCCGGACATTGGTGGGAAGGCTCCTCAGTCATGGCTGGAAGCCTCATCCGCATACAGACAAAAGCGCATTGTTAAGGGGAGTGTTGCACATTTATAGGAGGTTTGGAAATGGAATAGCCATTTTGGAGACCTTTCTGTGCTGTTCACAGTCCTACCTGCTTAGACGTAATCCCCTCTAGTCTCTGAGTTACACGGCCGCGAAAATGGGAAAAGGTATATCGCGGCCAGTAAATTAAAGTCACCTTGGCATTCCCGACGTCATAATAACGTCATTCATATAGACCCTGTTGACGTCATGTGGTCAACAAAAAAGAAAGATTGCCCACATGTGACCATTGTCGACCACTTTTCAACATTCATGGACTGAATTATTTGCCAGGAATGTTTGATGCCAGCTAGCCGCATCAACTATGCTCCTCAGAAGTCTTGGCTCTAAATCGACCAGCAACGACGCATTTATACCCCGATGCAACCAACATAATTATATGTTACCAATATGACGTATTTGCGCGTTTGGTGGTGAGGGCAACGAGCATTATTTGGGTCTGTCTTCTGTTTACGCCCTCAACCTTATTTAAAGCAAGAAATTGCTACGGGTGTGGCCATCTTTATTGTAATAAAAAATCTCAAAGTTAAATCCCATGCGGCTCAGTTACCTCCACTGTGCTCCGTGTTGTCACCGAAACGAAGGCACGAATGCTTTACCATGACAGTAATCTTAATAAATCGCATGCATTCATCCACTCGCCGTTAATGATATTGAATAACTATGCGATGTTTGATACTTACTGAATAATTGTCTCCCGCGACATCGCCCATAAATATCCCCTTTGTCAACGCCAATGGCTGTGCGTTATTTTTCATCTGTGGAGAGCAATCTACGGTGAGAAAATAAAACATGCGGACAAAGTGTAAAGAGAGACCGAGATCAACCCCATTGGTACGTCTCTGATTTGGGCTTACTGTCTATTCATGGCCTTAGACGCCTCCGGCCGCGGTCTAGTTCTACCGAGATCATTCGCGGTAAGACCAATAAAATACCGATAACTCAGATGTTCTAGACATAAACTCTGGGTAATTGTTTTATCAGAGAGGATACCAACTACTGTACACCCATCCTTTTATCACTGGATTACAAGCGGTTGTTGGAGTCTGCTCATCGTATGTTCCCAAGTAGAAAGGTTAGTCTTCTGGAACAGTTCACGCAGGGCCATTCCTAAAAAGCGCTCATCACCAGACGATGCATCTAAAATCAAGGGCATCGCTCCAGGTCTTCCCACCTCTGCATCTATATTTGCCTCACAAATGCACGGCAACTGTAACGTCACTGATCACGATTTGCCGGTCGCTTCGAGTCCGGCCTCAACGCGTGACGTTATTATCCTGACGTCACGGGCCGCAGCCAACAGCTCTCGTCTCACTCGCCGGACCAGTACGCCACCGGCTGCGGAGCAATGTAAATCCCAGGGCTGGAATGCATACATCTGCCATATGAAGACGAACAGCCTGCTAATAACTCATAACCTGTGCACCTGCTCATTACAAAGCGTTGATGCAACTGCATACAACATAAGGCTCCAATGGGGCAATGCTATCCCCTTTAAGGCATAGTGCATAGCAGCGCATGTATTGGCATTCCACGTATCCGATCCTCAGACGACCTTGCAAGGATTCCGCAACGGCATTCTCCGGCACCATAGTCAACTGAGAAGTCTGGTGCCAGTAGGCCCCATCTTGTCTGAACGTACACAAGAAGCACAGCAAGGATGAGTGAGCCGATGCTACTGCGTGTAGCACCAGTACTGTCATTAACTAAGCTGGAAAATATTAGGTTGGCCAATTTTCGACAGTGTTTTGAGATGTGCGATTGTTGCAGTACTGCCGAAGCAAGACACACTCAGATCCCAGGCACTTTGAGATACAGGGATATCAAGAACACGATGCCGGCATTGGAAACAAGTGCTGTGCGCTATCTGTCAATGTGTGCTGCGCGTGTCCGTTTGCACACGTTTGCAAGGTGCAGGAAAAAAAGCAGCTACACCAGGCTCCATCCGCAATTTTCAAAGCATCCAGCATAAACAACATGAAACATCCTTCTGGTACAGGCAGCTAGAGTGGGTGAAGTACTTTCCTAGTTGCAAGCAAGAAGTACCCTCTGTCTCTCAGCTCCAGATTTTTCGGCATGATGACTTCGAACCCGATGATGAACGGCATGCGGTTGCTTGACTCCAAGACTGAATCCCGGGGACAGATCAGTTTGTTCCAGTCATAGGTCAGTGGTTAGCTGGTAGCTAGCCACAGTGGGTCAGTGGGCCTCATCATCTTGAATGTCAGCTTTTCCACAAGATGTCAGCTTTTTCTTCTGGATTCGGCAAACGATTTGCAGAGCATCTCTGCGACCCACCTTCGTTTGCTTCTGTTAGCCACCCGTGGCCTTTCTCGGCCGTTTGCTGTATTACGTTGCGGTCGGTCTTTACAACAGACCTCATTTCGGCTCGACCTCAATGGGTACGTCACGGTGACGCCCCCCCCCCCCCCCCCTCCCATAAAGGCTGGCGTCAGACACGTGTTAGAACAGCGTGTCTCGGAAGGACTTCGTCCCGGAAAACTACGCTGATCCCGACCGGCCCTGTGCACCGTGACGTCACGGTCCGGTGCCGCATATATAACGAGCCGGCCGCTGGGGACTGCATACAGAAGCGTTTGGTGGCCAGACCAGACGGCAGACGAGAGTGGACTCTGGTCAGCTGCGGTGCAAGACTGTCAGTCAGCAATATGTGGAAACTGCTGGTCATCGCTGTTGCTTGTGTGCAGCTCTGCTGTGCACAGTACCCAAGGTACCTTCGTTTCCCGGTTGGCAGAGGTAAGGTTTAGGAATGCCATACCATGGTGACTTTATATGTCCCATCGATACCGCTTGTCTTTTCTTGCAGTCAGCTTACGAGTATAATAGCAAAGTAGCTTTTGATGAACAAATTAGCTGCAAAACTAAATTATGCCGACATGATGTCTTGGCTGCAATATCCTGAGGGCTAACTTTCGACTTATCTTTGTTCTCTACAGGTGATGACACCAAATGCCATGACAACCAGGTTGACAAGGAGTACAATATCGGTGATGTCTGGAGCTCTCCATTCTCTGGCTGTAAACAGAGTCACTGCGTCAAGGACGACGGCGTTCTTTATATTGACAGATTCCAGTGAGTATGAAATGCAGTCATCAGTTAGCCGTTGGAGGCCGGGGCCTGGTCGCCCGCGCCCGTGGAACTTTTGTTACCTCATTAAGCGTACTGGACACACTATTGAAGAGCTCCGTCATTTTCAGCGCGCAGACTTGGTAAAGTCTCCAACATGCTAATGTAGGCCAGGATTCTTATGAATTATGTTTGTACTTATTGACGTTTGAAACCATGTGCACTGAAGGTTGACCGCCCTGGTATGTCCGGTTTTATAATTAACGCACTTACTTTACAGGTGTCCGTCGGTGAGAAAGCAGGTGGACTACAAGAAGCTGAAGGCCAACAATCTGTTCTGCCGCGAGGCTCGGGGAGACAGAAGAAAGGAGTTTCCCGACTGCTGTGCCCGCCTTGTCTGTAAACACTACGTGGACGGGAAGCTTGTGCCGCTGCCGGCGCACAAATATCCCCTTCTCTAGTCAGGGCTAGGATAAAGCTACGTTTGCTGGAGTGCAAACCAAAGATGTCTGAATATTCGTCAGAGTGGGCATATTTGGTGTACCCGAATATTCCTATTGCTGCGCGGGATCCAGTGCGAGTCTTGTGATATTGGTGCGTTGTGTATTTATATTGCTTTGTGCATACAAAGAACACTTTTTTTTACTGGTCCCCGTGTTTTGTTCGGCGGCCATCTGATGCTCAGGAGAATACACTTTTAAAATGGGTTGATTGGATTTTTTGAGACATTTGGCGAATCGTCACCTATAATTTTGATCTTCCGTACACTGATGAAACGCTTGTGAAGGCTGTCACCAGCCAGATACATTTTTTACCAGCATTCTTCACTCGAAACGCAGGGCAATCAAGTTCCTGATGCAAGCGCGAATAAACCTGACATTGGTCTTCGGATCCCCACTGACATCTGTAACAAAAAGAGAAAAAAATGGCACAATCTTTGCTGAAGTTGATTTTGCTTAAGGCTGTCAGTTAAGTGAATCCGTTGGTCTAATAAAAAGCTGATGAAAGGCGAGGCTGTTCCGCTTTTCCGCTACTTGTAAAAACGTACGCCATTGAACTCTCTTAACCTCTTTAAGGGGTGATCATAGAGCTGAAGAACTGGTGTCGACCGGCATTTGGCCGAGCCGCGTTCGATGGCACCGAATGGTCTGATGAGCTGTGATGACAAACTCGCGATCTGTGCCGCCGTTTTTGCGTCGCGGCGATGATAACATCATATGTAGTTGATGGGGAATTTAACTCCTTATTTTTGTCGCACATTCTTAGCAGTATCCATGTTTTTTGGCGGGCCGTGGGGAGGGGATGGTCGAAGGGCGTTGTTGGAGAAACTTCCTGACCAAATATCTATCCTGCGCCTACCGTCCCTGGTCTATTCTTCAAATAAAAGTTCAATGCGCTGTCGAAGAAATGTTTGATGCAGGCCAATGTATCGCAGTATGTTCACAGCATTACCTAGCAATTCAGTGTCTTAACCGAGCACCCCTAAACGCACACATTTTCCTGCAGTTTAACTCTTTGATACTGCACTCGAGCCCGAAAAATGGCCACAAACGTCTTTTGCCCACCTACTTGCTGGTGATGTAAGTCATGCCTTTGAGGCTGACGAACGCATCCACTACTGCTCACAGATTTACCGTGTCTAGACAACCGTTGTGTTTATCACAAAGGATAACCTCATCCATATCAGGTTGACTCAAAGTAGACCAGCTCTGGCCGCATACGTCACTTGTATTGACCACAACAGGGTGACTCCTGACCTCTCAGTTACGCATATGCCAATATCTGAGACCCGGACATGGCTGGGCAGGGTCCTTGGTCATGACTTAGATCCTCGTCTGCATCCGTACACAATCACCACGGGGACATGGGTCTTGTTGGCGCCATAAAGTGAGACAGAATAAACTGTCTAAACGTGGACCATTCTCAAACCCCTTTCATCTTCCATGCTTGAGTTATTTCGGATGCATTTAATCGTTCCATCCAACCACATCAACGAGGCTTTTTTACTGTCCAAATTTCAAACCGACTAGCAACGAAGTGTTCATAGCCCCGATGCAGCCAACATAATTATATCTGGATACCAATGGTACGTATTCGCGCGTTTGTATACTAGCTGCAACGAACAGTGTTTTCGACGGTCTTCTGTTCGGGTCCACACTCGTCCTGAAAGCAACAAAATGTCCGGTGCGCACTCATCTTTAGCGTAAGACGAATCTTCCACGCTGAATCTCATGCAGCCCACTTACTCCCACTGTGCTCCGTTTTGTCACCGAAAGAGGGCACAAATGTTTTACCACACCAATAATTTTAATCAAATGCATGTATACCTTCTCTCTTTGTTAATAATATTGACCAGCGAATTATATGGGTATTAGTTTTGTAAGTGAAATATTTGCTTTTAGCTGCAATTTTTGCTCTTGATAAGAGCGAACGACCCTTTCCTGTTGGAGAATAGGGAATGCAGCCCTCTCCCCTTGTCGCTGCCCATTACTACCTCCCTTGGTAATGCCTATGATTGCACGGATGTTTTTTTTTTTTAAATCTGCCAAGATCCATCTACATTGCTAAAATAAGACATCCCGGCATCTAGGGTAAAGACAGACCTGGATCGCGCCCTGGGTTGTGTCTCTGAATGGGGATTTCTGGTTATTCATAGGATTAGATATATGCGGCCACGGTATAATTCTTCCGAATATATTTGTGGTAAAAGCCACAAAATGGTAATAACTCGGGTGCTCTACACGTAAACTCGGGGGCTCTTTTATCAGAGTGGATACCAGCTACTGTACACCAATGCTTGTTATCTCTGAATTGCAAGCGGTCATTGGCTTCCCCTCATCGTATGTTTCTCAGTAGAAAGATTAGTCTTCTGGAACAGTTCATGATAAGCCCATTTCTTAAAAAGCGCTCATTACCAGACGATAAAGTTCAAATAAACGCCCTCTTTACAGGTCTTCCCACCCCTGTATCTATATTTCCCTCACAAAAGCACGCAACTGTAACGTCACTGATCACGATTTGTCAGTCGTTCCGAGTCGGGCCTCAATGCGTGACGTCATTATCCTGACGTCACGGGCCGCAGCCAACAGCCCTCGTCTCGCTCACCGCACTAGTACGCCACCGGCTGCGGGGCCGTGTTAATCCCAGGGCTGGAATGCACATATCCGCCATATGAAGTCGGCCAAACTGCTAATAATGCATAACCAACGCGGGTGCACGTTGCAAAGCGTTGATGCAACTACATATGGCATCACATTCCAATGGGACAAAGCTATCTGCTTTGAGGCATAGTGCATAGCAGCACATGCGTTGGCAGCACGCATTCGATCTCCAGACGACCTTGCAAGGATTCCGCAACGGCATTCCCTGGCACCATAGTCAGCGATGAGAAGTCCGGCGCCAGTAGGTCCCATCTTGAGTGGACGCACGCAAGAACCACAGCAAGAGTGAGTGAGCCGATGCTGATGCCAATGGCACCAACGCTGTCAGTAATCATGCTGGAAAATAAGAGGTCGGCCGATTTCGACAGTGTGTTGAGATGTGATATTGTTGCAGTGCTGTCGAAGTGAGACCTGTTCAGGTCTGAGGGACTCTAAGATTCAAGGATACCGAACGCACGATGTCGGCATTGGAAACAAGTGTTGTGCGTTTTCTGTTGATATGTGCTACGCATGTCCGTTTGCACACGTTTGTAAGATGCAGGGAAAAAGCAGTTTCAACAGGTTCCATACGCTATTTCCAAACCATCCAGCATCAACAACATAAAACACCCTTTTAGTGCAGGCAGCTAGGGTGGGTGAAGTACTTTCCTAGATGCAAGCAAGAAGTACTCTCTTTCTCTCAGCTCTAGACTTTTCGGCATTATGAGTTCCAACCTGATGCTAAATGGCTTGCAGTCGCTTGACTACAGGATTAAGTCCTAGAGAAAGGTCAGTTTGTTCCAGCCATAGGTCAGAAGATATCTGGTGGCTAACCACAGTGGGTCAGCAGGGCATGGGCCCTCGCGATATTTTTTTTCACGTGAGCAAACAGACCCGAGGCGAAATAAGCCATTCAACTGGGACGGTGTCCTCCGGGTAGTGGGTTGGCCGCAACCAACAATGTATTGTTAACATGTGCTATGAGTACAGGGCCTCGCAATCTTGTCTTCACGTGAGCAAAACAGACCTGAGGTGAAATTATCCATTCGACTAGGGCAATGTCCCCCGAGTAGTGGGTTCGCCGCAGGCAATTAGGTGTTGTTAGCATGTGCTATGAGCCTGCTGTCAGCCGTGGAAGGCATTCAGCATTTGTTCTGTCTAAATTGCTTTTGAAAGTCCTTATGCCGTAGCGTCAAGGCTGTGATCGTCCCCTTTCCTTACAGCCACCACCAAATAGCATGTTTCAAATCGCTCCGAAGCCCGCTGAGACCACGCATACATCAGCCAGGGACCAGCTTAGATGCCTCACACGAAGACTTCGTAGAAAATGCAACATCGATGTGGTCAGCAAAATCGGTGAAGTTCTAATGTAATTTTCAAAGTAATCGGATTCGATGCTCATGATGCATCAAGGTTCAAGGCACAAGATGAAGTCATCAAACGACAGTCATCAAACGGGATGCTAATAAAAAAGCACAAATATCTGTAGGTTTTTTCTGCAGACATCTTGGACGACATCCTCATATCAATTCTAATACCACCAGTTCCCTGCAAAGCCACTAAGTCGACAACATTAGTGTTCTGTGCACATGGAAAATGTAAACCTGCTAGGGCTTGACAATCTCAAGCTCGTTCAGGCCTGGTGAAATTCGTGTGAGGCTGTGGAGAGAATTTTCCATCAGCGATATTGACAGCTAGCTTTGGAAAAGAGCTGAGTTCGCACCATGCTGACATGATCAATATTTACGGGCGCACAATGGAGGGATGATGCTGGGATGCATGGGCGAGTCGTGCCGTAGCGGGGCCGTACCGCAGCGGGCCATGCATGGAAGCAAGTGTCGGCAGCATTATGCAGGTACGTCCGGAATGCTAACTTTTCCAGCTTTCCGGATCCGGAAAAAGTTTGCAGAGCACCTCTGCGACCCACCTTTGTTTGTTTCTGTTAGCCACCGCTAGCGTTTCTTGGTGGTTTGTGGTGTTACGGAGCGGTTGATCTTTACAACAGATCCCATTTCGGCTCGGCCCCAATCGGTGCATCACGGTGACGCCCCCCCCCCCCCCCCCCCACCCCCGCTCTCCAAAGCCAGGCATCACGCCGTGCAAGAATAGCGTCTCTCGGGAGGATATCCTCCCGGAAAACTACGCTCATCACGACCGGCCCTGTGCACCGTGACGTCACGGTCCGGTGCCGCATATATAACGAGCCAGCCGCTGGGGACCGCATACAGAAGCGTTTGGTAGCCAGACCAGACAGCAGACGAGAGTGGACTCTGGTCAGCTGCAGTGCAAGACTGTCAGTTAGTATTATGTGGAAACTGCTGGTCATCGCTGTTGTTTGTGTGCAGCTGTGCTGTGCACAGTACCCGAGATACCTTCGTTTCCCGGTTGGCAGAGGTAAGATTGTGACTTTACATATCCCATTGAAACCGCTTGTCTTTTCTTGCAGTGTGCTTACGAATATAGCAGGAAGGTTTTTCATGAGCCAAGCATATGCAAAACCAAACTAAATGCACCCGATGTGTTAGCTGCGAGATTCTGAGTGCCTACCAACGACGTCTCTTTGTTCTCTTCAGGCGACGACACCAAATGTCATGACAATCAGGTTGACAAGAAGTACAACATCGGTGACGTCTGGAGCTCTCCATTCTCTGGCTGTAAACAGAGCCATTGCGTCAAGGACGACGGCGTTCTTTACATTGACAGATACCAGTAAGTATGAAAAGCAGTCTCCAATTAGCATTTGAGGGCCGGCGCACAGCCGCGCGCACCGTGCAATTCTTCTGACTAAATAAACGTACTGAACATGGTACTGAAGAGCTCCGTCACTTCCACCGCGGATGAAGCATTACCGCAGGCTTGGTGAAGTGCATAACATGCTAATGTAAACCAGGGTTCGTATGATTTCTGTTCGTGCTCGCTGCCGTTTCAGACCAGGAGCGTTGAAGGTTTATTGACGGGCCTGTCCCAGTTGCTGTTATAATTCACGCACTTATTTTACAGGTGCCCGTCGGTGAGAAAGCAGGTGGACTTCAAGAAGCTGAAGGCCAACAATCTGTTCTGCCGCGAGGCTCGGGGAGACAGGAGGAAGGAGTTTCCCGACTGCTGTGCCCGCCTTGTCTGTAAACACTACGTGGACGGCAAGCTTGTGCCGCTGCCGGCGCACAAATATCCCCTGCTCTAGTCATGAATGGGATGGAACTACATTTGCTGAAATGTGAACCAAAGACGTCTGAATATTTGCCCGCGTGTGCACATTTGGTGTAACCGAGTGTTGCTTTGCTGCAAGGGCATTCAGCGCGACTCTTGTGATATTGGTGTATTGTCTATCGATGCTATTTTGTGCACGCAATAATCACTTTTTTATTTATTGGTCGCTTGTTGTGCTCGGCACCACTCTGATGCTCAGGATAATATACTTTCGAGCCCGGATGACTGGAACTTCTTGTGACACCTGGGTGAATCATTATCCCCAATTTAGTCATCCGTACACCGATGAAACGTTTGTGGGGGCTGTCACCAGTCGTAAACATTGTTACTAGCTCTCTTCACTCGAAACGCTGGGAAACCAGGTTTCTGATGGAAGCGCGAATAAACCTGGCATATACAACTTTGAGGCCCTGACTGAGATCTGCAACAAACGAGAAAAATCACACAACCGCTCATTAAGTTAATGTTACTAAAGGCTCTAAGGTAAGTGAATCTCTGAACCTACTAAAAAGCTAACGAACGAAAAAGTTTTTTTCCGCCTATCCGCCACCTTTCAAAACTTCCATCGCTGATCGCTTTCAACCTCTTTAAAGGGGGATTATAGAGCTGTAGAATTGGTGCCCGTCGGTATTTCGTTGAGCTGCATCCAATGGCGCCGAATAGGCTGATGAACTTTGGTGACAAACGCACGACCTGTGCAACGGTTCTTCGCATGCGTTATGATCATGATAATGTGATGTGTAGTTCCTGAAGGATTTAGCCAATCATTCTTGCCGCATACTCTCAGCGCAATGCACTATTCTTTTTTGGACGGCGTGGGTTAGGGTGTCGAAGATAGGTATTAGAGAAACTTCTCCGAAGTCAAACGTTTCTGGTTTATTCTTTAAGTAAAAGTGCGATACAGTGTCGAACAAACCTTTGGCACAGGCTAATGTATCGCGGTATGATCGGAGCATCACAAAGGATTTCAGTGTCTTAATGTAGCCGCACTAAACGCACACATTTTCCTAAAGGTTACACTTCTCGATCGTACTCTCGAGCCTTAAAAATGGCCGAAACGTCTCCTGCCCATCTACCTTCTGGTGACGTAAATCGCCCCTCTGAGGCTGGTGAAGGCATCCATTATCTTTTGCAGATTTCTAGCGTCTGGACGACCTTTGTGTTTATGACATATATGTATCCGCGTGCATATAATACATGTAACCGCGTGCACATGCGGCTGACTCACAGTAGACCAGCTTTGCCCGCATGAGTCACTTGTATTGACCACAACGGGGTGATTGCTGGCATCTCCGTTATGCATATTCCAGTATCGGAGATCCGGACATTGCTAGGAAGTGTCCTCAGCCATGGCTGGAACCCTCAACCATATCCCCACACAATCACTCTGCTAAGACAGGCCCCGTCGGCCCCATGTTCTCACGAAGAAGGAAATGATTGTCTACACGTAGACCGTTCTCAACCCATTTTAACTTCCATGAATTCTACTATTTCTACTTGTTTCTATTTATAACTATTTCGGACAACCTGGTTTCTTGCCAGCCAGCTACATCGACTAGGCTCTTTGTACCGTCTTGGTTCCAAATCGACCAGCAACGAAGTGTGCATGCCCCCGATGCAGCCAACAGAAATATCTCTGGTTACCAATAGAACGTTTTCGTGCGTCTGGATAATGCCGGCAACGAGCAATACTTGAGACGGCCCTCTGTCTGGGTCCACATCCCTCATGAAAGGAACGAAGTGTGGGGTGTGTGCAAATCCTAGGTGTTATCGAAACTTCCACGTTGAATCCAGTGCAGCACAATTATTCCCACTGTGTTTCGTGTTGTTACTAAAAACAATGAACATATGCTTCACCATACCAGTATTTTTATTTAATTCATGTCTTCATTCGCTCAATCTTAATGACATCGTCCCACGATTTATCTACGTAATAGTCATTCATGTCGAATATTTGCCTCTTTGCGAGAATTTCGCTCCTGATAAGAGCGAACGATACTCTCCTGTCGGAGAATAGGGGATGCAACTCTTTCCCCCTGTCGTCGACCCTTATTAGCCCGTTTGACAATGCCCATGGTTGCATCGTGATAAAAAATCTGTGAAAAGCCATCTACAGTCCGAAAATGAAACATACCGTCATAGGGAAAAGACAGACCTGCATCTACCCTCGGCCGAGTCTCTAAACATGGCTCTCTGTTTATTAATGTGCTTAGGCATATCAGGTCACAGTTTAATACTACCGATATTATTTCCGGCGAAAGTAATAAGATGCTGGTAACTCATTTGCTCTACATGTAAACTAGGGGTAGTCTTTTTATCAGGAAGGGTACCAACTCCTGTGCACCAATTCTCCATACCCCTGGATTGCACGCGGTCGTTGGCGTCCCTCCATCGTGAGTTGCCAGGAAGAAAGATTAGTCTTCTGGAACACTTGGCATCAAGGCCACTTCCAAAAATCGCTCACCGCCGGACGATGAATTTCAAACGAGTGCCATCTATGCGGGTCTTTCCACCCCTGTATCTATTTTTGCCTTACAAATCCACGCAACTGTAACGCGTCACTGATCACGATTTGCCAGTCGTTCCGAGTCGGGCCTCAGCGCATGACGTCATCCTGACGTCACGAGCCGCGACCAACAGCTCACGTCGCGCTCAGGGGACCAGTACGCCCCCGGCTGTGCGGCCGAACCAATCCCAGGGCTGGAATGCATATAGCTGCCTTATTTAGTCGATCAGTCTGTTAGTAATGCTCGGTCTGTGCAGCTGAGCATTGCAAGGTGTTGATGTAAAGGTGCATGATATCACATTCAGGTGGGACGAATTCATCTCCTTACAGGCTTACTGCATAGCAGCACATGTACTGGACTTTTTCCTTGGAAACATTCCACGTATTCGACCTTTGGACGGCCTTGCAAGGATTCCGCGACGGCAGTCCCCCGCACCGTCATCATCGATGAGAAGTCCGGCGCCAGTGAGGTCTTATCTCGTCCAGACGCCCATGGGAAGCACGTGAGCCAGGGTGAGTTGGCCGATGCTGTGTGTGGGCCGAGTGTGTTACCCCAGTACTGTCAGCAATGGTGCTGGGAAAAGATTAGGTCGGTCGGGTTTTGATATCGTGCTGAGATGTGGGGAGACTGTGGAAGTGCTGTCGAAGTTTAATCTGCTGAGATCCCAGGACTCCCAAGACACCATGATGTCCAACACACGATACCGGCATCGGAAACAGACGAGCGTTTTTGGTTGCCGTATGTTGTGCATGTCCGTTTGCACATGTAATATCTAGGACGAGGTAGCACTTTCAACAGGTTCAAGTTGCAATGTTAAAATCATTCAGAACTTATAGTTAAAATGACCCTTTGGCGCAGACAGCTAGAATGGGTGTAGCATTTTGCGTGGTTTATGCAAGAAGAACCTTCAGCCTCCCAGCTTTTATCGTTTTTTTCGTCATTGTGGGTTCGAATCCGGTGATGAACAGCGTCCGGTCGCCAGACCCCAGAATGGAATCCCAGAGATAGATATATTTGTCTCAGTCATAGGTCAGTGGTTAGCTGGCAGCTGCCCAGGGCGAGCCGGGTACAGGGCCTCGTGATCTTGCCTTCACATGAGGAAACGGACCTTAGACGAAATCACCCGGGACCATGCCCCCCGGGTGGTGGCTTGACTGCAAGCACTACGGTGCTTCTAGAAAGTGCTATAAGCCTGACGTCTATGCAAAATGCCCGTGAGCCCTTGTAAATAATTTTATTTGTTTTTTCTGTGTTACTTATTTTTGAAAAATCTTATGTCGTTACCTCAATACAGTGATCTTCTCGTTTCCTTCCATTCACCACCAAATGTCTGAATTCACGTCGCTCCGAAGCCCGCTTTGTCTATGTATGTATACCAGCCAACGACTATTTCAGTACCCTGACACGAAGACATTGTAGAGAATTTTGAAATGATACCAGCAAAATCCACCAAACACTGAAGTAATTTTGAAGGTGTTCATATTCAAGGCTCAAGACGAAGCCACGAATCGATAACCGGCGTGTTCGCAGGAAACACCAGAAAGTCTCACTAGGTTCTTTTGCAGTGTAATCGCGGAGACACACCTTAAGAATATTGCAGTACCGTCAGTACGCCATTCTTTTAGAGATCCTTAGATATATTTCCATCAGCGATATTCCCCCATGCCGCACGCCAGGTAATGCCCGGGTAAAGCTGCATTTGCACCCTGCCGCCATGATCCACAGTTACGAAAACACAGTGGATGGAAGATGCCTGGATGTATGTGCGAGTTGTGCCATAGCGTGACCGTGCCGCGGCGGACCATGAGCGGAGGCGAGTGTCGGCGGCATTAGGTATCCAGCCTTCTGGATCCGAGAAGCGGTTGGTGAAGCGTCCCACCTCCGCTTGTTTCTATGGGCCCCTTTCTTGGCCGTTTGCAGCATTGTGGTGCGGTGGTCTTTACACCAGATCCCATCCCGGTCCGACCCCAATAGGTGCGTCACGGTGAAGGCCCCCAAACGCCGGGCGTCAGACACGTGCTAGAACAGCGCCTCTCGGGAAGATATCCTCCCGGAAAACTGCGCTGATCACGACCGGCCCTGTGCACCGTGACGTCACAGTCCGGTGCCGCATATATAACGAGCCGGCCGCTGGGGACTGCATACAGAAGCGTTTGGTGGCCAGACCAGACAGCAGACGAGAGTGGACCCTGGTCAGCTGCAGTGCAAGACTGTCAGTCAGTAGTATGTGGAAACTGCTGGTTATCGCTGTTGTTTGTGTGCAGCTGTGCTGTGCACAGTACCCGAGGTATCTTCGTTTCCCGGTTGGCAGAGGTAAGATCTTTTGATATGATTTCCTGGTGACTTTATCAAGCCATTTCATATCATTTGCCTGTTCTCGCAGTCGGTGTAGAAGCTTGCTAGCAAAGTGTCTCTTCATGAACAAGGCAGCTGCAAAGCTAAACTATGTGTGCTCTGTGTTTTGGTAGCGAGATTCTGGGGGTATCTCTCGACTTACCATTGTTCTCTACAGGTGACGACACCAAATGCCATGACAACCAGGTTGACAAGAAGTACAACATCGGTGATGTCTGGAGTTCCCCATTCTCTGGCTGTAAACAGAGTCACTGCGTCAAGGACGACGGCGTTCTTTACATTGACAGATTCCAGTGAGTGTAAAATGCTGCCATGAATCAGCAGTTGGAGGTCGCGACCTGGACATCCGTCACCGTGCAATTCTTGTTGCCCAAATTCACCCCCTGGACATGCTATCCAAGTGCTTCGTCATTTCCAGTGTTCAGAATTGTTGAAGTCCAGGTGAACATGCTAATGTTAAGTCTTGGTGAAGTCAAGGTGAACATGCGAATGTAAGTCAAGATTTGCATGGCAAACGTTTAAATATGCCTATGTTTCAACTCATGCGCGCTGACTGTTTCTTAATGGCCCTGGCCTATCAGGTTTTATAATTAACGCAACCACTTTACAGGTGTCCGTCGGTGAGAAAGCAGGTGGACTTCAAGAAGCTGAAGGCCAACAATCTGTTCTGCCGCGAGGCTCGAGGAGATAGGAGGAAGGAGTTTCCCGACTGCTGTGCCCGCCTTGTCTGTAAACACTACGTGGACGGCAAGCTTGTGCCGCTGCCGGCGCACAAATATCCCCTGCTCTAGTCAGGGCTGGAATAAAGCTACATTTGCTGGAGTGCGAACCAAGGATGCTTGAATATTCATCCGTGTGTGCACTTTTGGTGCAGCCTGATGTGCCTATTGCTGCGTGGGCTTTCAGTGCGAGTCTCGTGATATTGGTGTATTGTCTTTTTATACCATTTGGTGCACACAAATATCACTTTTTATTTATTGATCGCCTGTTGTGTTCGGCACCGATCTGATGCTCAGGAAAATATATTTTCGAATCCGAGTAATCGGCACTTCTCGTGACATCAGGTTGAACCATTATCTATAATTTCGTCATCTATTTCGGCGCTTTGATTATCCCTACAACGACGAAATGCTTGCGAGGGCTATGGCCAGTTCGATACATTTTTACCAACACTGTGCACTCAAAACGCAGTGGAATCAAGTTCCTGATGGAAGCGTATATAAACCTTACATACACAACTTTCATATCCTGACTAAAGTCTGCAACAAAAACGGGAAAAATCACACAATCGTTTCGTCCTCTGTGTGACAGACTGGTAGCAGCTATTTGGGCAGTGAAACTTTCATCAATGCATCGTCGCTATTAGTCACGTTATACTCAGGACAGGATAGTGTGACCGATATAAAAGCATACATCACTGAGGTTTCTGACAGCCGCATTCCTGCAGCTTGCGTTCTGAAATTCGACGATTTTTATATATCTGACTTTCACCAGACTTGTCAAAATGACTTTGGGAAACGTGTCGTGGCCAGTCACTGGCTGTTAAAAGAGTGTATTCCGTCCCGGCTTTTCGACGCCACCCGGTCGATGTATGACTTAAATGAATTGTAAAACGGTTCACTACATCAGCAATGTTCACCTGTAGGTGATATTTAAACTTATGAACGGCTCAGAGTGGCTTAAAGAACATAAATTTGGGAAGTTTGCGTACTTAACTGTCGACATGAGCGATGCTGAAGGTAGAAGTAGGCAAAGTTAGTCAACAGGCTATCAGTAAAGTAAATCCGTAAAACTGAAAAAGCTAGCACAAGATGAGACTTTTTCGGCTATTCGTTATTTTATAAAATGTACATCATTGATATCTTTCAACGTCATTAACGATATTCGGCTGGACTCTTGGTGCCCATCGTCATTTGATCGGACAGTGTTCGGTGACACCAAATGGCGTGATGTTCTTTGTGGCAAACGCAAGATATATGCCCGGGTTCTATAAGTATATGATTATCATGATAATGAGATGACTAGTTTCTCTGGGATTTAGCTAATGACTGTTATCGTACATTCTCAGCACTTGCTACTGTTGCTGTTTTTGCGAGGGGGAGAGGTGTGGGAGCACAGGAGTTTGAAGAAGGCTACGCGAAGAAGTTTTTCCTGTGACAGTCTCAGCCTGCTTCCATCGTCCCGACCTATCCCTTTGGTAGAAGTGCGATGTACTGTCGAGCAAACCTTTAGTGCAGACCAGTGTATCACAGTATGCTCACATCATCACAAAGCATTTAAGTGCATTGACCCGGTGACATTAACTGCCCACGTCTTTCTAGAGTTTACATTTTTCGATCATGCACTCCAGGCTTAAAAGATGCCGTAAACGTCTCTTGCCCACTTACCTACTGGTGGCGTACGACATTTCTGATACTGATGAGAACGTTCACTACTCCTCACAGATTTACATTATTATCTCACAGGCTTGACAGAGAG
Organism: Pollicipes pollicipes; assembly: GCF_011947565.3. Taxonomy (NCBI): domain Eukaryota; kingdom Metazoa; phylum Arthropoda; class Thecostraca; order Pollicipedomorpha; family Pollicipedidae; genus Pollicipes; species Pollicipes pollicipes. The sequence goes on along the minus strand of NW_023596921.1, from coordinate 42,881,196 downwards.
AAGTCAACCAATGTGGTACATTGTGTAATGGCACGGGTCAACAGTGTCATCATGGCGCTACCTCAGTACCGTGCTGTGGCATGGCATAATGAACAATGATACGGGTGTTGCACTGCAAATCCCTACTGCTTTCACATTAATTCCAAGACGGGTTAAGTATGCATGCTTGTATCAACTCCGCATCTGACATATGACTGACCAAAAACGAATGATACGATGTTCAAATCACTTTTAGAAAAGCGCACAAACAATAGTGACATCAACTTGCTCAGCCTGTTTTGGGAATCCACAAAACATAAGTGACAAAGATGCAAAGACGCCTTAACTTCCACAGTCACGCAACATGCTGCAGCTATTAGGCTGCTTCACTCAAAACTATTCTTCACACAAGTAATAACGCACGTATAACAAAAAGATATTACATATAGTGAAATGACACTGCAAACCTGCTGACCTTGCACAATGCTCAAGATATGAAAGTGCATGCAGTTATGGTTAGATGGGCGAAATGCAACGAAGTGATCAGGCTGTCAGTGCACATAAGGTTCGTGATAAAAATATTATTAAATGCTATCCAAGAACCCAACAGCAATACTTTTTTACCTTTCTCAACACCCAGCATCTCACGCAGATTGCAGCGACTGTGACAATGATGACTCACAAGTACTGCCTGCTTGCATACAAAATTTGTTGAGACGGAAGTATTTGCATCTATAATAATACAACACTATATTTTCATAATTTTTAAGTGAATTGCAGAGTAAATCTCACGCAAATTGCAGCGACTGTGATAATGATGACTCACGAGTATTGCCTGCGAGCATACAAAATTCGTTAAGACAGAAGTGCTTGCGTCTATAATAATACAGCACTATATTTTCATAATTTTTAAGTGAAAGAGAACTTCGCAAATCTGTATCATGTGAGCTGATGCCAAGCATGTACATTAATGAGCTGTGCTGACCTGTCCGTACTGCCTACATGAGATGCTAATATTATGACATGCAATGGATTAATTACATGTTAAATGCTTCAATAGGTTCAGAATGTTGGGAAGATGCGCACCATAACTCGCCGCATAATTCGCTCCTTCATAATGAAGCAGCGAATTACCTTTGAACACCCCTGCAGCATGGGTGCTAGTGTTTCTTTCAGTTTGCCGACAAGACTACCTTGTGTTTAAACGCAAATCAATGTATCACATTTTATCGGGATTCATTGGGCTCAAAAGATATTAAAACAATGTTCTCTCTCAGAAGTACAAACCTCGCGTGCATACTCCCCATCACAACAAGATCAATACAAGCCACTGGCACGTACCACCAGTGATCACACCCATTTCACGTGCCTGATTCACACTCTAATGCCAACTAAGTGTGATCCCACACTTGCGCAACCCGCAGGGCCGTCAAATTCCAGGCTTTCTCGCAATATCCGCACAGGTTTTCAGTTATAACTCCGCATTTCACCGTGACCTCCGTTCAAAACAAAGTCCCAACGGGGGTTTATGGTAACACAACTCAAGAATATTCAATAATTTCCGAGAATTGAGTCACACTGTTTCGCTCAGGATTTAAATTTGTCCTACAGTATGTGATGAATTTGTAGTAAAATAGACCTAAAATTGCCGTAATATTTCCTAGCTTTATAATGCCTTGCTAACCCATAAACCCCTGCAGGGTTCTTTGCTCCGGTACACAAGACGCCAACCGAGCTGTCTGTACGAAATACGTCAGAGGAAGAAGAAACAAAACGCCAGCAGGAGAAAAAATGAAGACCCGCCGTCGCGTCTTCTTTTTTATAACATTCGGGAGAGTGCCGTTGTTTTTTCGGTGCCGTACTTTTTGCAGACAGTGACGTTTTCTTTTTAAAGCATTGACCTATGGTCTAGAAATAAGGAAAAATGCCCTGTTGACGACGAGTGCCGCACATCCCGAAGGTGCTCACGCTTACGTTCGCGACGCGCATTCAGCAATTAAATCTCACTAACAGCCAATCACCCTCCGCGGATTGCATCATGCGTGCCGCATCATCGCTCTTGCGAGCGTAACAGCGCCCATGTTATTTTGACCTTAAGCAGAAAGCAGTCTGTAGTATGACGGCAATCGTATGACTTTTCTATGACGACATCAAAGCCAAAGTGACTTTGAAGTTGTCTCCCAATAAACCTTTTTGCACTTTTGCGGACGTGTAACTCAGGAACCAGAGGGTTTTTGGTCTTAAAAAGGGCATGGCTGTGAACTGTATCAAAATGTCCTCAAGATGGCTATTTCAGTTCAAAACGCCATGTAAGGATGGAACATTCTCTTCAAAGGGTGATGATCCAGCGGGACAGCTGGTGGCCGTCGTCATTAGGTCGGACTTCCTCCGGTGACACCGAATGGTTTGATGGGCTTTGTTGACAAACGCAAGATCTATGCCTTGGTTCTATGCGTACATGTTATCGTGATAATGAGAAAGATGTAAAGTTGCTCTGGGACTTGGCTAATCATTCCTACCGCATACTCACGGCATTTACTACATATTTTTTTAGGGGGACGTGGAAGCTTGAAAAAGGATATAAAACTGCTTTTCCTATGGCATTCTTCGCTTGCTTCGTTCGTTCCTGAATTATTCCTTTGTTAGTAGTGTCATGCACTGTCGAATAAACCTTTAATACAGACCAGTGTATCGCACTATGCCCACAGCATCACGAGTTTTTGGGTACCATTACCTAGCAGCACCAACCGCTCACGCCTTTCAGGGGTCTGAATTCTTCGACCAAATACTTGGGCCTTAAAAATGGCCACAAACGTCTCTTGCCGACTGAGTTACTAGTGACGTCAGTCATTTCTGTAAGGCTTATAAAGGCATCCACTACCCCTCGCGTATTTCCTGCGTCTGGACCACCCTTTGTTCATGGCAAAGTACAACCGCGTTCATATGAAGCTGGGCCACAGTAGACCAACTTTGACCGCATGGGTCTATTGCATTGACCACAACGGGGTGGTTTTTTACTTCTCAGTTATGCATATGCCGGTATCTGGGAGGCGGACATGGCTGGGGAGGAACCTCGGTCAAGGCTGGAAGCCTTAACCACATCCCACATAATCACCCTGGTAACAAAGACCCTGTTGGCACCTTATAGTCAGGCAGAGGAAAATGATAGCCTGCACGTACATTATGCTCAACCACTTTAAACCCCCATGGCTTAAATTGGTTTGGACAACCTTGTTTGATGCCAGACAGCTTACATCAAAAACGCTTTTCGTAGTGTTTTTGTTCCAAATTTAAAGGCTACGAAGTGTTCATCGCCCCGATGTAGCCAACATAATTATACTCGCTTGCCATTGGTACGTCTTCGCGCGCTTGGATACTACCGGCAACGAACAGTGTTTGGAATGGTCTTTTGTTTAGGTCAACACTCCTCCTGAAAACGAGGAAATCTCGGGTGTGCCTTCCTAAAACCCGAGGCTCTGCAGTTTCGAGCTACACGCTCGCAAAAAATGGGGAAATGTATATGAGGGAGAGTATTTTATTGTCATGTTCCATTCATGACGACATAGTGTCGTTATTCAAACCCTGGCATTCCATGAGCCGTCCAACGATCAAGGCAAATACAAATTAATTGTCGAGGCGTTCATATCTGGCATTCTTAAGCGTGATTTTCGCATATGCTCCACATTTCCATACAAATGGCTCTCAGTCAATCTTGTGCAAGGTACGATGACGTAATCAAACCACAATGCACTGAAGGAAATATTTACTAACTGGGGAATTGTGTTGTTTAAGGCAGTATTTTCCACTAAAAAGTTACACCAATAAATATAAGTGAGTTTGCTTCATCATAAATGAACCTTGCCTTGATATCTTCCAGTGCGAAATATTTCCTTTAATGATTATACCGAGCGAGTTACTCACACCTGAGTTGTTTTTGTTTTGTTTTCTTGTGTTTTTGCTTAACGATTTCCCTTTCTAGGATTTTTGCTCTTGACGGAGGTAGTCGATACTTTCCCTGTTGGGGAATAGGTTGATGCGACTCTCCTCTCCCTGTCGTGGCCCCTTACTACCACCTTGCGTAACGTCCATGGCCGTACGGTGATTTTGTTTCAAAAATCTGTCAACAGCCTTCTACGGTGCTAAAACAAAACAAGCAGGCATAGGGAGAAACTCAGCCCCACATCACCAAGCTCGGCGGTGTCGCTGATTTGAAACTCTCTGTTTATTATGTGCTTAGATATATCCAGCCGCGGTGTAATTCTACGCGATCACTTCCGGCAAAACAATATAATGCTGATAACTCAGATGTTCTGAACGTAAATTCGGGATCAGGAATGATACAGACTATTGTAGACCCATTTTTTTTACCACTGGATTGCGAGTGGTCGTTGGCGTCCGCTCATCTTATGCTCCCAAGAAGGAACGTTAGTCTTCTGGGACAGTTCACATCAAGGCTACCGCTTATAGGCCACATCTAGGCTATAGGCTACATCTATAGGCTAGGCTACATCTATAGGCTAGGCTACATCTAATAACCGCTTATCACCAGATGACAAATTTCAAATGAGTGTCATCTCTTCAGGTCTTCCCACATCTGCATCTATATTTGCCTCAAAAATGCACGCAACTGTACCGTCACTGATCACGATTTGCCAATTGCTCCGAGTCGGGCCTCAACGCGTGACGTCATCTGACGTCACGGGCAGCAGCCAACAGCTCCTGTCACGTTCACCGGCCCAGTAAGCCACCGTCTGCGCGGCCAAGTAAATCCCCGGAGCGGAGTGCATGTAGCTGTCTCATTGAATCGGTCAGTCCGTTATTAATGTATGGTCTGTGCAGCGCCACACCGCAAAGCGCCGCTGCAAGTGCATGGGACATCGCGTTCCCGTGGGACGAGCTTGTCTCCTCTGAGGCTTAGTGCATAACACAAAATGCATTGGCACTTCCTTCGGAAATATTCCACATGTTCGATCTTTGGACAGCATCGCGAGGATTCCGCAACGGCGTTCCCCGACACCGCATTCAACGATGAGAAGTCCGGCGCCAGTGGGACCTCACCTTGTCTGGACGCACGTGAAAAGCACGAGAGGCAGGGTATGTGGGCGAATGCTGTGTGAGAGGCGAGTGTGTTGCACTAGCACTGTCAGCAATGATGCTGGAAATACATGAGGTCGGTGGGTTTTTGATAGCGTGTTGAGATGTGAGACTGTGGCACTGCTGTCGAAGTGAGACCTGCAGGTCCCAGGGGTCCAGGACGTCAGGACATCCAACACATAATGCCGGCGTCGAAAACAGACGCTGTGCTTTTGGTTGTGGTATATTGTGCCAGTCCT